>NC_137047.1:21704923-21799923 GCF_032717465.1 Coenobita brevimanus
ACTGATAGGGAGAAGAGGGTTTTGCCGTTGTTGTGGCCATAGGCTTGTTTGGACATGAACCTGGTGAATGGCACACAGAAGTATCCTGCGTGCAAGTATTACAGTAACTTGGTGAAGAAGATAACACTATAGAACAGCTTTCTGGGATATGGCAACATGGCAGGAGGGAAGGACAGGAGTTTGAAGGAACAGTGAAACATAATGCAACATAGCCATTGATGTACTGTATTGTATTTACACACAGATATAGTTTCCTCCCAAGGCCAGTTGGTGGGTGGGGGTGTATGCTGGGCATCCTTTAATCATGTGGTTTTTTGGAAATATTGAAGTTACAGATATAAAATATAACTTTTTAAATCCATATGAAAAATTGATATCGGTATAGTCATGTGAAATAGACTTTAAAAATTCACCAAAATTTTTATCAGAAATGACAAGTACAGTATTCTTAATTGTTATTATTATTGTGGTAGGTGGGTCACTCACCATCCACTTAGTCAGTGTAGTGTAATCTTAAGGTGACCGTACACTGAGTAATAAGATCAATAGTTTCTTGTAATCCAGGAAATCACATACAGCCATTTAACCAAATAATACCAGGTAATCTAGTAGGTAAGGCACTCCAACCATATGAGGTCTGTAAAGGATTTTGTCAGATGAATGGTTTCAGTTTATTTCTCACATAATGCCACTCAGGGATGATTGAATCTGGCCACCCATGTCTTGAATATTGACCTCTGCCAGGCTGATTCATTGTTAATATAGTATACCTCCCCTGAGTCATTGTTTTATAGCCAGTGTATATTGTACTTCACATAAAGCATGCAGTTTGGCCTGTGCAGACCTTTATTGTGCCTTATATGAGGTCTGCAGCTCGGCAAGGGTTAAGACTGAGTAGTGTAGTCCTGGGCCTATACATTCCTGACTGGTCAAGAAAAGGATTGCATGATGGATCATCATCATCATTATCATCATCGTCATCATCATCATCATCATCATCATCATCATCATCATCACCCATGGTCAGGTCCAGTCAGATCAGTCTTCGTCCATTAATGCCAGTTCAGGCCATTTAATGTTTACTCAGGTCCTTGACATCCAGTCTACCTCAGTAAGATCAGTTCATGTTCATTCCTTGCCTGTCAGAACTAATTAGTTCATTCACATTAAAAGTTTGTGGTTAGGGGTGGTGACCATCATCCACTCACATGATGTAATGCTGCCTACTTCTTCCTTAGCCTTTATCATTCTTTTTCTGTGCCTGCCCCCTCTCTTCCTATTTCACCCATCTTTCCTGTCACTTGTTATTGCTTTTCTTTCCTTTACAGGTGACTTTACATTGAGTGACAAGCCAAATTATTTCCTGTAAGCCAAGAAGCCATTTACAGTGCTGGGTGGTAACCATATAACCACACCATACGTGGTCCATATGTGTCAACAAGTGGGTTGGTGGAGGGTTAGTGCCCCTCTCCATAAAACAAATAACTCAAAGTCAAATGGCCACCCCTTAAAGGATTATGGTGTCTGGCAATAGATAGATAGATAGATAGACATTAAAAGTTAGGTCCAGTCATGTTTATCAATGCCATTTCATATCCAATCACTCCTGTAACGTCTGTTTTTTGCTAGTTAGGTCAGTTCAGGTCAGCTGAGGGCACTCAAGGTTCATTTAAGCCCAATGATGTCCACTGGTGTTGGAGACGTGCATCTTTTTGTGGTGGTATTGATATAGAAACATCTCACAACTCTCAGTTTTCCAGAAAGAGGAAGGTGAACTGCTGGAGAACAGCAGTTTCAGCCTGCAGTCCATTGGCTTCATATTCAGATAAGCCTGGGGCAACAGCAGCAGCAGTGCCTACTCAGGTTCATCATATCTATTCAGGCTTAGTGAGGTGTATTCATATTCATTAAATGCCTTCACATTCCCAGGCAGGTCACTTCAAGTCCAGCCACGTCCATTCAGGTTTGTTTGATCTATTCTGGTGCATATCAACCAGTTTCAGATCCAGGGAGATAAGTTCAAGATTATTTAAATCAGTTTTGGTCCTGTCCTTCCAGATGACTTCACATCCATTCTTTCATATCATTTTGTATTGTTTATAAAGACTCCAACATGCTTGCCGTCACTTAATGGCAGCTGTCCACACTGCTTGATCTCTGGCAGCCTCCCTATCCAGTCCCTTTTCCCTGAGGTCACACTTTATGACCTCATCCTAAACATTTTTCCATCTGCCTCTTGCAGCCCTACTCGCAATGTTCACGCATCTCACCTTCCATTGGGTTAGTTAATTGAATGCAGATTCAGGTCATAACTTGTAATAATGTTGCTATGCCAAAAATCAACCCTGTCAGTGCAATGGGTTTTTAGTCCCGGCATTTCAGGCCATTGGGTTGTTCAGGTCCCTGTAGGTTAATAGACTGAGGTCTACACAGATCATTTCAATTACTGCTAGTTAAGGTCTGTAAAAGTCTTCCTATTGTTCATATGGTTTTTGAGGTATGATTGTACAGATCTTTCAGGACATGTTCAGTGGATAGGACATACTGTAAGTAGGTGGCAGACCATGGTAGAGAAGTCATTATTATCACCATCTTCATCCTTATCATTGTCATTGTAGTCATCGTCATCATCATTGTCACCAATCCATCTCTTTTTTTTTTTTTTTTTCCTAATTGCTTTTAATATGGTGGAATTTTTATGAAATGTACATTATCTCTCAAGGAAAAAATTACTGAACTGCTTTATGTCAGTTTCATGCTTGAATTTCCTCCTTGGAATGCAAATCCTGTATATTGCATTGTATTTATAATGGCAGAGTATCTTATGGCTTGTCCTGTTTCAGCCTGTAAAGCACATACTGCTTGGAGACAACAATGAAGTTAAAGGAGTGGAACTAGAGGATGGCATTCAAGTGCATGCCAAAACTGTACTCTCCAATGCCACACCCAGTGTGACGTTTTTGAAATTGTTACCCAAAGATTCACTTCCCTCAGAATTTGAAGCAGCTGTTAAGAGCATTGACTACACCTCTCCTGTATGTAAAATTAATGGTTAGTAATAAAGGTGAGTATGATGAATTAAAGTATTTCTCAAGAAAAAATAAATAAATAAAAAATAATGACATTCAGGGTATGGCAATCATCAGAATGTCTGATTAGTGAAGTACAGTGAAGCACAGAGTAGGCCTGAGTAGTTCTTAGAGTGACAGGAGATGTGTGATCAGATATTTGCAGTATGGAAAGCATGTGAGAAGGAATGTTGAATATCAGTGGCATTGATCAGTCTTGAAAAATTGTATAACAGTGAGAACTGATATCTGTTCTGGAAGGTGTTATGGTTAATATAAATAGGAAACTGTTGAATGCTTTAAAGAGTTTTATGATACCAAAAGTAAGTGTACCTTTACCTGTAAATAGATGTTTGAGTCACTAGTTTAAAATCAGTGTTGGATTGAGACAAGAACATGTAATTTTCCCATGGTTCTTTTGTATGTATGTGTACTGCAATTGGATGAAGTCTAGACACTCAGAACAAGACCTGAAGGAAAATGGAGTAAATATTATGATGAAAGATGTTGGGTGGAATATTAGAAATCAGACATATGCAATTGTTGGAATATTAGAAATCAGACATATGCAGTTGTTGCTGTGATATTTGCTGATAGAGAAAAGGATCTTTGCAGACTGGCACAGTTTCTTGAATATGAGTGATGAGGTTTGAAAGTAAATATGGATAAGAATAAAAATGGTTGTTAATTGGTAAGGGGATTCACAGAGTAAGGTGTGTGTTGGTGAATGGAAAGACTGGAAGGGGAGGCGGTGGCTCAATCGCTAGAGAGGTGGCTTGTAGTCCTAATGGACCCGCGTTCAGATCCCACTGGGGCAGGGAACAGTTTAAGGATTTGAATTTCATAAAAATCAGACTTAAATGATCTACCAGATGACCCGCTGACATGTCGCAAAAATACCCCCGCTAATACCAATACACCAGTCATGTATGAGACAGCCCTAGCATGTATTCAATATGGACGGTGGGTGTTAGCGCCGAAGTGGTGACATGTAGAGGTGTGCTGTATGTAGGAGGACTACTGGGCCTTGAAAGCAGGCTGTGAAGCCTATGCCTAGAGTAAAAAAAAAAAAAAAAAAAAAAAAAAAAAAAAAAAAAAAGTGCTCGTCAGAAATATCGAACGCCCATGGCCGGGTGCGCATTACTTAAGGCCAAAAAAGAATCACCCAATTTTGGTAGTAAAAATTGAGCCAGAAGTTTGTGGCGCTAGCATGACGTCATAATAGCCTGAGGCCTTCCGACGCTCTGGTTGGTTCATGCCTCAGTTGCCCACGGGGTGCATGAGAGAGAGGAACTCCGCCGCGTCTCCCTCTCTTTTTGCGCCCTTTGTACCGAGTGTCCTGCAGTGTTTTGTCTTTCGCCACTTTGTTATGGCACCTACCCGTGAACTATTGAGTGAAATCATATCCCAAATCATTGCTCTAAAGGAGGCAGGCCACCAGACAAAGGAAATTAGTGAATTGGTTGGTGTGGCTCGATCGACAGTGTGTAGGTGGTGCGCACGGTTTCGAGTGGAAAACAGTGGTGAAGTTCCCACAAAGAAACCGCGGTCTGGTAGGCCTTGGAAAACTTCCCCAAGGTCTGTTAATGTTTTAAAACGTGCAGTGGAGGCTAATCTTGGTGTGAGTTCAAGGAAAATAAAGGAGAGCAACCCGGAAGTGTTTGGTGAGGTGTCTGTGCGCTCAAGTGTCTAGAAGGGTCCATGAACTTGGTTACACAAGTCACAGGCCTGTGAGAAAGCCTCTTCTTACAAAAAAAAACAGCAACTTCGTAGGCTTGCCTTTGTTAACAAATATCATAACTGGGGTGAGGAGCAATGGTTATCAGTGTTGTGATCTGATGAGGCAACGTTTAGTGTCACCTGTAACAGAGGAGCAAGTGTGTACCGACGCAAAGGTAGTGACCCACTTGACCCACGGTATGTTGAAAGCGCAGTTAAACATCCTGATTCACTCATGGTATGGGGTTGTTTCTTTGGGAACGGTTTGGGGAAGCTTGTTGTACTTCCCAAGAACCTTAGAGTGAATCAGGATGTTTACCTGAAGCTTCTGTGTGATCATTTACCAGACTCCTTCGAGCTAACAGGTGCACGAGTGTTTCAGCAAGACGGTGCACCTGCTCACAAGGCCAAATCGGTCACCAATTGGCTTCGTGATTGCGAGGTATCATTCATGAAAGACTGGCCAGGAAATAGCCCAGACCTCAACCTGATTGAAAACTTCTGGTACCTCGGAAAGAAGAATCTCCAAGGGAAGGACGTGAGCTCTCTGCCTAAGCTGGAAGCCACCATTCGTGACTCCTGGGAGAAAATACCCCTCCAGCACCTCAGGAGCCTTGCTCTTTCACTTCCAAGACGTCTCAGGTCCGTAAAGAAACGTAAAGGATACCCTACGAAGCACTAAAGGTAAATAAAATGCATTATTTATATGTTTTTTCAGTGTTGAAAGGTTTGTTTCGTAGGAGGGATGCAGGGCGCTCGATACTTCTGACGAGCACTGTAGATTTAAATACTGCATCTGTGTGCAGAAACAGCAGAGAAATGAATATGTAAAGGAAGCTAGTAGTATAGTGGCTTGTGAAGAAAAGTGGTCAGTGCCATGATGGCTCTGATATGAGACATGGGACAGAGTACAGAAGCTTAAAAAAAAAAAAAAAAAAAAAAAAAAAAAAAAAGACTTCATGAGGGTGTTTCTGTGCCCATCTTAACCAGTGAGTGTGCTTTGTTGTCATCAGTTTGAAAAATAAGAAGTTTGGGCAGTGGAAATGGAACTGGAAAAAATACTTGTGGGTTACATATGTTGGATAAGTTAAAAACATAAATTTGTGGAAGATGTAGAGTAAGCAAGTCTGTTTACAGAGAAGGAAGAATGCTTAAGTGGTATGGTCACATAAAATACCCCATTTAGGAATAGGGTAATAGAAGGAGTACATGTGGGTGATTTTCGCTGTGGGAGAAGTTGCTGAAAGCTAAGAAAAAATGTCTGGATATAGTAAAGAAATCCCTGAGAAAGCAAGGTACTGTAGCTCTGAAAGTTGAGGAAACAATAGAATTGGCTGTTTTTTTTTGTGCATGAAGTATGAAAATGCATATGACAGGAATTGCATCCCTTTTTTAACTTGGCAGTAAATTACATGGCTTTATCCCTGAGATGCGTTACATGTAACATGAAAACGAAAATAAATCTGAGGAGTACTTTCCTTCTGAGGTGGGGCAGAGAATTTTTAATGATGAGGGAGTAAATGTGTGACCCATTCACTTGGCATTCTGTTGATTTTTCCATGTATTGTCAAATTTTCCCATTTCTAAATCCATTCCACCTCAATATATAATGGAAACAGGATTTGGAGAGTAATTTTGATTATGAAAATACCTCATACAGTACAATAAAGTAGCTACAGTGTATGATAACCTCTAATTAATGTGGCAATGTATCCTTGCTTAGTTTTTTTTTGGTCTCTGAATTGAGTGTTAGGAAAGGACATCAGTATGATTCCTCAGTGGAAGATAGCATCAACATTTTATTAATCAGCATAATCTGTGTGCTTTATAATTAGGCCCTTTGCTGTTTCCAAACTGACATGACATATTGTATATTTATCTGAAAATTGAACCCTGTTTACAGTGAAACCCCGTTTACCAAACATTATTTGAAAATTGAACGCTGTTTACAGTGAAACCTCATTTACCAGACATGGGCTTTGAGTAACTCTAAGCCAACCTGACATTCACCTCATATACTGAAAAAGGTCCAGCATATATGGCAGATGTAGCCAAATGACCAACAGACAGAATCAGAGTAGCTCTGCCCAGCATCATCTAAACACTCTACTGTCACTTTGCCACTTAATTATGAAATTTTTATTTTTTGTATCATAGTACACCGTAATTTACTGTGTTAACGATGTAAAATTTTTCCATATACATACAGTCTTGAGTTGCAGAGTATTGTTTTGATCCCAAAGAAAAGTAAAACATATGTGGACACTGAGAGTACTGTTGTGTATCCAATAAACCAAGGAAAGTTCAGGTATACAATGACCTTGAAATCATAAGATAATTTAACTACAGTATAGAGCAGCAGATTTAACAAATTCAGAGATTTAATGACCCACTGTTTGCCTTTTTTTTTAGAGAGAGAGAGAGAGAATTTTTATCAGTTTCTAGTAATACAGTAATCCCTTGATTATCTGACATAATAGAGCCAAATGCATGTCCGGATATTGGATCCTTCTGTATGATGGACTTCTCCCCTGGCCCCCTTCGTACATACCCTGACTTTGAAAGCCATTGTAAGAGGCCACTATGGTGCATTGTACAACACTTGTTCATGGTGTTTTACATAACCCTATTTGGTCAAGGAGACCTGTAAACCACAGCCAAGCAATTATCATGGTCAAGCAGACCCATCAACCACTGACAAGCAATCACCACTGCGGGGCCATACCCTTCATTGACATGAAAAATTCAGCCCTGCTGGACGAAAATTTTTGTTTGGCCATAATTTCCACCCAGACACAAGCATTTTGTCCATATAAAATGGAAATATGTATGAATAATGGTTTCGGACTGCCAGATCACAGCACCTGGATAATGGATTGTTTGTGTAATGGACATCTGGATAATCAACTGATTACTGTAGTGCATTTAACCCTTCTGTGGCCGTTGGTGTCGAACGACATTTTCCTGTAGTGTGGCTGCCAGCATCAATGCACCATGACTTGTAGAGAGCTACGAAAATTTTGGGGAAGGGAATGGAGGTCTTGGAGATGTTGACACAGACCTACTCTAGCCTCTAAACCTCTCAAACAGTCAGTACATTTTGTGAATCAGTCATGAGTGGATTTCAGTCTTTTGTTCCCTTCAAGTGTTAATGTACAATCTGTCCTCGTCTAACACGGTTAATTGCTTCCACACCCCTACTGTCTTAGAGAAATTTCGTGTTACAGGGACTCTTGAAACCCCCTATTTCCTTCTGCACCCCTGCCCAAAGTCAACTTTTCCCCCCTTTTGGTGCAAAAATTTTTTATATCCCCCAATTTTAACCTCCTGGAAAGCATTAATATGGGTAAAAAAAAATGATAAAAGAGTATTATTACAGTTAAAAGCCACATTTTATTTACCTGATGGGAGGATAAAAGGAGACACACTGTGCCGGAGAGGAGGTAGAGGGGAGAACACTGGCTTCAGAGTCAGTAGCACTTATAACACATCTCACATTACCATTTATGTTATGCATGGCTTCTTCTTCCTGCTGACATTGGATATCCTCTTCCTGGAGTTCAGCAGCAGCTTGTCTGGCAAAGTAGCGAGTGATGAGTAACTATTTACGTTGACTCATTTGTTCGTTTGTCATACGATTGTAGACGTTGAAAATATCTAACATCTGCCTGATCACTTCATTTCCTCTGGTAAGTGATGGGTCCTTATCCAAGATGATCTCCTTGAGATAATCAGCTTGACTTAGAAACTGACTTAACATCTCACTGCTGGGTTCACCTGGTGCTAATTCCTCCCTTCCTTCCTCTTGCTCTTCCCTATCCTGCTCGTCCCTGACTTGCTGTTCAACTTCCTCCACTAGTCTGTCCAATGAAGTGTCATAGACGTCCCTGGCAACCTCCATCACCACCATAAGAGTCGCCTTATCACAACCTGGCACAACCTAAGCAGCAGACACGGCAACAGAGGCGGACTCAGCAGCTTTTTGGACGCTCCTGCGTTTTGCTTCCACTGCTCACAATTGTGGAGATTTATCTCATCACTGCCCGTCTGGTTCAAGTAACCATGTTAGCTTCATCAATGGCCATGTTAGAAGCGATAGTGCTTCCGGAAAATTGTACTGTGTTAGACCATTTTCATGTTAGTGAAAACCGTGTTAGACAAGGATAGACTGTAAGTAAGAATAAGAAAGTCAAGAAAAGAAAGTGCTTCACCCATTATCTTTCTCCTTTCTTTCCTTCGCCTCACTTTCCTAAGCCACTCAAGGTAAAAAATTGCCATACAGGAGTAAACATTATAAGCTAAAAGAGGGACGACATTCATATACATGATATATTTATTTATAAGTACATAATATATAGTAAAACCTTGATATAATGGACTTCAGTAGATTGGAATTCGCTCTTATTGGAATCAAGGAGCTACCAGACTAACCTCATATATCAGAAAAAGTTCGATAAAGCCAGGAGCAGTCCGGCCTGCCTGACCACCATTCTATGTTCACCACAATAAGGTAAGTAAAAGACATGTTTATCAGTGTATAGTACAGTATCATTATGTGTATCATCATCAGTGTCATCATCATCCAGTCCTATGTTGTCCCATGAGGAGCATAGGAGCCCGGGGCTAGGCAAGTTGGTCCTGACATTTAAGATGAGAGTGACCAGCCTCACTCATCCCTGAGTGGCATTACAGGAGCAATTTTACTATTTGATTATTGTAATGAATGTATAATACAGTACAATACCGAAATGGTAGTGCAAACAGTTTATAAACCTTTGGTCAGATCTGGACTAAAGTCTGAGATATCGGAAAAAGTCGTCAGCAGGGGGAAGTCCAGATGTTCCTTTTATCGGCATTTCGCTTTTTTCAGAATGGCTTGGGCCCTAGTTAGTCCGTTATAGTGAGGTTTTACTGATCTATGTACTGAATTTGTTCGTTTTACATATTTCTTGTTTTGCACAAACGTTTCAACAACATATGAGGTGTTCTTATGGTGAATATATGGATGTAAAACCTTCCCTTCCTTTCACATTAATTTCCCCTTTTGAGATGCTAGTCTCGGGTCGTAGCGAATCTTGGCTGAGATGGCTTGGCCTGTACACATACAGCACTGACAACAGCACCCATTATTTTGAAACATGCTAAAACTAGCATCCCTATTCTCTCTTTCCACACGAATTTGACCACCCATAGAAAATAAAAAACTCCATACAGGAATAAACATTATATGGCTTTAGGAGTGGCAGAGGATGTGTGGATCAAATATTTGCAGTAAGACAGAAAATGGAGAAGGCTTGTGAGAAGGACTATAAGGTGTGTATTGCAGTCATGGATCTGGAAGAAGCATATGACAAAGTAGACAGAGAAGGATTGTGGAAGGTTTTGCATATGTACGATGTAGATGGTAAGATGCTAAGTGCTGTCGAGTTTTTATGATGGTAGTGAGGAATGTATAAGGGTAAGTGGGCATCAAAGTGAATGGTCCATGCTCAGTGTGGACGTGCGACAAGGTTGTGTGATGTCCCCATGGTTGTTCAATATATACATGGATGAGGTGATGAGAGAAGTACAAACACGAGTAATGGAGAGAGGGATGGCATTGGTAACGAATGGTGATGTAAGGAATATCTCAAACTTGTTTTATGCTGACGATTCAATACTACTTACATATACTGGACAAGACCTTGGTAGACTAGTGCAAAGTTTTGCTGATGTCTGTGAGCATCATGCCTTGAGAGTAAATGTAAAAAAGAGTAAAGTGATGGTTATTGAGAGAGAAGGTAACTCACAGTGTGATGTCATAGTGAATGTAGGGAGACTGGAATTGGTGAGACAACTCAAATATCTGGGCACAGTGATAGAAAAGAGAGGGAAATGTGTAAAAGAGGTATAGAGTGACACAAGGAAGGAAAGAAGCTGGTGCTATGAAGGCCTTGATGAGAAACAGAGGCTTGAGTGTTGGCACTCAACACTGCTTCATGTAGGCCTCATACAGCTGCATGAGGCCTACATGACAGAGTGTTAGTACCAACTTTAACATATGAATGTGAGACTATGGTGTGGCATGAAAAGGAAAAGTCAAGAGTGAGAGCAGTGGAGATGAGACCGCTGAGGAATGTATGTGGAGTACAGAGAGTGGATAGGATATGAAATAATGTGATTTGTGAAAGATGCAGAGTAAGGAAGTTTGTGGACACCAGAATCAAAGAGAGTGTACTGAGATGGTATGGTCATGTGGAGAGAATGAGTAACAACAGAGTGGTGAAAAAGGTATATCTCAGTGAATTTGAAAGAGGAAGGGGGCAAAGTAGGCTAAGGAGAAGGTGGAGGGATATGGTGGATGAGTGTGTAAGAGAGGTATGGAAGTCAATGAGGCCAGGGTACTGACAAGAGATCAAGCTTGCTGGATGAATGTTGTGAGAAGAAGTTCATGATCAGGGATTTGGCACCCCATTTTAATATGACAGCATCCTGATTGACTCGGTTGGATATGCTTTTGTGAAGCTACAGAATGTGATGAATGTTTTTAGCATATAAGATACAGCCAGGATTCCAGGGGCTTGAATGGTGACTGAATGGAAGCGTGGCCTACTGGATTAGGCAGACTTGGGCTCTGGACGTTTCTACTCCTCACCCTGCCCTAGGGTGGGAAAGAAGGTCCAGATGATGATGATGAACATAAAATAGAGGGAAAACATTCATAGTTATGATATTTTTATATATAAGTACACATATTATTTACTGAATTTGTTCATTTTACATATTTCTTGCTTTGCACATGCATTCCAACAACATGTGAGGTGTTCTCATGGTGAATATATGGATGTAAAACCATCCCTTCCCTTCACACTAATTCTCTCATGCGAGGTGCTAATCATGTGTCGTAAAAAATTTTAGACACTTGGGTTTAGCTTGTTCACACAAAGAAGGACACTTATCTGGGTAGTCTAAAAATATAATCTCTCGCCTCTCTTTAAACACAAACTAAACCACCCAGACCACAGAAATAATTTGATACTTGCTTATACACAATAAGCATAAAAAAAAAAATTTAGAAATGATAATATAGTAGTCATGTTTTTTTTTTTTAATGAAACCTACCTTATTATGTACTAATTTTGTTCTTAATACACATATCTAGTCATTTCAAACCATTTCAGCACCATTGAAATTGTTGGGGGTGAATAAAAAATTTCTTTATAGGCGATACCATCTGTGTAACTTTGTGCACTTTTTCACGCTTTGCAGCACAGGATGGGTCTGGGAATCTAGAAATTGCAGTGTCAGGTGTGCCAGACATTCCCTCTTCAATTTGCCAAGGAAAAAAAAAAAAAATTTTCAAAGTTTAAAAAATCAGCCTTGTGTTTGGCCAGTGGGTCATGGAGGGGTTAAGTAACGTCAAGTTAAAGTTAATTTTGTGTGGATAGGTTAATTTTTATATTATGCAGCTGACATTTAAAATTTTATGCATGTGCCACTTAAACACAGCAATATTGTTATGATGCACTGTGCTACTAGTGCACCATGCAGTATTTTGTGCATGCTGCAAGTAACCAAAGAGTTATATCAGTATACTTTATGAGTTTGAAGTGTTTTGCTTAAGTTAGCACAGTAACCACTGATTTCCATGTATTGTGGAGTATGGTACAATGTAGTGCCCCAAAGGTGCTAGAGAGAGGTTCATTCATGTTGTGGAACCAGTAAAATGGGACAGCTCTGCCTTTTGGCCATACGAATGTCTCTTAACTCCCTCCCTGTTTCTTGGAGGAAGGATGGTAGATTGCTTGATGAGGTCAACTTCATACACTGGGTGCATGTCTAGATGAGCCTGGGACAAGAGTTTTATTAGTATCCCTTTGCTGACTTTTTTTTTTTTTTTTTTTTTTTTTTTTTTTTTTACTGCAGTATCCTTTGATGAGTCTTACATTATACTTTATGTTGTAGTCTGATCATGTGTTGATTGCACCTTTTCTGCAGTTGCTTTAAAAAGTTTGCCCAACTTCCTGGCTGACCCTGGGAGCAACGTGACCACTGTAATGCCTCACCATCGCTGCAGCATCCACTTAAACTGTGAGAAAGTTGAGCTCCTAGAAGCAGCTTATGCTCAAGCCAAGTTGGGTCTTATTCCAGATAAGTAAGAACATAGTATGTTGTGTCTCCTGTATGCTAGCTTTCCATTAATTAAGCTTTCCATTATTCTAACCTAATTTGTTTTTTTCGTAATCTTAGACTCTTACATTTTATACACATTGTTGATTGGTAAGGGATAATAATGTATGGTTGTATGTAATTAAAAAGTATAGCTTGACAGGATTGGAAGTTGAGTACAGTTGAATTGAGGACATTACTTTTGCTAAGCCAAAAGCATATTATTTCTGTGCCTGGATGTTGTGGAAACACCTTCTAGGAAGTGCAGTAACAATGAGGGGATCAGTCCCAACACAGCCATCAGATGAGGAGAAATTCAGTAACTCCAATGTATCTGAAAATATTAACTCCAATGTACCTGTAAATATTTACAGAAATCTAATAATTTTTTATAACCTGCATGAGGCATCAGTATAAAGATGGAGACAGAATTGAGAAAACCCATGAACAACCCCATGTAACCCTTTGTTTGCTGTCAAAGCATCTCACTAATTCATGGGTGCTCTTGCCTAGTTATGGATGTAATGGAGAGAAAGAACAGGTCAAGACATTATGGGCATCATGATTTTGATGTATTGATAAATGCCTCCCAAAACTCTTGTTGGATGGGGGGAAAAAAATGAGATTTTGGTTGCTAACCTGCTCTGCCTCTCCCCTGTCTTTCTGTAGAGTCATGTGCTAGGAAGAAAGTTATTGCACCCTCTGCCACCATTGCATGTGTCTACGGGAAGTTGGGAGACATCTAAAAAAGGAAAGAAATGTTACATTTTAGGTGTGAAAAATTCTGTTAAATGCTATACAGGGAGGGCAACCTCTCCACGGATTTCTGATGAAATGTTTACACTTCAAACCTTCTGGTAAAAACATGCTGTTACTGCTGTGCATTGAGATCCCTGGACTGGGATTGTTGTGGTGCCAGGCCTTAGTAGTGCAAATGTTTGCCTTTCCCCAGGTGTTTTGCTTTGCTGATTTTTTGTGCTTGTTGCACTGTGTTTAACATACCTATATGGTCTCTCTTTGGGTTTTTGCTGTAAGTGTCCTGGCTCCTCCTAGATGATTATTACTTGCATTTTTTCAGTGTTGCAGTTTGTTTTGAAAGATGGAATTTGTTCCTGGAGGAAATTGTTGACTTCCTTCTGTCTCCCAGTTTATTTGGGAACCTTGGAAATTTTTAGACACGTTCGCAGTGCCTTAAATCTTTTCTTTGTACTGTGTAATTGAAACTTTCTTTTCATATTTTGAATCTGGGTTGTCTTGTTTGTCCTGTTACAATTTATGTAAGTTTTAGGCTAAGCACTTGAACCAGAAAGCTAGAACATGGCTTTAGTTGAACTTAGAAGTTGGGCTTGGGCAGTCCCAAGCCAAGGATCATGGCTAACTAAAGTCAGGCCTAGCCAGCTTGGCTTACTCATATGCTGAAACAAGGCTCAACTCTGACTTCACAGAATTGGGCTTGAGTCATTGATTGGGGCAAACCTTCAACTGTTTTCAAATCAGCCAATCACAGCACAGACATTTGAAATTGAAATATAGCTATGATTCCACATGTACAAATGCCAGTACTCATGGATAGTGTATATAAGACGTGTTTATAGTTTATTATTATTGCAGTGCAAGTTATAGTGCATGGAAAATGAGTTGCGAGACAGGGCTGACCCTATAATGAGTTGAATAGACTGTGAAAAACATTCATCAGTGGGTGCTTGCCCTTCCCTCTCTTCCATCCACCTTTCCATCCTTCCTCTTCTGTCTCTCTCTCTCTTTTGTTCTTTCCTCTTCCTTCTGTCTATGGGCACCTTTACAGTGAGTGACAAGCCAAATGGTTTCCTGTACACCAGGAGTCCACATACTATGCTGGGTGGTAACCATATAACCAAATTATGTTACCTGGTGGTTTAGTGGGTAATTAAGGCGCTCCAATCAGATTGAGGCGGTGCAGGTTTATATCCAAGAGATGGTTGGGGTTTATTGCTTATGTAATGCTACTCAGGGATGAGTGAGGCTGGTCACTCTCATCTTAACCCATAGATTGCACAATTACCTTTTTTATCCCACCCTGTGGTGAAAAAAAAAAAAAAAAAAAAAAAAAAAAAAAAAAAATGTTTATTATAAACTTGAAGGTAAACATTCAGGGCATCATATGGTGAAAAAAAATAATCTTTCTCTCTTTGTCTTTGCATAGGGCTATGCATAAGTTTTCGTAAGGGAGTAGTGAAAAAAAAAATAGTTTTTGTTTATTATAAACTTGAAGATAAACATCCAGGGCATCATCTGGTGGGGGGAAAAAAAAAAAATCAATCTCTCCCTCCGTCTTTGCCTAGCGCCATGCATAAGTTTGCATAGGGGTGGAGTAGTTAGCGGTGATGCACAACCAGCACAGCCTGAGCTGTGGCTCACAACACGACGCTTCCCAGCCTGAGTTGTGGCTCGCAATCCGCCGGTTAAATGTCAGGACCAACTTGCCTAGCCCTGGGTTCATACGCTCCTCATGAGGAAACACTGGATAAGATGATGAATGAATGTAATGTACTAACATGTGCAGCCTGTAAATAATTTCTTAATTGGTGGTGAAGCACAGGAAATTGTTAACCATATAGTACTGCACTTTATTATCTTCACAATACGAACTCTTCTGGATATTATGAAAACTTATGACCTAAATATTAATTGAAGTTGTATAGGAAAATTTACATGGAAATTTTGTCATAGCCTAGTAGCATACACCTCGATACTGTACATCAGTACTGATGCTCTTGTAATGCAAATGTGAATATCATAAACCATATTCAGCAACACGTGTGTAATATCATCAAGCGATGGAAAATTATTCTAGTAAAATTTATACAGTAGTACAAAATGCGTGCTATAATTACATCGTCCTGATCGCCTGATACTTTGTATAAATTTCACTTATTTTTTGTTAACCCCTAAAGCGCGGGTTGTCGCGTTTGCGACGCTCCCCAAAAAGGACATAACGGCGGATCGTCGAGTTTGCAATTCGAGTTAATTTTGAATAAACGTGGGCAGAGATGTTCCAGCTGGTATTGTCTATCAGTACCACCACCCTTTAGCTACAATTAGCATAATTTTACCTTTGTACTACTGACCTCCGTTGTTGCCAAGTATCGCGTTTCCTCCCCCCCCCCCCCCACGGCCCAGCCAGCCTGGCTGTGACATATAGCAGCGCTCTGACTGCTCAGAACTGTAAATCTGCGCTTTCCTCTCACAAGCAATTTATGCTAATAGGAAACGCTTGTTTCCCCAGTTGTCACACTAGCTTTTTTTCACGCGGTTTGCCCCTGTTTAGCGTCAGTTTACCGCAGGCTTTCAAAGTGACATTATGGCAGGTTCTAGCTCTTCTGAGTCAGTGCGAGCGGCCGACAGGAACGAGAATAAAGTGACGGGCGTAAGGCAGAATAAAAAGCCATTTACCTTGTCACTCAGTTCGGTATAAAGTCACCTGAAGGTAGGATAACATCAAGTGGGTGAATGATGGGCACCCTCACCTTTCATAGTGCCCACACACTACACAAGAAACTTTCTCCAGACTTCATTTCATTTCTCATTGGTCATTTTCTCAGAATTTTGTGCACTCTGCATAAGAAAATTTCTCCAGACTTCATTTTATTTAATACTGATAATTTTCTCATAATTTTATGCTAAAGGTAGCTCCTCAGAAATGGAGCAGTTTATTTAATAAAAGTTTCAGGTAATATGGTGCCTAAAGCTGGCATTTGTATAAGTTACAGCTCAGATGTGCAGAATCTGTCTCTCTGTCTATCTATGTATCTATCTGTCTGTCTATTTATCTGTGTCTATCTATTTATATCTGTGTATCTGTGTAATGAGTTTTGGTTTATCTTTCATTTCATTTTTTACATTATGAGATAGACATAATGAAGATTTTGTTGTACAGTATTAAATGTCGTTATTACATATGTACGGTATGATAATTCACAAATAAAACTAGCCTTTCACCTGTTGTTGTCATAGCCTCTGAATAATTTAATTCTTTTCCAGTCCCATGATTAAGATGACGCTGCCAAGTAGCTGTGACCCTACACTGGCTCCTCCTGGCTGCCATGTTGCACTTTTCTTCACCCAATATATCCCTTACACCCGTGCTGATGGACGTCCTTGGGATGACTCTTCCAAGACAGAATATGCAAACAAGGTAAATACAGACAATCCTAATAATAATTAATGGTTGTTCTTAAATATAAGAATATTTCCGTAAAATAGGTACAGTTGGCTAAGTTTTCAACACATGGCATTGCCAGTGCATTACTTGTGTGAGGTCTGAACTCCTGGATTTCGAAGCATGGATCATTATATCATTCATAACTGAGAGGACTGGAGTGTAAGGTGACGAGCGGAGTTGATGGATGATGTGGTGTAGGAATTAAGAAGGGTCTGGGTATAGAGGAAAGAAGAGTGGAAGAAGGCAGAAGAATTACCTCTTGATAGTTATTAAGGCATCTGGTAATAGACAGATAGATAGATGGGTACTCTATCTCTTATCCAGCTACCTAGAAACTGGATTTCCCCAAATCCGTAAATTTTTAAGGTCTTCCTGGGCATGTTCTTTCTCGTGTTAGAGTAAAAAATATAATTACTGTACATTGAAAGGAAAAAAGGAAGTTCTTGCTGTTATTAGTTTCCAAAATCACCTGTATTTTCATGTGGATGCAGGTTTGGTTAGTAGTTCAAATTCTTGTCACTACATGGTGTTCTGGTATTGGTCAGATTATCACCCCCAAATGTACAGTTGATGTTGCACAGGCACTTCCATTTTCAACTTTGCCACTAAATGCTATTATTAGTCCCTTTACATCATCAAAAAGGGGAAGTCACACCCTCGTTGATTGTGGAACTGTCAGTAGGAAGTACTTTTTTTTTTTTTTTTTTTTTTTTTTTTTTTTTTTTTAAATAACAGAACGGAGGAAGGAAAACAAATGAATTAAAAAAAATAATAATCCGTACGCCAGAATACTGATGTCCTCTGTTCATAAAATATCTGTAACAGTTAGACTTGAACAGCTGTGGGTTGAAATTTGGAGGGAAACAACTCTGGGGAAGCGTGTTCCAGAGAGATGCAGTTCGGAGAATAAAAGAATTCTGATAGGCAGAAGTTCTGCAATATGGCTGAGTGACATTCCAGTCATGAGCGCTACCAGATGCATGTGTAGCACGAGGGAAGGCATGGAGAGGTGGCACCATGGACGCAACTTCGTCTGAGCATTTGCTAAGAAAATATCTGTAAAATAATGCAAGGGAGGCAAGATTCCTTCTTACTTGCAGGGGAGGTATGGCAAGGTTGTTAATGATTCTAACAGCTTTGTTCTGAATTTTGTCTAGTTGTTTTAATGCAACCTCTCCACATCCATTCCACAAGGATGAGCAATATTCAAGCTGAGAGTGCACATGACTTATAAATTATAGCCAACTGCTCATCAGCGAAGAAGTTACGGACTCTGTACAATAATCCAAGTTTCTTTGAGGTGGTTTTAGCAAGTGATCAAACATGAGAGGTCCAGCTGAGGGCATTGTTAAATGAGATGCCAAGAATTTCAGTACTTTTGGAGATGGGAATATTTGTAGCATTGAAGGTAATATACGATTCTAGCAATACCTGTCTACTGTATTAGTAAACTGTATATATTTAGTTTTACTAGCATTAAAAGAGACAAGGTTGTTTTGTCCCCATGCACTGATCGTAGATAGGTCTTGATTTATGGAGATGGCTGTACTGAGTTGAAAGGTAGCGATATTAGACTTTGTAAATGGGTGTCTGAGTGTGAATGAACTATGTAGTGTTGAGTCATCATTAAGTAGATTAAAGAGGTGCTTCAGTAAAGTTGCTTAGTGACCAGGAGAGTGTCAGCACCTCCACTGTTCATGATTAAGAATAAAAAAATCAGTTCTTCAAAATTTTACATAAATGTAGAACTGTCGTGTTATCTATTCTCATAGTTCAAACAAACTCACATTTTCCTTTAAATAAATCAAACTTGCATAAAGTATGTAAAGTGTGATTAAATACAACTGATAATCTCAGCAAAAATCTTTAAGTACTCGTGCGCACAACGTGGGATAAACTATGACTCTCCCTGTCTTCTTTGACTGGATGACACACACACACACACACAGGAGACACCAAGGAGAGCAGACGCGGGCCGACAGCACTCCATACCGAGCCAGCACGGCCAGTGGCATTACCTAAATTAGAATCTTTATATGAGTCAAGCTCGGTACCAGCATAGACTAAATGTTTTCTTATTATTAAAAAAAAAAAAAAAAAAAAAAATTTAAACAAGACTTGTTCAAACAGAAAAGAGAACCGAGTAGCGAAAGAATGCGCTCAATTAGCTGATTGTTTGTTTAGACTACAACTGCCCCAGGGAATGTAAGTACTCTGTGCTTTTAGTATTGCAAAATGGTCACATACTTTAGTAAAGCAAATTTGGAAAAGAAAAGGGATTAAGGTAGAAAGCAGGATGATGATTTCTACCAAGAACTGGTTGAAATGGAGACAATAAACTGGTAGAGCGTGTACACAGACTGGAGATGGCCTTCCAGAATGAGATTGATGAAATAAAGAAGCAGATGCACTTGCAAAAGGAAGAAATAGAAAAACTAGGAAAGGAGGTCAACAAGAAAGACACAACCATATGTGAACTAACAGTGGAAGTGAGTACACTTAAGAGGAAAATGAGTGAAATGGCAAGTACAGTAGTCGACCACGAGAGTATTATGGAAGAGTTCAAAAATGATACAGAGACAATTAGGCAAATAAGCAGTCTGATAGACCAGAGCAGTGATATTGAGGAGAAGATAACACAGGTGAATGAAGCTGTGCAAAGCTACAAAAATGATGTGCAAACCACGTATGCTGAAATCGTGAAAGTAAAGAAAGACTTAGAAATAAGGGTGGAAGAAAAAAGCATTAAAAAGGAAGTGAAAAGAATAATCCAAAACAATCCAAAGTTAGTCAGAGATTCAGTAGATATCAACAAATCTATAGTAATCACTGGTATAGAAGAGGAAGAAGTAAAAAACAAGATCTCAAGAGACAAAAAGGAGATGGCAAATGTAATGAGCTTATTGAAAGAAGTCTATCTATCTATCTAATGCCAGACGCCTCAATCCTGTTTGGGGTGGCCACAAACAAATCGCCTCCAATTCGCCTTGTCCCCCGCCATTTCACTGCCCTGCTCCCAACTCACACCCCCCTCTCTCATATACCTCTCCACCCCATCCCTCCATCTCATCCTCGGCCTCCCCCTCCACCTCACTCACATACACTCTCCTCGCCAGCCCCCCACCGTCCATCCTCTCCATATGGCCAAACCACCTCAGTGTGTTCCTCATAATGCTTCCTATCACATCCACATCAACACCACAACGCTTCTCCACATCCTCACTCGTCAGCCTGTCCCTCCACGCGACTCCACAGGCTCCCCCCAAACAATCCACCTCCACCGCTCCCACCCCTGACCTGCGTCCCTCCAACAATGCCCAAGCCCCACCTCCGCACGCCAGAGTTGGTATCACAATACTGTCATGTAGTAACTTTTTCACTTCCATGCTCACTTCCCTGTTTCTTATCACTGCTTTCAAAGAACCAGCAACCTTTCTTCTCTGCTGTACCCTTTCAAGCACTTCACCCTCCAAACCTCCATCCTTACTCATCACACTACCCAAGTACTTAAACGTACTCACATTTTCCAATTCCTCACCATCCAACCTCGCTGTACATTCACTAACTTCACCTCTCTCAAAGACCATCACTTTACTCTTCCCTACATTCACCTTTAGATTCCGTTTCTTACACACTCTCTCAAACTCATCCACCAAGCCTTGCAGCTCCCCTTTGTCTTCACTCAACAACACAGTATCATCTGCAAACAACAGTACAGGGAGTTTCCAAACACTATCCTCTCTCACCAGGGCCACTCCAACATCCACTACCCTACCTTGTACCTCTTTTATTACCCCATCCATGTACAGATTGAACAACCATGGAGACATGACACATCCCTGTTTCAAACCAACTTTCAAAGAGAAAAATTCACTTAGTTCACCATCCACACGCACTGCAGCCTTCGCACCAACATACATACTCTTCACAGCATTCAACAACTTCCCATCTACTCCATATATTCTTAACACTTTCCACAATCCTTGTCTATCCACCCTGTCATATGCTTTCTCCAAATCCATGAAAGCCGCATACAACTTCTTTCCCTTCTCTAGAAACTTTTCCACTAAAGATCTAAGAATGAATATCTGATCTACACAACCTCTTCCCTTCCTAAAGCCTCCCTGTTCTTCTCCAACTGATTTCTCTGTTCTTTCTCTAACTCTGTCTATAAGTATCCTACCATACACTTTTCCTATTATACTAAGAAGACAAATGCCCCTATTATTACCACACACTTCTTTTTCCCCTTTTCCTTTGTACAAGGGAATAATTATACCTGACTTCCAATCCTCCGGGACTCTACCTTCCTCCCAGGCCAATCTACACATCTTCCACATCCATTCTATTACTATCTCTCCCCCATGCTTCATCATTTCACCACACACTCCATCAATTCCTGGGGCTTTCCCTGATTTAACTTTCTTCATTGCTTCCACAACTTCTATCCTACTGATTTCTTCCTGTCTTCTCACCTCCCTCCTTCTCCCAGCCATTCCCCAGCCACTTATACTCGCATTATTTCCATCCTCTACATTCAACAATTCCTTAAAGTGTTCTCTCCATCTGCTCATTTTTTCTCCCTTCTCCACTAGTAATCTACCATTTTTATCTTTCACTCCCCTGCTAACTTCACTTCCACCCTGTCTTACTCTTTTCACTTCTCTCCAGAACATTTTCTTACAGTCCCTCCACTTTACACTCAAATTCCTTCCAAATTGAAAGAAGTATCAGAGGAAATCTGTAGTAAAGACATAGAGGAACACAAAAGGTTAGGGAAATACGAGAAAAGCAAATCAAGACCTCTAAAGGGAACTTTCCAAAGTGTAAACACCGTGGAGGAGATACTAAAAAATGCAAAGAATTTTATGGAAAAAGAGGAGTTCAAAAATGTATGGATAAAAAGATGCCTAACACAAGAGGAACTGGAATTACTGAAAGAGAAGAGGGAGGAAGCAAAAACAAAAAATGAGGGAAGATCAGAAGAAGAGAAGAACACATTTTTTTTACAAAGTCAAGAGTGAGAGCAGTGGAAATGAGTTATTTAAGAGGAGCCTGTGGAGTCACGTGGAGAGACAGGCTGACGAATGAGGATATAAAGGAGCGTTGTGGTGTTGATGTGGATGTGATAGGAAGCGTTATGAGGAACACACTGAGGTGGTTTGGCCATGTGGAGAGGATGGAGGGTGAAAGACTGACGAAGAGAGTGTATGTGAGTGAGGTGGAGGGGGGAAGAGGGAGGGGGAGGCCAAGGATGAGATGGAGGGATGGGGTGGAGAGGTATATGAGAGAGGGGGGTGTGAATTTGGAGCAGGGCAGTGAAATGGCGGGGGACAGGGCGACGTGGAGGCTATTTGTTTCTGGCCACCCCAAACGGGATTGAGGCATCTGGCAATAGATAGATAGATAGAATAGGATTGCAGGTACGAAAGTAGTACATAAACAGGAGGGAGTAAAAAGGAGGAAGGTAGTAGAACCATGTCATGACAAGTATATAAACAAGATGATTAAGTTGATGTACTCAAATGTGGATGGAATGGTATCTAAGTTATTAGAGATGAATGATTATGTCAGAGAAAATGAACCACATATAACTAGGCAAGAAAACGATAGTGACAGTTTAATATATCACCCTCCACTCGGCATAAGTGACCATGCAGTACTAAATTGCAACTTCAGGATAGCATATGACATAGTTAACAGCAGTGAAAGTTACAAAAAGAGCCTAAACTATAAAAAGGGAAATTATCATGACCTAAAGAAGTATTTCTTAGAAGTTGATTGGGAAAATGAGCTTAGAGGACAAGATTTAAATCTATCTATCTATCTATCTATAGCCCGACGCCCTAATCCCGCAAAGGGTGGCTGCAGACAAAACGCCTCCAAGTCACTCTGTCACCCACCATTTGACTCCCCTCCCCCCAACTCACCCCCCCCCCTCCCTCATATACCTCTCAACTCCATCCCTCCACCTCATCCTCGGTCTACCCCTCCCTCTCCCTCCCTCCACCTCACCTACATACACCCTCTTAGTCAGTCTTTCATTCTCCATTCTCTCCACATGTCCAAACCACCTCAGTGTATTTCTCCTAATCTTTTCAACCACATCCACATCTACCCCACAACGTTCCTTCACTTCTTCATTCGTCAACCTGTCCCTCCACGTCACTCCACATGCTCCTCTTAAGTAACTCGTTTCCACTGCTCTCACTCTTGACTTGTTCCCCTCTTGCAAGGTCCACGCCTCGCTTCCATACATCAGGGTAGGGATCACAATACCATCATGCAGTGACTTCTTAACTTCCATACTCACCTCCCTATTTCTCATCACTGCTTTCAGTGTACCAACAACCTTTCTTCCCTGCTGTACCCTTTCACGTACTTCATCCCCCAAAGTTCCATCCTTACTCATCACACTACCCAAGTACTTGAATGCACTCACATTCTCCATATCCTCACCATCCAACCTCACTGCACACTCTGTGACTTGATTCCTCTCAAACACCATAACTTTACTTTTGTTTACATTAACTTTCAGCTTCCTCCTCCTACACACTGTCCCAAATTCATTCACCAAACCTTGCAACTCCCATTCATCTTCACTCAACAATACTGTATCATCAGCAAACAGCAACACCGGAACCTTCCAAATCTCACCCTCATTCATTAGGCCCAGCCCCACATCCACTGCCCTACCTTGCACCTCCTTTACAACCCCATCCATATATATATTAAACAGCCATGGAGACATCACACACCCCTGTTTCAGTCCCACACTGAGATCAAAGAACTCATTCAGCTCACCATCCACTCGCACCGTAGCCCTAGCTCCCTCGTACATACTCTTCACAGCACTCAACAATTTCCCCTCCACTCCATATATTCTTAATACCTTCCACATACCTTGCCTATCTATTCTGTCATAAGCTTTCTCCAAGTCCATGAAGGCAACATACACTTTCCTTCCCTTCTCTAGATACTTCTCCACTAAACATCTTAGAACAAATATCTGATCTACACACCCTTTTCCCTTCCTAAATCCCCCTTGTTCTTCTCCAACTAGCTCCTCTGTCATATGCCTAACCCTATCAATGAGTATTCTACCATATATTTTACCAGTCACACTAAGAAGGCAAATACCCCTATAGTTACCACATACTTCTCTCTCCCCTTTTCCTTTGTACAGAGGAACAATTATACCTGATTTCCAGTCCTCTGGAACCCTTCCCTCTTCCCAAGCCAATCTACACAACTTCCATATCCACTCCACGACAATCTCACCCCCATACCTAAGCATTTCACCACACACTCCATCAATTCCTGGGGCCTTTCCCAGCTTAATCTTCTTCATCGCTTCCGCTACTTCCGACCTACTGATCTCTTCCTCCCTCCTCTCATCTCTTCTTCTCCCAGCCATTCCCCAACCACTTATACTCACACTGCTCTCACTCTCTACATTCAACAAATCCTCAAAGTGCTCCTTCCATCTCCTCAATTTCTCTCTCTTCTCCACCAACAATCTATTATTCCTATCTTTCACTCCCCTACTATTTCCCCTTTCACACTGCCTTACTTTCTTTACCTCCTTCCAAAACAATTTCTTACTCTCCCTCCATTTCACACTCAGATTCCTCCCAAACTCTTCATCCACTTTCTTCTTCCTCTCCTTCACCAGTCTCTTAACCTCCCTTCTCCTGCTCACATATACCTCTCTCTTCTCTCTCTCATCTTCTCCCCTACCTCTGCTCGCCAACCATTCACCATATGCCTTCTTCTTTTGTTCCACAGCTCGTTTCACCTCATCATTCCACCATGCTGTCCCTTGCACACCCTTGCATCTCCTCCTCACTCCACAAACCGCCTCACACGCTGCGCTTATCTCTTCCGTGAATATCTTACATACGTCTTCCACCCCTTCCATCTGCTCTAGCTCATACCTTCCCAATCTTTCTTCCACTATGCTCTTATACTCTGTCCTTTTCTCACTATCTTCCAATTTCTCCACTCTTCTCACAGGAGCTGCTTCCTCCTGTCTTCCCCTTCGTCTCCTCAACCACTTTCTTTGCAGCTCTACCTTGGCCATCACTAAGTGATGGTCCGAGACTCCATTCCCCCACCCTCTCCACACCCTTGCATCCAACACTTGTCTTCTCATTCGCTCATCCACACACACGTAGTCTATCATTCCCTTTCGTTCAACAAGTTCACCATCCATCCTCCTCATTACTCTCCATGTATACCGGTGGATCATCTTATGACGAAAGTAGGTGTTGGCTATTGCCAACCCCTTACCAGCACAGATGTCCACCAAAGCACTACCATTCCCATCTACTTCAGCTGGCACACCCCACTGACCAACCACGCCATCCACTCGTACATTTAAATCTATCTTTCTATTATCTATCTATAGCCCGACGCCCTAATCCCGCAAAGGGTGGCCGCAGACAAAACGCCTCCAAGTCACTCTGTCACCCACCATTTGACTCCCCTCCCTCCAACTCACCCCCCCCTCCCTCATATGCCTCTCAACTCCATCCCTCCACCTCATCCTCGGTCTACCCCTCCCTCTCCCTCCCTCCACCTCACCTACATACACCCTCTTAGTCAGTCTTTCATTCTCCATTCTCTCCACATGTCCAAACCACCTCAGTGTATTTCTCCTAATCTTTTCAACCACATCCACATCTACCCCACAACGTTCCTTCACTTCTTCATTCGTCAACCTGTCCCTCCATGTCACTCCACATGCTCCTCTCAAGTAACTCATTTCCACTGCTCTCACTCTTGACTTGTTCCCCTCTTGCAAGGTCCACGCCTCGCTTCCATACGTCAGGGTAGGGATCACAATACCATCATGCAGTGACTTCTTAACTTCCATACTCACCTCCCTATTTCTCATCACTGCTTTCAGTGTGCCAACAACCTTCCTTCCCTGCTGCACCCTTTCACGTACTTCATCCCCCAAAGTTCCATCCTTACTCATCACACTACCCAAGTACTTGAATGCACTCACATTCTCCATATCCTCACCATCCAACCTCACTGCACACTCTGTGACTTCATTCCTCTCAAACACCATAACTTTACTTTTGTTTACATTAACTTTCAGCTTCCTCCTCCTACACACTGTCCCAAAACATTTAAATGCTGTATATAAAAAATTCTGTGAATTTTATGAAATTGGAGTCCAGAAGTACATCCCACAGCACAAAGAAGCAAATAAGAAAATACAGAAATGGTTCAATACAGAATGTAAAAAATCAAAAGAAAGAAGAGTTTTGTTGTGGAATAGATACAGAAGACACAATAGTGAAAGCGCATATAATAATTACATACAGGCAAGAAACGATTATACAAGAATAAGGAGGGAAGCCCAAAAACAGTTTGAGGAGGATATCATAAATAAAAGTAGTGATCAACCGAAGCTATTTTACAGCTACATTAGAAGGAAAACCAAATTAAAAGATATAATACAATCCGTTATGGACGAGGAAATCACCAATACACAAGAGAAAGATATTTGTCTTTTGCCAGATGCCTCAATCCCGTTTGGGGTGGCCACAAACAAATCGCCTCCAAGTCGCCCTGTCCCCCGCCATTTCACTGCCCTGCTCCTAACTCACACCCCCCTCTCTCATATACCTCTCCACCCCATCCCTCCATCTCATCCTCGGCCTCCCCCTCCCTCTTTCCCCCTCCACCTCACTCACATACACTCTCTTTGTCAGTCTTTCACCCTCCATTCTCTCCACATGGCCAAACCACCTCAGTGTGTTCCTCATAACACTTCCTATCACATCCACATCCACATCCACACATATTTGTGAAGCACTAAATAAGAATTTCCAATCAGTTTTTACAGAAGAAAAAAATTTTGGGGGAGAGTATGTGGAACATGGATGCCCACACATACTACCAGATATACAAATATCAGAAAAAGTAATACAGTAGGGGTTAAGTAAATTAAACAGAGGAAAAGCAAATGGTCCTGATGAAATTTCATGTTCGGTGCTACGAGAATGTGCAAAGGAGTTAAGTAAACCATTATTTTTAATTTTCAAGAAATCCTTGAGTCAAGGTAAACTACCTGATATTTGGAAGAAAGCAAATATTGTCCCCTTATTCAAGAAAGGGAATAGACAAAATCCACTCAACTACTGACCAGTATTATTGACCAGTGTTGTAAGCAGTGTATTAGAAAAGCTTATAAGAAAAGCTTTGGTAAATCATCTAGAAGAATACAATATAATAACAGAAAGACAGTTTGGTTGCAGAAAAGGAAAATCATGTGTTACTAATCTGTTAAGCTACTATGACAGAGTAACAGACACAATACAGGAAAGAGAAGGATGGGTGGACAGTATTTATTTAGATTTCAAGAAAGCATTTGACACAGTACCACACCAAAGACTTCTATGGAAACTGTACCATCAAGGAGGAATTCGAGGCAAACTGTTTTGTTGGATGCAAGATTTTCTCATAAAAAGAGAAATGAGAACTACTAAGAGGAAACTACTCATCATGGAAAGAAGTGACTAGTGGAGTACCACAGGGCTCAGTGCTGGCACCAATCATGTTTTTAGTGTATATAAATGATATAGACAGTAACACTGGAAATGAAAACTATCTAAATATGTTTTGCAGATGATGCAAAAATACAAAGGAGAATTACTAACACAGACTCTTTTAAAGAGCTACAAGAAGAATTAAATAAACTTCATGAATGGAGTAATACATGGCAAATGGAATTCAATATGGACAAGTGTCATGTAATCAAGTTTGGTAAAAGTGGAAAAAGACCTGATTAGGATTATACGTTAGGAAATAAAACCCTACACACATCAGAAAGAAAGAAGGACCTAGGTGTGATTATCAATAACAGACTATCTCTGGCTGACCACATTAGTGAGAAGGTACGGAACATGTATACACTGCTTGCAAATATGAGAATAGCATTCACATACATAAATGAAGACATGCTAAGAAGGATAATAACATCATTCATCAGACCATCCCTGGAGTATGCATCAGTAGTCTGGAATCCTCATCTCAAAAAACACAGAGACAAGATTGAAAAAGTTCAAAGGGCCGCTACAAGATGGATACCAAGCTTAAGAGATCTAAGCTACGAAGAAAGACTAAATGAACTGAATCTACCAACACTACAGGAGAGAAGGAAAAGAGGTGACATGATAATGCTATATAAATGCATATCAGGGAAGGAGAATATAAATGATTACTTAACATATGTGGAAGCATCAGCAAGAGGATACTGCAAAAAACTGCATAAAAAGAGAGGTGATAAAGACGTGAGGAAATTCAGTTTCCCAAATAGAGCAATTGGTCAGTGGAATGCACTACCGAATGAAATAGTGTGTGCCAAAACAATTCACAAATTTAAGGATATGTACGATAAATATGGTTTAAGACACGGGACAGTACGAGCTTGACTCATTCCCGTAAAGATACAGTTAGATAAGTACACACACACACACACACACACACACACACACACACACACACACACACACACACACACACACACACACACACACACACACACACACACACACACACACACACACACACACACACACACACACACACACACACACACACACACACACACACACACACACACACACACACACACACACACACACACACACACACACACACACACACACACACACACACACACACACACACACACACACACACACACACACACACACACACACACACACATATGGCCAGAGGCATTACCTAAATTAGTATCTTTGAATGAGTCAAGCTCTGTACCAGGTTAGACTAAATGATTTTTCATTATTAAAAGGAAAAGAAATAATAAGTTCAAACAGAACATAGAACCACGATGCGTTGAGTCAGCTGGGTTTGTTTATACTACAGCAACACGGGGAAAGTGTACATACTCTGTAAGTTCATACTCTGTTCATTTAGTATTAGAAAATGGATACACACTTCAGTAAAACAAATTTGGAAAAGAAAAGGGATAAAAGTAAAAAGCAAAATGATGATTTCTACCAAGAGCTGGTTGATGTGGAGACTCACAATAGACTGGTCGAATGTGTACACAAACTAGAAATGGCTTTCAAAAATGAAATTGATGAAATAAAGAAGCAAATGCACTTGCAAAAGGAAGAGATAGAAAAACTAGGAAGGGAGGCAAATAAGAAAGACACAACCATCAGTGAACTAACAGTGGAATTGAGTACGCTTAGGAAGAAAGTGAGTGAAATGGCAAGTACAGTAGTCAGTCACGAGAGTGTTATGGAAGAGTTCAAAAATGACACAGAGACAATTAGACAAGCAAGCAGTCTTATGGACCAGAGCAGTGATATTGAGGAGAAGATAACACAGGTGAATGAAGCTGTGCAAAGCTACAAAAATGATGTAGAAACCACGTATGCTGAAATGGTAAAAGCAAAGAAAGACTTAGAAACAAGGGTGGAGGAAAAAAGCATTAAAAAGGAAGTGAAAAGAATAATCCAAAACAATCCAAAGTTAGTCAGAGATTCAGTAGAAATAAATAAATCAATAGTAATCACTGGTATAGAAGAGGAAGAAGTTAAAAACAAGATCACTAGAGACAAAAAGGAGATGGCAAATGTAATGAGCTTACTGAAAGAAGTATCAGAGGAAATCTGTGGTAAAGACATAGAAGAACACAAAAGGTTAGGGAAATACGAGAAAAGCAAGACAAGACCTCTAAAGGTGACTTTCCATAGTGTAAACACTGTGGAAGAGATACTAAAAAATGCAAAGAATCTTATGGAAAAAGAGGAGTTCAAAAATGTATGGATAAAAAGATGCCTAACACAAGAGGAACTGGAATTACTGAAAGAGAAAAGGGAGGAAGCAAAAACAAAAAATGAGGGAAGATCAGAAGAGGAGAAGAAGAAATTTTTTTACAAAGTAATAGGATTGCAGGTATGAAAGTGGTACACAAACAGGATGGAAGAAAAAGGAGGAAGGTAGTAGAACCATGTCATGACAAGTATATAAACAAGATGATAAAGTTGATGTACTCAAATGTGGATGGAATGGTATCTAAATTACTAGAGATGAATGATTATGTCAGAGAAAATGAACCACAAATAATATGCCTAACTGAGACAAAATTAACACCAAGGATATCCAATGACATATTAAACTTAGAGGAATACAATGTATGGAGAAGAGACAGAAATTTAAAAAAAGGAGGAGGAATTATAATATTAACTAAGAAAAATCTAAAAGTCAAAGAAATAAACCTAGATATACCATCACAAGTAGAACTGAGTGCAGTAGAGATCGACACATCTGAAGGTAAAGTAATTGTACTCAATTTGTACATGCCACCCAGATCAAACACATGGGAAAGAGACGAATATGAGGACCTGGCAGAGAGTACAATTCAGAGTATAAGATCATTGCTACATAAAATGGAAGAGAAATCGGAAAGAATTATACTAACTGGGGACTTCAATACAAATATAAATTGGAATACTCTAGATATAAATAGCCAAGAAAGCTGTTGGGACCAAAAGCTCCTGGATCTCGTACAAGAGTTTTTCTTAATGCAACATGTGAGGGAAACCACCAGAAAAAGAGGACTTGATGTACCTTCAGCGCTAGATCTAATATTTACTAGGCAAGAAAATGACATTGACAGTTTAATATATCACCCTCCACTCGGCAAAAGGGATCATGCAGTACTAAATTATAACTTCAGGATAGCATATGACATAGTAAACAGCAATGACAGTTACAAAAAGAGCCTAAACTATTTGGAAAATGAGCTTAGAGGACAAGATTTAAATGCTGTATATAAAAAATTTTGTGAGTTTTATGAAATAGGAGTCCAGAAGTACATCCCACAGCACAAAGAAGCAGATAAGAAAATACAGAAATGGTTCAATACAGAATGTAAAAAATCAAAAGAAAGAAGAGATTTGTTGTGGAATAGATACAGAAGACACAATAGTGAAAGGGCATTTAATAATTACAAACAGGCAAGAAACGACTATACAAGAATAAGGAGGGAAGCCCAAAAACAGTTTCAGGAGGATATAATAAATAAAAGTAGTGATCAACCAAAGCTGTTTTACAGCTATATCAGAAGCAAAACCAAAGTAAAAGATATAATACAATCCATTACGGACGAGGGAATCACTTATACACAAGAGAAAAATATTTGTGAAGCACTAAATAAGAATTACCAATTAGTTTTTACAGAAGAAAAAAATTTTGAGAGGGACTATGTGGAACACACATGTCCACACATACTACCAGATATACAAATAGCAGAAAACGTAATACAGGAGGAGTTAAGTAGATTAGACAGAGGAAAAGCAAGTGGTCCTGATGAAATTTCATGTTGGGTATTACGAGAATGTGCAAAGGAGTTAAGTAAACCATTATTTTTAATTTTCAAGATATCCTTGAGTCAAGGGAAACTACCTGATATTTGGAAAAAAGCAAATATAGTCCCATTATTCAAGAAAGGAAATAGACAAAATCCTCTCAACTACCGACCAGTATCACTGACCAGTGTTGTAAGCAAGGTATTAGAAAAACTTAAGAAAAGCTTGGGTAAATCATCTAGAAGAACACAGTATGATAACAGAAAGACAGTTTGGTTTCAGAAAAGGAAAATCATGTGTTACTAATCTGTTGAGCTACTATGACAGAGTAACAAACACAATACAGGAAAGGGAAAGATGGGTGGACAGTATCTATTTAGATTTCAAGAAAGCTTTTGACACAGTACCACACCAAAGACTTTTATGGAAACTGTACCATCAAGGAGGAATTCGAGGCAAACTGTTTTGTTGGATGCAAGACTTTCTCATAAAAAGAGAAATGAGGACAGTACTAAGAGGAAACTACTCATCATGGAAAGAAGTGACTAGTGGAGTACCACAGGGTTCAGTGCTGGCACCAATCATGTTTTTAGTGTACATAAATGATATAAACAGTAACACTGGAAATGAGAGCTATCTGAATATGTTTGCAGATGATGCAAAAATACAAAGGAGAATTACTAGCACAGACTCTTGTAGGGAGCTACAAGAAGAATTAAATATACTTCATGAATGGAGTAGTACATGGCAAATGGAATTCAATGTGGACAAGTGTCATGTAATCAAGTTTGGTAAAAGTGGAAAAAGACCTGATTGGGATTATAAGTTAGGAAATAAAACCCTATACACATCAGAAAGAGAGAAAGACCTAGGTGTGATTATCAATAACAGACTATCTCCGGCTGACCACATCAGCGAGAAGGTACGGAACATGTATACACTGCTTGCAAATATGAGAATAGCATTCACATACATAAATGAAGACATGCTAAGAAGGATAATAACATCATTTATTAGACCAACCCTGGAATATGCATCAGTAGTCTGGAGTCCTCATCTCAAAAAGCTTATAGATAAGATTGAAAAAGTTCAAAGGGCCGCTACAAGATGGATACCAAGCTTAAGGGACCTAAGCTACGAAGAAAGACTAAATGAACTGAATCTACCAACACTACAGGAGAGAAGGAAAAGAGGTGACATTATAATGTTATATAAGTGCATATCAGGAAAGGAGAAAATAGACATAAATGATTACTTAACATATGGAGAAGCATCAGCAAGAGGACACTGCAAAAAACTGTATAAGAAGAGAGGTGATAAAGACGTAAGGAAATTCAGTTTCCCAAACAGAGCAATTGATCAATGGAATGCACTACCGAATGAAATAGTGTGTGCCAAAATAATTCACAAATTTAAGGATATGTACGATAAATATGGTTTAAGACATGGGACAGTACGAGCTTGACTCATTCCTGTAAAGATACAATTAGGTAAGAACACACACACACACACACACACACACACACACACACACACACACACACACACACACACACTGATTGCATTAGAGATTAACACATCTGAGGGAAAAATAAGTGTGGCAAATTTATACACGCCACCCAAAACAAAAAAGAGGGCTTCATGATCCTTTAGTACTAGGTCTTACATTTACTAGGCAAAAAAATGTTATTAACAGTATAAAGTATCACCTTCCGTTTGGTAGAAGTGACCATGGAGTATTAAATTGGAACTTCAGGATTGCGTATGACTTATTTGCCAGGAATGAGAATTACAAAAAGAGTCTAAACTACAAAAAGGGCAACTACCATGACCTGAAGAAGTATTGCTTAGAAATAGATTGGGAAAAGGAGCTTAGAGGACAAGATTTAAATGTTACGTATAGAAAATTCTGTGATTTTTATGAAATAGGAGTCCAAAATTACATCCCTCAGCTCAAAGAAGCAGAAATGAAAATAAAGAAATGGTTTAATACAGAATGTAAAAAATCAAAAGAAAAAAGAAACTTGCTGTGGAGTAGATATACAAGACACAGTAGTGAGAGGGCATATAACAACTATAAACAGGCAAGAAGTGATTATACAGGGATAAGGAGGGAAGCCCAAAAACAGTTTGAGGAAGACATTATAACTAAAAGTAGCGATCAACCTAAGTTATTTCACAGCTGCATCCGAAGCAAAACCAAAGTTAAAGATGAAATGCAGTCCATTATGGACGAGGGGATCATCTATACACAAGATAACAATATTTGTGAAGCAGTAAATAAAAACTTCCAATCAGTTTTTACAGAAGAAAATAATTTTCAAAGAGATGATATGGATCATGCATGCCCACACATATTACCAGATACACTCGACCTTCCATTTCCCATGCCCTGAGTTCCAGGATTTTGGATTTCATGGACATGGGCTGAAGCCAGACAATATTATCAAATCCCAGACAAATGCCTGTACAGTGAGTCTTCGATATACGAAAGGGATAGAGACCAAAAAAAAACTCGTAATTCGGAATTTTGTATGTTGGAACAATTTTCCCCATTGAAATATAAATGGGGGGATGCATCTCAGGACGACCTCTGACCCCCCACCTAAACTTTACCCTCCCCCCCTATTAAGAAGTAAGCAATACCTTTATACTATTGTAGAGAAGGAGGTGGCCATATTCTTGTACATCTCCTTTTTCTTCATCACAGTCCCAACGGTGGAAACTGCAAGGCCTAAAGCACGCCCAATCTCCGAGACTCCCTGCCCCTCCTCATGGGGTCTTATAATTTCCAATATCCTTTCCAGAATTAGCTTCTTCTTTGCAGTGGGCTCCCCCAATGCTGGAGATGATGCAGGGCGCTTGGGAGGCATGGCAAAACAATATGAAAAGGTGAAGAGCTGCGAAAATATCCTCACGTACAGCAAAGCTATGAGGAGAGGAAGGACGTGGACTCACCTGAGAAGCGCGCGAAAATTTGTTTACCAGAGAGGGGTTAGTTCGTTTTCTCTCGGCAAGCGAGCGTGGCGCTGTGCATCGCACCCATTTTGAATTTTTCATACAGTATTCCATTAACCCCTTCATAGCTGCCGGCCTTGAACAATACTTCACTGTTTTGGTGTCAGTGATGTTGAGTTAGGGCGTCCTATGAAAAACTGTGAACAATTACAGAAAGGGAATGAAGGTCACTGGTGTGTTTACATGACCCTACTGTACCATCCCATCAGTCAGGCCTCATCACTCCAGATGTATTCGCCAATGTTTACACGCTTATGTTACATGCGCCCTAATTTTGAGTAAGTTTCTTTCAGCAAGAGAACATAATTTACCACCCTCAATATAGTCAGAAAAATATAGAAGACAAACTAGAGGAATATGAACTGAATTGGTAAGGTCTTTAGGCTGTGTGCTTACACGAAAGATTATGAGTTTTACAATTTTAGGAGATATGGAATAAAAATGTTTGCTAATCAGAAAAAAATTACTCTTTTGTCCCACATGTTCTCATAGGTTAGAATTCAGCTCCACATTCATCGTTCAGTATCGCTCTTCCCAATATATTTCGGCCTGACTGAGCACAGTTATTTCTGCTCCTTAAAGTTATTGTACATTTACTGCTCATTCTTTTGTTCGCTCTTATGTGTATATGTGAAAGAGAGAGGACTGATACAAACAATAATGTAATCCATTATCGTTTTCATAGCTGCTGGCCTTGAACAACGCCGTACTATATCGGTGTCAGTGACGTTGAGTTAGGGTGAGCTATAAAAATTGCGAGCAATTATGGGAAGGGAACGAGGGTCACTGGTGTGTTTACACGACCCTACTCTATCACCTCAAGCAGTCAGGCATTCACAGTTCACTTCATCCCAGATGTTTTCGCCTATGTTTACATGCTAATGTAACACGCATCCTAATTTTATTAAATCTTTACATGAATCATAGCAAATCATAGGATGGGTTTAGGGGAAAAATACAGGGTAATTTAAAAAAAAAAAAAAAGCCATGTGTGCCAGACGAGTCTTTTTACATATGTAAGAAAAAGAAATTGATTTTAGAACTTTGAAAAAATGGTCCCAAGGCCAACCACAGCCATTGAGGGGACTAAACATACGTTTTACTGTAAGCAGTAAAAGCACCTTACCAAATCAGTTCTTCCTGATAGTCTGTTATATTTTTCAGATTATTTCTGGGTTGGTAAATACAGTAAATGTTTCCTGTTAAATCTGTTTCCCCATCATTTTTAGCTGTTCTGGTGTGACAATTCTTCTTTATTTTGTTAACATAATGGTGGAAAGGACTGTTCTTCCCTAAGTGTTTAACTAAACCTGGCCTAACCGAGCTTATCTGTACCTAATAATTTAACCCGCCCTGTCCCGACCACTTTTTGACCACTGGTACCCCCCAATCCCGACCATTTTTCGATCTTTTTTTTTTTTTTTTTTTTTTTTTTTTTTTTTTTTGCTAAAACTTTTGCTTTTGGTGAGAAACATCGAAAATTCATAGAGAAATCGCTCACCTGAGGTTTAAAATACTCATTACAGGTAGGAGAGCCTCCTTACCTTACTGGGTTTTCTATCAGACTGGCACCAAAGAAAACGAGTTCTATGGGAGAATAACTATTTCACACCACTCATAAACGGTATTTATTTATTTACTGTTACGAATTTATATGTAGTACAAGAGTATATTGGTTTTCAAGCAGTAATATAGGCATTATAAGCATAGTTTCACTCACTAATACCTGACCTTTTTTTGCCACATTACCTGATCATCATTTCTAACTGTTTCTTCCACTAATGCTATGTAAAGTTTGTCCTCCACATTGTCATTGATTGGGGAATCACTCTGGCCCTGAATTTCGTACTGTGGCATGACATGGCTATACTGGCCAGGTCACTGATAACAGGTGAATTGCTGAGACAATGGCATGCAGGGGGCGGGGGAGGAGGTCATGCTGGGTAAGGCATTGTCTCTGCCTGGCATCTTGTTGAGGAAGGTGTCACGTGTATACATACCAAAAATGACTCGCGAAAATTGAAAATTGTGGAAATTATGAACCTTGCAATTGCAGGACGTTGAAGTACGTCCCCGGTATTAGCTGTGACAAAACGTGAGGACGTGGAAGTACGTCCCCAGAACGCCGCGGGTTAACCTAACCTAGCCTCCAGTTGGGAAATTGAGAAACGATGTCCACCTTAGAGCATGATGAGTTTCTTCCACTGCACTGGAAACGATTGTAGGGGAAAGTGACGATAATAACAGGGAGGAAATTTTTCAGCAAGAAAAAGTAATTTGCCAAACTGAAAGTTGTCAGAAAATTACAGAAACAAGCTGGAGGATTATGAATTGAATTGGTAAGGTCTTTCTGCTGCTTCAAGTGTACAATGAAAGACACAAGTATCTTCCCAAAGTCTGATGAATACAGCATGGAAAAACCGAACCATTTGAAACACGCACTAGCAGAAACAGGATTTTCATTGTATTTTGCCAGGTGTAAATTTTCTTGAGACGGAACTGGGAAGATAGTTGTGTCTTTCATTATTCATTTACCGGTAAATAGATCAATCTAACAGTACTTGTGTTTTGTTTCCGCCAGATTAATCATGATTTCAGGCTATCCAGGCACCTCTTCACACCATATAGTCTGGATAGTCGGTCTATCTCTGTATTTCCTTTCGTATCGAGTATCAATTTTCATATCATCGAGACAGATATTTTCATATTGTGGAATTTGTACTATATTCATCGCTTTCCTACCATCAAAAATTTGTACTTCGGGTTTTCGTATTTCGAAGACTCACTGTCCGGGATTCTCACAAAAGTCCGGCCATTATGCTTTCATATAAAACTATGAGCAGTCTGCTGCACAACACGGTATAATTATAGCAAGGTTTAGACTTGATAAAGGCCATTTGTGACACACTCAAGAAGATATTTTCATATGTGAAAAGCATCATGGCCACCTTCCTGCTTCACCCCACCATTTCCTAACTCGTGACAGTATCCTGTTTGCCTCTTACCATTCTCAGATTCCACTATAAATACCATACTCCAGTTTAACGATCTAATTGGTTAGGTAAAACCCCATCGTTAGGTGGGGTATCGTATATTGGGGTACTTTTAACATGTATTTCAATGTGGACCGTTTACCAGCCTTGGGTTTCCCCCCAAACCAAGTCCATAACCCACCCAGATGAGCCCCAAAACAGGTTTAAAGGCAATCTAAATTGCCTAACAGCAGTCAGGGAAGCTAACCTAAGCCTAACACATGTAAATAACTCACTAAAAGCAACAAATCAGATCAGAATATCGTCAAATATAAATCTGGAAAAAATCAGGCTTAGTAAACTGTACCCCAAAATGACAATGTTCACCCCACCTATGGCTAAAACACATTAATCAGAGTCTAAAAACAGTTTATAAATCAACCTGAATACACAATTTTAGTCAAAAATATCATCAAAATTTGTAAGAAAAATCGAAACCCATCGTTAAACCGGGGTTTGGCCATCATTAGGCGGGGTGTGGTGCAATTTCTACTCCCATCATTAAAGCCAGTGTATTGCATTTTGGGGTATCGTATATCGAGGTATTACTGTAATTTATTGTATGACAGTAAAATTAATGCAAGGCTTGGACACAATAAAACTCATAAGTAATTAAAAATATATATATTTTCTTAAGGACAAAGTCAGTGGGATCCATTTCGACTCACTGAGCTCACCCGACTCGGTGCAACTAAATACTGAATTGGCACTTTTCATTGGAAAATATTTTAATTTTTTTCACTGCAGAGGCTCATACACACCTAATTATCTGAAATCTGCCAAAAAAATTGTACTTAATATATCTTTATCTAAAAATTAGGTTTCAGAGCTAAAATGCTCCAATGTTAGCAGATATTTCCCCTTCAGATCGTCAGCATGCCTTGACAGACTTCTACTTTGCATAAATTTATATATTTTGAGTACAAAAAAATGTATCTGCATTGTAAATTGATATTTATACAAAACAAAAGTCCATCAAGGTGAGTTGTTAGGCTAGAGGCAAAACACTTCTGCTAACTTTAAGAAATTTTCGCTCTGAATTAAATTAAGCACAAACTTTTGACTGGATTTCAGATAATTAGGTGTGTATACCTATGTGGTGATAAAGATTAAAATATTCTCCAATTAAACTGCCGATTCGGTCCAAGATTGAGATCACATTCGATGATTACATGTTTGTATCTTGGTCTGCTGGTGAGTGGTTGGCTCACCTTGTGGTGTTCCATTCCTTGTTCATTTTCCTCTTTTTCCTCAGCTTTTTGATCTATCATATCCTCCATATTCTCATCAACAACTGTCAAACCAACCATTTTTAGGGTTGTAGCTAACAAATACCACTATTGTGTCAATGTTATTATTGGTAGTGTGTCAGTGTTATTATTTTATGTACTGTGTATGTTATGTTGGAATAGGTAGCCTACATTCCAGAATGCTCTAGAATATCAGAATAATTGCCAGACAGTATTAGAGAATTAGGGCAAAGTATGGTAAAAGTCCGGGGAATGGTATGTGGGGCCAGACTTTTGCGATTCCCGGACTTCTGGGGTTCCCGGACTGGTCTCCTCCCCTTTTAATAGGGGGAAATGGAGGGTCGAGTGTATATCAATATCAGAAAAAGAAGTACACGAAGAGTTAAGTAAATTAGACAAAGGAAAAGCATATGGTCCTGACAAAATTTCTGGTTGGGTGCTACAAGAATGTGCAGAAGAGTTAAGTAGACCATTGTATTTAATATTCAAGGAATCCTTAGGTCAAGGTAAACCACCTGATATTGGAAGAAAGCAAACATTGTTCCCCTGTTCAAGAAAGGGGATAGATGGAATCCACTCAACTGCCGACCAGTATCACTGACCGGTGTTGTAAGATAGTAGAACAGCTGATAAGAAGTGTTTGGGTAACCCATTTAGAACACCGTCTGATAACAGAAAGGCAGTTTGGTTTTAGAAAGGGAAAATCATGTGTTACTTATCTATTGAGTTACTATGATATTTTACAGAAACATTACAGAAAAGAGAAGGATGGGTGGACAGTATGTAAAGATTTTAAGAAAGCATTTGACAGAATACCGCACCAAAGACTTTTATGGAAACTGTACCATCAAGGAGGAATCCAAGGCAATGTGTACTGTTGGATGCAGGATTTTTTCAGAAAAAGGGAAATGAGAACAGTACTAAGGGAAACTTACTCATCATGGAGGGAAGTGACTAACAGAGTTCCATAGGGCTCAGTGCTGGCACTGGTTATGTTTTTAGTATATATAAATAATGGACAGTAACATTGGAAATGGAACCTATCTAAATATGTTTGCTGATGATGCAAAAATACAAAGGAAAATTACTATCACAGATTCTTGCAGAAAGCTACAAGAAGAATTAATTAACCTTCATGGATGGAGCAATAAATGAGAAATGGAATTTAATGTGGACAAGTGTCATGTAATTAAGTTTGGTAGAAGTGAAAAAAGACCAGATTGGGATTATAAGTTAGGAAGTTCAACCCTTCACGTATCAGAAAGGGAGAAGGACCTAGGAGTGATTATCAGTAACAGACTATCTCCAGCTGACTATATCAGTGAGAAGGTATATAACATGTATACACTGCTTGCTTATATAGCAATTACAAATACAGTATAAATGAAGACATGCTGAGGAAGTTAATAACATCATTCATCAGACCAGCCCTGGAGTATGCATCAGTTGTCTGGAATCATTATCTCAAAAAACACATAGATAAGATTGAAAAAGTACACAGGGCAGCAGCAAGATGGGTACAAAGCTTAAGGGATCTAAGCTATGAAGAAAGACTAGAAAAACTTAATCTACCAATGTTACAGGAGAGAAGGAAAAGAGGAGACATGATTATGCTATACAAATGCATCTCAGGGAAAGAGAAAATAGACATAAATGAATATATAACATATGGGGAAGCACCAGCAAGAGGACACTGCAAAAAAACTACGTAAAAAGAGAGGCGATAAAGGCGTCAGGAAATTCAGTTTCCCAAATGGGGCAGTTGATCAGTGAAATGCACTACCGAATGAAAGAGTATGTCCCAAAACTACTGTATTCATAAATTTAAGGAAATGTATGATACAAAACTCTCAACTTAAATGTCAGGACCAACTTGCCTAGCCCCGGGCTCGTACGCTCCTCATTCAGCAATGTAGGATTGGATGATGGATGGATGATAAAAATGATTATTACACAGGACAGTATGTGCCTGATTCATTCCTGTAAATATACAATTAGGGAAGAAAACACACACACACACACACACACACACACACACACACACACACACACACACACTCTCTCTCTCTCTCTCTCTCTCTCTCTCTTTCACAGTCAATTTGATGCTCTAGGTGATGGATGAGAACATGTTTTTGGAAACTAACTTCATCTTCCCCTGTATAAGATATGAAGGGGATTGGGTGTTTTAGTTAGTTCAGTGGGCCACACTTCCATTCACTCACCATTCAAGCCCTCGGAATCATGGCTTTGTCTGATATGCCAAAAACATGCACCACGTTCTGTTCCTTCACATAAATGTATACGATAGAGTCAATCCAGAAGCTGTCACATTAAAATGGGGTGCCAAATCCCTGATCATGCACTTCACCTCACAATATTCATCCAGCCAGCTCAATCTCTTGTCAGTCCCCCAGCCTCACCGACTTCCAAATGTCTCTTCCTCCCACTTTCATCCACCATGTCCCTCCACCTTCTCCTTGGCCTACATCGCCTTCTGCCTTCTTCAAATTCGCTCAGATATACTTATTTCACCACTCCATTGTTATCCATTCTCTCCACATGACCATACCATGTCAGTACACTCTTCGATTCTGGTATTTGGAGTCTTCCTCACTCCACATCTTTCACGAATCACATTATTTCGTATCCTATCCACTCTCTGTACTCCACATACATTCCTCAGCAGTCCCATCTCCACTGCTTTCACTGTTGACTTTTCATTTTCACACCACACTGTAGTCTCACATCCACATGTTAAAGGTGGCACTAACACTCCCTCATGTAAGCCTCGTTCAGCTGCAACATTTAAGCCTCTGTTTCTTTTCAAGACCATTGCACCAGCTACTTTCCTTCCTTGTGTCACTCTACCTTCCACTTCTTTTGCACATTTTCTTCTCTTTTCTATCATTGTTTACAGGTATTTGAACTCACTCACCAGTTCCAGTCTCTCTCCATTCATTGTAACATCACACTGGGAGTACATTATTTCGTATCCTATCCACTCTCTGTACTCCACATACATTCCTCAGCAGTCCCATCTCCACTGCTTTCACTGTTGACTTTTCATTTTCACACCACAATGTAGTCTCACATCCACATGTTAAAGGTGGCACTAACACTCCCTCATGTAAGCCTCGTTCAGCTGCAACATTTAAGCCTCTGTTTCTTTTCAAGACCATTGCACCAGCTACTCTCCTTCCTTGTGTCACTCTACCTTCCACTTCTTTTGCACATTTTCCTCTCTTTTCTATCATTGTTTACAGGTATTTGAACTCACTCACCTGTTCCAGTCTCTCTCCATTCATTGTAACATCACACTGGGAGTTACCTTTCTCTCTCAGTAACCATCACAATACTCTTTTCTACATTTACTCTGAAGGCTTGACACTCAGACATCAGCTAAACTCTGCACCAGTCTTCCATCTTCTGGTCCGGTATTTGAAAGTAGTACTGCATCATCAGCATACAACAAATTTGAGATACTCCATCCATCACCATTCATTACCAACACCATCCCCCTCTCGATTACTCGGGTTTTTACTTCTCTCATCACCCCATCCATATATATATATATTGAACAACCATGGGGACATCACACAACCTTGTCGCACACCCACACTGATTGTGAACCATTCACTTAGGTGCCCATTTACCCTTTACACATGCTTCACTACCGTCATAAAAAAATCTCGACAGCACCTAGCAGCTTACCATCTACTCCGTACATGTGCAAAACCTTCCACAATCCTTCCCTGTCTGCTTTGTCATATGCTTTTTCCAAATCCATGAATGCCATAAACACATTGTAGTCCTTCTCACAGTCCTTGTCCTCTGTCACACTGCAATTATTTGATCCATACATCCTCTGCCACTCCTAAAGCCACCCCGTTCATCACTCACCAGGACTTCTGACATCTCTCTTACTTTCTCTATAATAATTTTTCCATATACCTTCCCTACCACACTCAGTAAACTTATGCCATGATAATTCTTGCACTCACTTCGCTTGCCTTTATTTTTGTACAGGGGTACAACCACAGCCTTTTTCCACTCTGCTGGGATAGTTTCACTCATCCATGCCTTCTTACATATCTCCAACAAGCATTTCATCCCACTCTTTCCATTACACTTAATCATTTCTGCATACACCTCATCAACCTCAGCTGCTCTCCCATTTTCCAGCCGATTCACAGCGTTCTTCACCTGTGCAAGTGTCACGTTTCCTATCACTGCATTCCTTCTCTCCACACCCCCAAAACCATTCATGTTCACAGTGGCTCTGCTCTCTGTATCCCCATTCATCAGGCTTTCAATATATTCTTTCCATCTGGTCCATACTTCATCCCCGTGGGTTAATAATCTACCTCTTACATCCATCACACTTTCTCATTTCTTTCCACTGTCACTTATTCATTTCCACACCTCTTTCAGAATAACTTCCTATTTTCAGAGTAATTTGCATTCATTTTTCTTCCAAGATCATCATTTACCTCCTTTTCCTCTTCACTTGTCTTTATGTGCTTCTTGCTCTCAGTATATTCAGTTCAAATATCAGTTGAACCCCTGTCCTGTAACCACTGATCTAAATACTATCATAATTTAATTTATGATGATTTTGGATCAAATTTCAGAATTGTTTGATTGATCAAACATGTGTAGGATTCTTTGAATTTTCTACAAAACTGCTGAAAGTTTTTCTTCCTTTTTATTTTCAAGTTCAGCCTTATGAGCCTAATTTTGTTTTCTTTCATATGAAAGGTCACTCATCTTCCATAACATAACCTACCGTACCATAACATGTATTTGCCCCCCCCCCCTACACACACACACGTGTTACTTTCAGCAAGAGAGCATAGTTTACCGCCCTCAAAATAGTCAGAAAAATATAGAAGACAAGCTAGAGGAATATGAACTGAATTGGTAAAGTATTTAGGCTGTATGCTTACATGAAATATTATGGGTTTTACAATTTTAAGAGACGATGTGGATCAAAAATATTTGCTAATGAGAAAAAAAATTACTCTTTCATCCCACATGTTCTCGTAGGTTAGAATTCAGTTCCACATTCTTCGTTCGGTATCGTTCTTCCCAATATATTTCGGACCGACTAAGCACAGTTATTTCTGCTCCTTAAAGTTAGTGTTCATTTACTGCACATTCTTTTGTTCGTTCTTATGCGTATGTGTGAAAGAGAGAGGACTGATACAAACAATAATGTATTCCAATATCGCTTTCATAGCCGCTGGTCTTGAACAACGCCTTATTGTACCGATGTCAGTGATGTTGAGTTATGGTGAGCTACTGTATAAAAAACTGCGAGCAATTATGGGAAGGGAACATAGGTCACTGGTGTGTTTACACAACCCCACTCTACCATCCCAAGCAGTAGGCATTCATAGTTCACTTCGTCCCAGATGTTTTTGCCGATGTTTACGTGCTAATATAATATGCATCCTAATTTTATTAATTCATACACGAATCATAGCAAATCACAAATGGGTTTAGAGGGAAAAAATAATAATAAAAAAAAAAAAAAAGCCAGGTGTGTCAGGTGAGTCTTTTCATATATTTAAGAAAAAGAAATTGATTTTAGAACTTTGAAAAAATGGTCCTAAGGCTGACCACGGGAGCATGCAAATTTCTGAACCCACAGCCATTGAGGGGGCTAAACATACATTTTACTTTAAGCAGTAAAAGCACCTTACCACATCAGTTCTTCCTGATAGTCTGTTATATTTTTCAGATTATTTCTGGGTTGGTAAATACAGTAAACATTTCTTGTTAAATCTGTTTCCCCGTTGTTTTTAGCTGTTCTGGTGTGACAGCTCTTGTTTATTTCATTAACATAATGGCGGAAAGGACTGTTCTTAGCTAAGTGTTTAACTAAACCTGGTCTAACTGAGCTTATCTGTACCTAATAATTTAACCTAACCTACAATGAAAGACACAAGTATCTTTCCAAAGTCTGACAAATATAGGGTGGAAAAATTGAGCCATTTGAAACACTCACTAATAGAAACAGGGTTTTCATTGTATTTTGCCTGGTGTAAATTTTCTTCAGACAGAACTGGGAAGATAGTTGTATCTTTCATTGTACACTCACACCAAAAAGTATCGGTGCACAGTTGACCCAAAACAACTTGAGACACGGATAATAGCTACTGGGAACTGAACAACGATTTTGTTCCCATGCTGATAAACTTGCTCTCTCAAGGATGCAATATATGGCTTGTTTATGACATTTTCTAGTCCGTACTGTTATTATATGTATAACAAAGTAGTTACAAATAAATCTTTCCGAGAATTCATGAGCTATAATGGTCATTTCGGATATCATCGTGCCTTACCTGCGCGATGCTTTTTGGTGTGACTGTACATTTACCGGTAAATAAATAAATCTAACAGTACCTGTGTTTTCTTTCCACTGGATTAATCATGATTTCAGACTATTCAGACACCTCTTCACACCATATAGTCTGGATTGTAGGACTATCTCAGAGTTTCCTTTCGTATCGATTTTCGTATCATCGAGACGGATATTTTCGTATTGTGGAATTTGTCCTATATTCATCACTTTCGTACCATCGAAAATTCATACTTCGGGTTTTCGTATGTCGAAGACTCACTGTACTAACTGGAGATTTTAGTATAAATACTCTTAGATATAATAAGCCAAGAGCGCTGTTGGGACCGAAAGTTCCTGGATGTCGTGCAGGAGTTTTTCGTAACGCAACATGTAAGGGAAAGCACCAGAAAAAGAGGACTCGGTGTACCCTCAGTGCTAGATCTTATATTTACTAGGCAAGAAAACGATGTTGATGATTTAATGTATCACCTTCCATTTGGCAAAAGCGACCATGCAGTACTAAATTGCAACTTCAGGATTGCATATGACATAGTTAACAGCAATGAAAGATACAAAAAGAGCCTCATTTATAAAAAGGGAAACTATCATGACCTAAAGAAGTACTTATTAGAAATAGATTCGGAAGAGGAGCTTAGAGGACAAGATTTAAATGCTATATATAAAAAATTCTGTGAACTTTATGAAATAGGAGTCCAGAAGTACATTCCACAGCACAAAGAAGCAGGAAAGAAAATAAAGAAATGGTTCAATACAGAATTTAAAAAATCAAAAGAAAAAAGAGATTTGTTGTGGAATAGATATAGAAGACACAATAGTGAAAGGGCATATAACAACTATAAACGGGAAAGAAATGATTATACAAGAATAGGGAGGGAAACCCAAAAACAGTTTGAGGAGGATATCATAAATGAAAATAGTGATCAGCCAAAGCTATTTTACAGCTACATCAGAACCAAAACCAAATTAAAAGATAAAATACAATCCATTACGGATGAGGGGATCGCCTATATTGTACACAAGAGAAGGATATTTGTAAAGCACTAAATAAGAACTTCCAATCAGTTTTTACAGAAGAAAATAATTTTGAGAGGGATGAAATGGAACATGTATGCCCACACATATTACCAGATATTCAAATATCAGAAAAAGAAATACAGGAGGAGTTATGTAAATTAGACAAAGGAAAAGCAAATGGTCTTGATGAAATTTCATGTTGGGTGCTACATGAATGTGCAAAGGAGTTTAGTAAACCATTATCTTAAATGTGAAGAAATCCTTGAGACAAGGTAAACTACCTGATATTTGGACGAAAGCAAACATTGTTCCCTTATTCATACATCCATCATCCAATTCTACATTGCCCCATGAGGAGTGTAGGAGTATTCAAGAAAGGGAATAGACAAAATCCACTCAACTAGCGACCAGTATCACTAACCAGTGTTGTAAGCAAGGTATTAGAAAGCTGATAAGAAAAGCTTGGGTAAATCATCTAGAACACAATATGATAATAGAAAGACAGTTTGGTTTCGGAAAAGGAAAATCCTGTGTTACCAATATGTTGAGCTACTATGATAGAGTAACAGAAACATTACAGAAAAGAGAAGGATGGGTGGACAGTATCTATTTAGATTTCAAGAAAGCATTTGACAGAGTACCACATGAAAGACTTTTATGGAAACTGTACCAGCAACGTTGGGTCTGGTTAGTACTTGGATGGGTGACCGCTTGGGAACACCAGATGCTGTTGGCATCCCTACGTGTCAAGTGGGGTTGATGGAGGATTAGTGCCCCTCCCTGTAAAACAATTAACTCTAAGCCCTTGGCCACCCCGTTTGGGATATATGGTGTCTGGCATTGAATGAATGAATGAATGAATGATGTACCAGCAAGGAGGAATCCGAGGCAAACTGTACTGTTGGATGCAAGATTTTCTCAAAAAAAAGAGAAATGAGAACAATACCAAGGGGAAATTACTCATCATGGAGGGAAGTGACTAGCGGAGTTCCACAGGGCACAGTGCTGGGACAAATCATGTTTTATCATGAATGATGGAGATAGCAACATTGGAAAGGAAAGCTATCTAAATATGTTTGCTGATGATGCAAAAATACAAAGGACAGTTACTAATGCAGACTCTTGTAAAGAGCTACAAGAAGAATTAAACAAACTTCATGAATGGAGCGATACATGGCAAATGGAATTCAGTGTGGACAAGTTTCATGTAATCAAGTTTGGTAGAAGTGAAAAAAGACCTGATTGGGATTATAAGTTAGGAAATAAAACCCTACACACATCAGAAAGAGAGAAGGACCTAGGTGTGATTATTAATAACAGACTGTCTCTGGCTGACCACATCAGTGAGAAGGTACGGAACATGTATACACTGCATGCTAACGTGAGAATAGCGTTCACATACATAAATGAAGACATGCTAAGAAAGATAATAACATCATTCATCAGACCAGCCCAGGAGTATGCATCAGTAGTCTGGAGTCCTCATCTCAAAAAATAAATAGATAAGATTGAAAAAGTTCAAAGGGCTGCTACAAGATGGGTACCAAGCTTAAGGGATCTAAGCTACGAAGAAAGACTAGAAAAACTGAATCTGACCACCCTACAGGAGGGAAGGAAAAGAAGAGTCATCTATCTATCTATCTATCTATTGCCAGATGCCCTAATCCCATAAGGGGTGGCCATTTGAAGAATGACTAGAAAAAGTGAATCTGCCTTCCCTACAGGAGAGAAGGAAAAGAGGAGACATTTATCTATCCATCTATTGCCAGATGCCATAATCCCATAAGGGGTGGCCATTTGACTCTGAGTTATTTGTTTTACAGGGAGGGGCACTAACCCTTCACCAACCCACTTGCTGACATGTAGGAGCATGTATGGTTTGGTTATATGGTTACCACCCAGTGTTGTAAATGGTTTCTTGGTTTACAGGAAACCATTTGGCTTGTCACTCAATGTAAAGCTACTGTAAAGGAAAGAAAAGCAGTAAGAAATGACAGGAATATAGGAGAAATAGGAAGAGAGGAGGGCAGGACAAGAAAAAGAATCATAAAGGATAAGGAAGAAGTAGGGGGAGGCGTGGCTCAGTCGATAGAGAGGCGGCATGCAGTTCTAATGGACCCAGGTTCAAATCCTGGCTGAGGCAGGGAACAGTTTAAGGATTTTAATTTCATTAAATCAGGCTTTACTGATCTATCAGAAGACCCGCCGACATGTAAAAATACCCCCGCTAATACCGATACACCAGTCCTGTATGAGACAGCCCTAGCAGGTATTCAATATGGACAGTGGGTGTTAGTGCCGAAGTGGTGACATGTAGAGGTGTATGGTATGTAGGAAGACTGCAGGGCCTTGATAGTGGGCTCTGAAGCCTATGTCCAGTAAAAAAAAAAAAAAAAAAAAAAAAAAAAAAAAAGAGAGAGAGAGAGAGAGAGAGAGTGGATGATGGTTGCCACCACCTACCACTACCACCTTTCATTGCAGGAATCGAAACCTTGTTCTCAGTCACGGACCAGGACCTTCCTCCTCTTTGTCCATGGGGTTTCTAGAGGAGACATGATTATGCTGTATAAATGCATATCAGGGAAGGAGAAAATAGACATAAATGATTGCGTAACCTATGGGGATGCATCAGCAAGAGGACACCGCAAAAAACTACATATAAAGAGAGGCAATAAAAACGTAAGGAAATTTAGTTTCCCAAATAGAGCAATTGATCAGTGGAATGCACTACCGACTGTAATAGGGTGCACCAAAACAATTAATAAATTTAAGGATATGTACGATAAATATGGTTTAAGACACGGGACAGTACAAGCTTGACTCATTCCTGTAAAGATACAATTAGGTAAGAACACACACACAGGATGTCATCAGTGGCAGAGCTCCATGCAGGTCATGGGAAAATAACGCTAAATCAGTGGCAAAAAGGAAGTATGCCTGTTGTGAATGTGCAAATTGAATGTGTAAGTGGTGGTTCTGTCCCATTTGGGTGAAAATAAGCTGGAGATGTCAGTCAGATAAGATTAAAACACAGTGACGAGGTTAAATTTTGTACGATTGCTCCATGATGGAAAGAAACAGTCCATTGTTTACATCCAGTGATACTGAGTTTGTGGGGTTCTCCAATGAAGACCAAAACAACGGAAGTATCAAACTGAACCAAACAAGAGTAGCAAGTGTGGAGAAAATGGCTGAGAAGAATGCCCAGGAATTAAAACAGGTACCGGTATGGGCAGTAATTAATGAATTACAAGAACAAACCTTGGAACAGGAGAGGGAGATAAAGGAGTTGAGAAATAAGTTAGAGAGTGTCATCCAACACAGTGTTGACCAAGAGAGAAAGGTGTCTGAATTAAAAGCGAGTAATGAATCATCCACAAGTGAAATAAAACAGCTTAAATGGGAAAATAAAAGGCTGCAGGAGGAAAGAGACAGGATGAAATGTAAAACTTAACAGGCATGAATCTAAAACTATGATGCATGAGGAACATATCAAGGAAATACAAGAACACCACAAAGGGTGGAAGAAAACTCAACAGGAGATAAAATAAGTCTGAAGGAGATTTTATTACAAGAGAAAGGAAAACCAGTAAAAGGTGAAGAAGGAAATGACGAAGGGACTATAAAGTAAAGACTCACTTTGCAGAGATGCAGCAGACAAGAAAAAAAAAGCGTGATTATCTCAGGTTTGAAAGAAAAACGATGTCAGTGAGGTCAGAAAAAGAAAAGGAAGAACTGAGAAGGGTAAAGGAAATAGTATCAATAGTTATGGAAGGAAATGATGAAGCCCAAGAGGAGGTTGAAGAAGTGTTTAGGCTGGGAAAATCCATGGAGGGAGGGGCAAGGCCACCTAAAGTAAAATTTCTGTCTCAGGTCACAGTAAATGAAATAATCAACAAGACTTGGAAAATAGCAGATAAGAAGGGAAAAAATATCTGGATAAGGAGAGATGCAAATGAGGGAGAGAGAGCTAAAATAAAGAAATTGTTGTAGAAGCTAAGGAAAATAACAACCAGAGAACAGAGGAATAGAAGACAGAGTTCTACTGGAGAGTTATGAATCAGAAATTGAGGAAGTGGTACTGAAAGAGAGAGAGAGAGAGAGAGAGAGAAGGACAGTAAAAAAACAATGGAAAAAGAATGAAACTGGCATATGCAAATATTGATGGTCTAATCTCAGCAAGGCTAGAAATAGACGATTTCTTGAGGGTAAATGAGCGAGGCAGTATGTGCTTTGTACAGACCAAGCTAAGAGAGGATATTGAAATCCAAATGGGAGATGGGAAATACAGACTGTGGCAAAGAGATAGAAGAGAGAAAATGGGAGGAGTGATGATAGTGAAAGACAGCCTAGCCTAATTGTGGATAGTGTGGAACTGAGAGGTGTTGCTGAGACATTGTACATAGTAATAGAAACCAGAGGGAAAGGCAAGAGAGACATCGCAGTAGCATATATCCCTCCTAAGACAAGGACGTGGAATGAGGAAGAACATCAGAAGATATTGTCAGACATGGTTAGATACCTACAGAAAGTGATTGAGAAAAGCAATAACATAATCCTGATGGGGGAGTTTAATTGTAAAGAGGTAAGCTGGGAGGAATGGGACTCAGGAAGTAGTAAAGTTTCATGGGGCAGTATACTGTTAAATATAGCAATGGACAATGTAATGACCTAGTGGGTCAAAGAAGAGACAAGATTTAGAGGTGATGACACACCAGCAAGGCTAGATTTAATTCTAACCAAAGAACCTGATGCAACTAAATCTCTGAAATATCTGTGTCCCATAGGAAAAAGTGATCATGTAGTGATAGAGTTCCAAACGATAGAAGGAAATTGGGAAACAAAAGATGAGCTAGACAGGCATGCAATATACAACTTTGGGAAAGCAAACTTTACAGGACTGAGAAAATTTTTTGAAGAAGCAGATTGGCGAGAATTCAGGGAAGCAAGAGAAATACAGAAGTGGGATATCTTTCTAGATTTCAGTAATACGGGTGTGGAAAAGAATGCACCAAAAGTTAGTGGGAAAGAGAACTGGAGAAATGACTGGTTCAGCAAAAAGTGTATGATAGCAAAAAAAGAAAGGGATAAGGCATGGAACAAATGGAGAAAGAGACCTAATGATAGAACAAAGGAAGAATATAAAAGAACTAGAAATGAAAGTACAAAAATACGTATTGAAGAAAGAAGCTTCAAAAAAGGTACCTTATAGTTGACAAATGTAAGGAAGAACCTAATTTGTTTTGCAGGTGTGTTAATGGCAAATTGAAACGAAAGGAAGGGATCAATAAGCTGAAAGTAGAAGGAAATTCTATAAAGATGCAGTTATGCAAGCTGAAATAATGAACAAATGCTTCCAAGCAGTCGTCACTAGAGAAAATGATTTTGTGGAGGAGGGAGTGACTAGAAATGTAGTGTTAAAAGATATAAAAGTTTAAGTGCAAGAAGTATACAAATTAATGGAAACTCAAGATATGAGGAAGGCCCCAGGACCAGACTGGATCTCTAATTGGATACTAAAGGAGTGCAGAGAACAACTGGCGGGTAAGATTCACTGGTTAACTAGGTATTCCCTGGAAGAAGGGAAAATGCCCTGGGAATGGAAGAGGACCAGTGTCGTACCAATACACAAGGGAGGGAACATGGAAGAATCCCTGCATTATAGACCACCGTCCCTGACCAACATGGTCACAAAGTTGTGCGAGAGAATCCTGAAAGACAGGTGGATAAAAGGTCTGGAGAGGATAGACATATTGGCAGAAAGTCGGTTTGGATTCAGAAGTGGAAGGTCGTGTGTTTCCAACTTGTTGAACTTCTACTCAAGGGCAATAGATGTGCTACAGGAGAGAGATAGTTGGGTGGATTATGTGTATTTCGATTTGGAGATAGCTTTTGGCAACTAATGTGGAAATTGGAACACGTAGGAGGACTGAAGGGGAATCTCATAAGTGGATGAGAGATTTTTTGAGAGACAGACAAATAAGGACAGTAATAAAAGACAGGATGTCTAGTTGGAGGGAAGTAATAAGTGGAGTTCCACAGGGCTCGGTGTTAGTGCCCATAATGTTCCTGCTTTACGTAAACAGTATGGTAGATGGAATGAACAGTTATGCAAGTCTGTTTGCTGACAGTGCAAAGATCATGAGGAGAGTAGAAGTTGAAGAAGACTGTAAAATGCTGCAGAAGGATCTGAAAAGGATTCAGGATTGGAGCCAGAAGTAGGAAATGAAATTCAGCACAAAGAAATGTAAACTATTGGAAATGGGTAAAAGTACCAAGAGATCATCATTGAATTATTTGATGGGTAATGAACTAATCACAAAAGCAAGAAAGAGAAGGCCTTGGGAGTGCTGGTCCAGGATCATTTGTCACCTGACAAATGCATTAACAAGATAGAGAGATGAATAATCTCTTGACTAACATAAGAGTAGCATTTCATTACATGGATGAGGAGATGGTGAAAAAATTGATAGTGGCCATGATCCGCTCCAGGTTGGAACATGCGGCAGTAATGTGGTCCCCACATAAAAAGAAAGATTTAAACAAGCTTGAGAGAATACAAAGAACAGCAACCAAGGTAGTCCCTAGCCTGGCAGATCTGTTGTGCATAAGAGAAGCTAGAAAAGCTGGATCTGCCTTCCTTAGAAGCAAGGAAAGAGAGGGGCGAAATGATTGCAGTGTTCAGGGCCATGATGGGAGTAGATAATATTGATAGAATAGATCTGTTTGTATGGGATGGGAGAGTAACAAGAGGACACGGAATTGAAAAAGCCAAGTTGCTTAAAGGATATCAGGAAATATAGTTTTCCATATAGATGGATAGACCTGTGGAATAGCCTGGACAAAGAGTTACTGAGAAGCAGGGACAAGACCCCATGAGCATAGCTCATTTCCTGTATATCACAGCTAGGTAAATATAACAAGGTACACACACACACACACACACACACACACACACACACACACACACACAGGAAGTGTATAAATTACTGGAAACTCAAGATGTAAGGAAAGCCCCAGGACCTGATGGAATTTCCAATTGGGTACTGAAAGAATGCAGAGAACAACTGGCGGATAAAATTCACAGCTTAATTGTATGCTCACTGGAAGAGGGGAAAGTGCCAAAAGAATGGAAGAGGGCAAATGTGGTACCAATTTACAAGGGAGGAAACAGAAGAACCCCTGAATTATAGACCAGTGTCTCTAACCAGCATGGTCGCAAAATTATGTGAGAGAATCCTGAAAGATAGATGGATAGAATATCTGGAAGAGATGAATATTTTGGCTGAATGTCAGTTTGGATTCAGAAGTGGAAGGTCATGTGTTTCAAACTTGTTGAGCTTTTACTCAAGAGCGATTGATGTGGTACAGGAGAGAGATGGTTGGGTGGATTGTGTGTACTTAGACTTAGAGAAGGCCTTTGACAAGGTACCTCATAAGAGACTAATGTGGAAGCTAGAATATATTGGAGGACTAAAGGGGAAACTTCTGGAATGGATGAGAGACTTTTTGAGAGACAGACAAATGAGGACAGTAATAAAGGAAAAGATGTCTGGATGGAGGGAAGTAACAAGTGGAGTCCCTCAAGGCTCAGTGTTGGCGCCAGTAATGTTCCTGATTTACGTAAATGATATGGTAGATGGAGTGAACAGTTATGCAAGTCTGTTTCCTGATGATGTAAAGATCTTGAGGAAGATAGAGGCTGAGGAGGATTGTAAAATACTGCAGGAGGATTTGGATAGGATACACAATTGGAGCCGGATGTGGGAAATGAAATTTAATGTAAAGAAATGTAAAATATTGGAAATGGGTAAAAGTACCAGGAGACCATCACTGAATTATTTTTTTGGTAATGAATTAATCACAAAAAGGAGAGAAGAGAAAGATTTGGGAGTGCTGGTCCAAGATAGTTTGTCACCAGAAAAGCACATTAACAAGATAGTTGGAGAGACTTATAAGCTCTTGACTAACATAAGAGTAGCATTTCATTATATGGATGAGGAAATGATGAAAAAATTGATAGTGGCCATGATCCGCCCCAGGTTAGAATATGCAGCGGTAGTGTGGTCCCCACACAAAAAGAAAGATATAAACAAGATTGAGAGAATACAAAGAACAGCAACCAAGATGGTCCCCAGTCTGACAGACCTGTCATACAGAGAGAGGCTGGAAAAACTGGATTTGCCTTCGTTAGAGGAAAGGAGAAAGCGAGGAGACATGATTGCGGTGTTCAGGACCATGGTGGGAGTAAATAAAATTGACAAAGAGGATCTGTTTGTATGGGATAAGAGAGCAACAAGAGGACATGGAATGAAATTGAAAAAGTCAAGCTGCTTGAAGGATATCAAGAAATATAGCTTTCCCTACAGAAGTATAGACTTATGGAATAGCCTGGACAAAGAGATCGTCCAGTCTAAAAACTTAAACGAGTTTAAAGTTAAATTCGACATATTGAAAAACAGCGACGGAAACCCACGAGCATAGTACATTCTATGTATATCACAATTGTTTATATTAGGTAAATACTTAAATATTTGGAACGACTGAGACAAAGAGGTGGTGCATGAGAAAAACATTCATGTGTGTAAAGGTAGACTTGATAAATGTGGATATGGAGACAGGACAACACGAGCATTACTCAATTCCTGTATACTACAAATAGGTAAATACACACACACACACACACACACACACACGCGAACAGCCGGAGAGAGAGGACGTCCCAGGCATCGCTCCTAACCTTGAGTAGTTTCAGGAATTTTGTCTGTCCTGTCTCCTAGGGTCTTTCTTTAAATTTAAAATAATGAAAGTTGGTAGACTACCAAAAATGTAAAGATTTGTTGGCAATAGTATACATGAATGTTTGTGGCTTATTCGGTAACAGCTGTTTAGGTACTTTACCGGTACGTTAAAGATGGCCAAAAATGTAAACAATGAGGGAGTGGAATTTCAAGGATTTGATGCTAATACTAATGTCATGGACCTGGTGAAAACATTAATTATGAGGATTAGTGAACTCGAAAAAAAAGTAGAGAATCTAGTGATAAAGGATGTGTCAGGAAATACGGAAACCACCATACAGAGTCTAATCCAGTCCAACGAAACAGCCAGTGAAGAGATTAAGAATTTGAAGAGGGAAAATGTTGAACTGAGGAGGAAACTTGAAGAGAGTACTAATAAAACGGAGAAGGTGAGTAATGTACTAGAAGAACACAAGGCAAAGTGGGCACACGTAGAAGAAGAACAGAAAGAAGTGGTCAGCTTAAGAGAGATCATCCAGGAAGAAAGGGAAATGAACAAGAAAGAAATGGAAGAAAATGTAGTGAAAATACTGAAGAAAAAAGAGAAAATAGTGGGAGAAACTGTAGAAAGGAACAGATGTGTGGTAGTATTTGGAAACAGGGAAGAGGAAGAAAAGGTTAGGTTCGCAAGACTTGAGAGAGACACGAACATGGTGAGAGGAATATTAGGCAAGATTGACCCCGAAGGAGACAAGTGGGTAAAAGAAATTGAGGAAGTAAGGAGGATAGGGCCTTATAAGAAAGGGGAAACAAGACCAATGAGAGTCAAGTTTACATCAGAAAGTGTAATAAATGAGATACTTAAAGTGACCTGGAAATTAAGCAAAGAGGCGGGGATGGAAAATATTATAATAAGAAAAGATCTGAATGAAGAAGAAAGAGAAGTTTTAAAATCATTAAAGGAAGAAGTAAAGGAAAAAAATGATAAGAGGACAGAGGAAGAACGTAATACTTTTTTTTGGAGAGTATTGGATATGAAGTAAGGAAATGGTATTTAAGGAAATAGAAGTGAAGGAAACTAGGGGGGATGGTTGTGAAAGATCAGAAGTTGAGGAAGTGGTACGGACAGAGAGTAGGAGAGAAGAGGGTATTAATAATGTCAAAAATAATTTGAAGGTGATATATACTAATGTTGATGGTTTCATATCGACAAGGATCGAAATTAATGATTTCTTGAGAGAACATGAACCTGATGTCATGTGCTTTGTAGAGACCAAATTAAGAGAAGATATTGATGTTCATTTGGGAGATGGTAAATACAAACTGTGGAGAAAAGACAGAAAAGAAAAAAAGGGAGGAGGAGTGATGATAGCAGTGAAGAACAACATAAATGTAGATACTGTGGAAATGGGAGAAGGCAGGGCTGAAGTGATATATATGAAATTAGAAACTGGAGAAAATGTTAAGAGAGAGATGGCGGTAGTGTATGTTCCCCCAAAGACGAGAGCATGGAAGGATGACGAATACCATGAGATGTTGTCAGATATGGCTAGCTACTTGCAAAAAATAATTGAGAAAAGCAATAATATAATTTTGGTGGGTGACTTTAATTGTAAAGAGGTGAACTGGGAGGAATGGTACTCTGGAGGCGGCGAGGATTCGTGGGGTACTATGTTATTAAATATAATAATGAATAATGTGATGACGCAGTGGGTCAAAGAAGAGAGACAGTTTCGAGGTGAGGACACACCAGCAAGGTTAGATTTACTGTTCACCAAAGAACCCGATGTAATAGAATCATTGGAATATCTCTGTCCTTTGGGAAAAAGTGATCACGTGGTCATTGAGTTCCAGATGTTAATAGGAAACGTCGAGCCAAGAGACGAGCTTTATAGACAGGGAAGATACAACTTTGGCAAAGCAAATTTTACAGGATTGAGAAACTTTTTTGAAAATGCGGATTGGAGAAAATTCAGAGAAACAAGAGAGATACAGAGGAAGTGGGATATCTTTCTAGACCTCTATAATTTGGGAGTGGAAAAATTTGTACCAAGAGTAAGAGGGAAAGAAAACAGGAAAAAGGAGTGGTTTAATAGAAGGTGTATGATAGCCAAAAAAGAGAGAGATAAGGCGTGGAACAATTGGAGAAAGAGAGGTAACGACAGAACAAAGGAAGAATATAAAAGAACAAGAAACGAATACACAAGAATACGTAGGGAAGAAGAAAGGAATTGTGAAAAAGGTATAATTGACAAATGCAAGGATGAACCCAAACTGTTTTATAGATTTGTTAATGGCAAACTGAAACAAAAGGAAGGAATCACCAAGCTGAAAGTAGATGGAGAGGTCTTTAAGGATGCGGCAATGCAAGCAGAAATAATGAACAAACGTTTCCAGTCAGTTTTCACTAAAGAAAAGGAGCTTGTGGAAGGGGAGGGAGTGATTAGAAATGTTCCGGTGATGAAAGATATAAAAGTGGAGGTGCAGGAAGTGTATAAATTACTGGAAACTCAAGATGTAAGGAAAGCCCCAGGACCTGATGGAATTTCTAATTGGGTACTGAAGGAATGCAGAGAACAACTGGCGGATAAAATTCACAGCTTAATTGTATGCTCACTGGAAGAGGGGAAAGTGCCAAAAGAATGGAAGAGGGCAAATGTGGTACCAATTTACAAGGGAGGAAACAGGGAAGAACCCCTGAATTATAGACCAGTGTCTCTAACCAGCATGGTTGCAAAATTGTGTGAGAGAATCCTGAGAGACAGATGGATAAAATATCTGGAAGAGATGAATATTTTGGCTGAATGTCAGTTTGGATTCAGAAGTGGAAGGTCATGTGTTTCAAACTTGTTGAGCTTTTACTCAAGAGCTATTGATGTGGTACAGGAGAGAGATGGTTGGGTGGATTGTGTGTACTTAGACTTAGAGAAGGCCTTTGACAAGGTACCTCATAAGAGACTAATGTGGAAACTAGAATATATACGAGGACTAAAGGGGAAACTTCTGGAATGGATGAGAGACTTTTTGAGAGACAGACAAATGAGGACAGTAATAAAGGAAAAGATGTCTGGATGGAGGGAAGTAACAAGTGGAGTCCCTCAAGGCTCAGTGTTGGCGCCAGTAATGTTCCTGATTTACGTAAATGATATGGTAGATGGAGTGAACAGTTATGCGAGTCTGTTTGCTGATGATGTAAAGATCTTGAGGAAGATAGAGGTTGAGGAGGATTGTAAAATACTGCAGGAGGATTTGGATAGGATACACAATTGGAGCCGGACGTGGGAAATGAAATTTAATGTAAAGAAATGTAAAATATTGGAAATGGGTAAAAGTAGCAGGAGACCATCACTGAATTATTTTTTGGGTAATGAATTAATCACAAAAAGGAGAGAAGAGAAAGATTTGGGAGTGCTGGTCCAAGATAATTTGTCACCAGAAAAGCACATTAACAAGATAGTTGGAGAGACTTATAAGCTCTTGACTAACATAAGAGTAGCATTTCATTATATGGATGAGGAAATGATGAAAAAATTGATAGTGGCCATGATCCGCCCCAGGTTAGAATATGCAGCGGTAGTGTGGTCCCCACACAAAAAGAAAGATATAAACAAGATTGAGAGAATACAAAGAACAGCAACCAAGATGGTCCCCAGTCTGACAGACCTGTCATACAGAGAGAGGCTGGAAAAACTGGATTTGCCTTCGTTAGAGGAAAGGAGAAAGAGGGGAGACATGATTGCGGTGTTCAGGACCATGGTGGGAGTAGATAAAATTGACAAAGAAGATCTGTTTGTATGGGATAAGAGAGCAACAAGAGGACATGGAATGAAATTGAAAAAGTCAAGCTGCTTGAAGGATATCAAGAAGTATAGCTTTCCTTACAGAAGTATAGACTTATGGAATAGCCTGGACAAAGAGATTGTCCAGTCTAAAAACTTAAACTAGTTTAAAGTTAAATTCGACTTATTGAGAAACAGCGACGGAAACCCACGAGCATAGTATATTCCCTGTATATCACAATTAGGTATATTCTTAAATATTTGGAACGACTTAGACAAAGAGGTGGTGCATGAGAAAAACATTCACGTGTGTAAAGGTAGACTTGATAAATGTGGATATGGAGACAGGACAACACGAGCATTGCTCAATTCCTGTATACTACAAATACGTAAATACAAATAGGTAAATACACACACACACACAAGAGGCCATCACTGAATTTTATGATGGGTAATGAACCAGTCAAAAAAGTGAGAGAAGCGAAAGATTTGGGAGTGCTTGTCCAGGATAGTTTGTCACTGGAAAAACACATTAACAAGATAGTTAGCGAGACATACAATCTCTTGACTAACATACGAGTGGCACTCCATTACATGGATGAGGAAATGATAAAAAAATTGATAGTGGCCATGATCCGCCCCAGGTTGGAATATGCGGCAGTAGTGTGGTCCCTACGCAAGAAGAAAGACATAAATAAGATCAAGAGAATACAAAGAACCGCAACCAAGGTGGTCCCCAGCCTGGCAGATCTGTCCTACAGAGAGAGGCTGGGAAAGCTGGACCTGCCTAAAAGAAAGGGGAGACATGATTGCAGTGTTCAGGGCCATGATGGGAATAGATAGAATTGATAAAAATGATCTGTTTGTATGGGATGGGAGAGTAACAAGAGGACATAGAATGAAACTGAAAAAGCCAAGTTGTTTGAAGGATATCAAGAAATTTAGCGTTCCATATTGATGCATAGACCTGTGGAACAGCCTGGACAAAGATTGTCCAGTCTAAAAACTTATACAAGTTCAAAGCAAAATTTGACTTAATGAGAAAAAGAGACGGTACCCCACGAGCGTAGCTCATTTCCTGTATATCAGAACTAGGTAAATACACACACATTTGCATTCCATCATAAAAATCTTGATCTTAAAATTTACAGATTCCAACATACAATATGCACAAAATATAAAACATTTATTCAACATGTCAAGCACAAGCAAGTATGGCTCTTCTTCTCTCCGTCGTGTCAATTTGTTCAGAACCACCTTCAGATCAAAACTGTCAATTTTCCTCGAATGAACACTCAGACACATTGTGTGGTTTAGCCGGTTGTGGGTCATTGTGCTCCTCAAGTAAGTTTTGAGGTGCCTCATAGTGCTGAAAGCACACTCACTGACTGCATTTGATGCAGGCATAACCAAGCAAAACTGAGTGAGCTGTACCACTTGGCTCATCAGACTACGATGCCCATCAGAAAGACAGTGACAATAGTCAACTACATCACTCAGACAGGGGTTAAAATCTGAACAAGTCTCTTGGTAGGAAACATCAAAACTGCCAAGTTGAGTCCTCATCTGTATGAAGTCAAGAGAACTGTAATTTTCCTCTAGTACTTTCATGTGCCCCTCCCAACATTGTCTAACTTCTCCCTTTATCAGGGTTTGCTCAAAGTTCATGTACGGTTAGTAGTCTGGTTGATCGAACCTATCTTTAGTGGTTGACACGACATTGTCGATGGCTGCAAAATACTGACAACAATGAAACTCTGCTGGACACTGTGGATGATGAGGTTCTGAACCTTGATCAAATCGAACAGGTCATTGTATACGCCAGGGTAGTCTAGGCTCAGTTTCAGCTAGATCACAACAGTGAACTTCCGTGGTTATCTTCTCATACAGCTGTTGAGCTTGTTCATTACTGGATAGGCTACGGAGAGTACAAACCTCCAGCCTTGCAATTTCCTGTGTATCTGTAGCACATAGCTGTGGACTCTGTGGTGTAGCACTGAGGTTATCCAAGTGATCAAGCATCAGCATGAACAGGTGAAGACCATACAAGAAATGAAATTTGTCCATATTCTTAGACACTCAATTGGCTCAAGCTCGTACAGTATCTCCGAATCGCTCATGTTCTTAGAGTCTTCACACCATTCGAACATATCTTGGATAGTTTGATAGTTCTTTGCTATTGAATGTAAGGCTCTGACAGTCCAGATTGTGAGACACAGGAGCCTGGTCTTAGTGTAGTAGTAGTAGTTGTTCCTTAGGCAGTCTGGCCGAACAGCCCTGAGTCCCTTAAGAAGGCCATGGCCGAGACCGGGCTTTCCCACAGAGCTTTCAAAGAGTGTATGTTGTGTTGTTCGTGTAGGTGATTGTGTGCAATACAGTCTTCCATAATGTGCTTAATAGTATGGGGTCTGTGTCACATCCTGGACAGGCATCAGCGACAGAGTCATCCAGCCTCTTCTGGTAGCTGAAGAGGGCTGGATGGTGCTCTCCCCAATGTCGAGAGGAAGGTTGAGATTTCCAATTCTCAGCTCATTTTTTCTTTAGGGCTGCCTCACGTTTAAGGAGAATATTTTATCAGTTTTGTGAGTTCATATGCATCTCCATGGGTTTCCTTCATCACAGGGATACTCTTTACCGTGTTGCCCACTGCAAGATTCAATACATGACAGTAACAGTGTGTGTGAAGACAATGTGATGCAGATTTCTTGAGAATGACGGCCACTCAATGCTTGCTGCCTGTTATTGTAGCGCAACGATTGTAACATTGTCCACTAGCCTGGTCCAAGGGCAGGACAAGTCTCAGTAGCGCATCTTTTATAGCAGACACAATGGTTTCAGCATTTGCCTGTTCTAATGGACCGAGTCCAATTAAGTCCTTGGCAAATTCCAGATCCTTGGTAACCCATCAGGTGCATACCACAAGCTTCTGTGTGTTGCTAATGTCTGTAGTCTCATTGGCAGGTACACTGTAACAGCCACTGGCTGCAATGTCAGCGGCAATATTACGGAGAATTTTAAGGGCTAGCAGCTTGAGAATTTCATTCCGGGCTTGAGGATGCATGTGGCTATTGTAACTTTGGCTGATCCACTTCTGTAGGACAGGGTCATCTTTCGATCTAAGGATTGCAGGCAAATAAATATTGCTACCAGTTTCATCACCATCTCTCCTGAGTTCAAGACCTTGTTTCCCCTGGAAAGTTATGTTCTCCAGGATTTTCATCAGACAGCAAGAGTTCTCGGCATTCTGAGTAGCTGCTGCATGATTTAGTTGCTCATCTACATGGACTGGTTTCATGAAGGCTTCAGTTGCATGACGATGGGTTGCACTTGTAGCATGGGCCTGAAACTTCTCAATTGTCTTCTTTCAGTTTGAGAACTCCTTTTTGATGAACAGATTGTCCTTCTTGAGAGTCACAGTGAATGTACCCTTGCTGTCAGCCAACACACAGGTATAGCATAGTACTGTGTCACTTGCCTCCTGGTAGTGCAGAAACTTGGATTGTTCAAACCACAGTGAATTAAAGGATCTCTTCTGGGTCCCAAATAGTCACTTGGTGCATTTCAAGTTCTATAGCTGGTTAGGTTTATCTGGAGGGACTCTACCTGAAGGTCCTGATAAGGTCCCTGCAGCATCATTCACTGCGATATCCATTTTACTTATTTCCTCGGCATTGTCTGAAAATTCATCGGCATGTTTAGGAGTGTTATTGTCGTGATCAGGAGGAGCAACATTGGTGTTTTCATCGGCTTTATCAGTAGAGTGTCTTTCAGGAAGAATCGTGTTGTCCTTAATTTCAGATTGACCATCTTGTTTGACTCTACTCACAAAAAAACTTTTCAACGTGCATTTTCTTTTTCGTTCCATTATAGAACAGAAGAATGTCATTGTCGGCAGGAGAGTCAATATCTGCAGTAGAAAAAAAAATGGTTCAAAAGCACGTTTTTTGTGAATAAGCACATTGATTTTGTAGGTATTTGGCATTAGCAGAACTGTTGCAAAAGTCATTCATTCATCCATTGCCAGATGCCATGTATCCCAAACGGGGTGGCCAAGGGTTTAGAGTTAATTGTTTTACAGGGAGGGACACTAATCCTCCACCAACCCCACTTCACACATAGGGAGAAAGTACTAACGTTGAAAGATGAGACCATCCATCTCTTAGTCTGTAGATTGAGTTACAATAACAACAAAACACAGGAATATAATTATAAACATAGTTGAGAGAAAATAAACTCACAGGCCAGAAGGCAACAGAGAGCCATTGACAACACTTGGTGAATGACAAGAACTGCATTGTCACACAACATAAACATTGAATAACATCATAACACTACCACGGTGTATCTCAGATAGTTGTGCCAACAAGATTTATCATAATATTCGACATATAGCATCACATTTTACTTACAAGCTTGATCGATTTCATGAGTTGTTATTGAACCCTCAGTCTTAGTTGAAGTTTTGACAAATTAATACTATGTATAGAAAATGCTGGGAGGGCTATAGCCCCCTAGCTCCCCCAGAAATTACAGCTCTGATACTTGTTAATTGTTTTTGTTACAACCCCAGGCTCATTTATACTTCCAGCCATTGAGAAACCTTAGACTGTTCCTTGCCTATTCCCAGTCCGGGGTTCACTGAAGGGAAGCATAGTACAGAGATTCTCGTGTTAATGGACGTTGATTGACTAGATTTTGGATTTAATGGACACTACAAAGGCCACTGAATTTCTTTCAGTTATTACAAACTGTGTCCATGAAATGGAGCGCAGTGGGTCTCAGTAAATATATTTCCTACCCTCTCTGTTCCGACCTGGTCTAAAATTGCCCTATCCCCATCATGACTGCTGAGTTGTAGGAACAGACTATATTAATATTGTACCGGACTAGTCATGAGGAGCCATGACAAGTATGTGAAATAAGCAACGAAAGGACAAAATTATAGACCAGGTTAGTGTAAAATGGGTATAGTTTTCATTTATAGTACCAGAATGCGCTATTGTACTTATCTGTTTTCAAATTTGTGTGGGGGGACCATTGGATATATTGGACTATTGGCATTTTCAGATGAGGCTTCCCCCCAAATAGTCTGTTTTAGTGAGGGTCTACATCATTTTGATTGTTTGAATATGTTTGAATTAATTGAGCTAAATGTCTTTTAGGTATGATATAATTGAATTTTATATTCTAGATCTTTAGTATTGTGGAGGAGTATGCACCTGGCTTCAAAGAAAGCATTGTTGGTTATGAAGTGCTTCCACCACCGGACCTCGAGAAAGTGTTTGGACTTACTGGTGGGGTGAGTTTTTAATTATTATTTATCCTTAAACCCTCAGATGACTTTCCAGTTTTCTTATGGTTAATGCTAGATGATTTTACTAGCCACTGGGAAAACTCTCGATATAACCCTTAACCATTAAGGATGATTTATCTGTTATACTCTGGTTAATGCCTATGATTTGTATACAGAGAAATGCCATGCCAGGAATGGACCTTTTTACTAATGAAGGAACAGCATTTCACATACTCACATACGCTTGGTAGTGTAGGACATCCAGCCCATCTGTAAGTTGTAAGAACAAGGACATTGCTGGCTCACCCAGAAACATCACATTTGAGACAATCGAGCCTCCCTTCGCATCCCACACTGCAGGCAACCAGTGTAATGGTACGGAAGCTTAATAAATTAATCACTGTCCTGACAGCATTGGCCACTGAAGTACTGGAACTCCTCTTGCCTAGTGAGCTATGTGGGCTTTTATGCACCCTTTTACACATAGTGCATGGAATATAAAACACATTTTTTCTTTTTTTTAATTTCGGTCTCTAAGAAGTGGATAATTCTTTCAAACTTATTGTGTCCCAGTGGCAAAACCAGAATGATATGTAATAGTAGTGGTGCAAGTACCAAAGGTTGGAAACCCCAGCTTTAGTGTAACCAAACAAGTGGTTGTTGTTTTGCCCTGGGCTATCTGGCCAAGCAAACCCATCAGCCACAGGTAAGCAGGTAAGCAAGTACAGTACACTGTATAGGGATCCATTGCCCCCGTGTAGTATACAGAAGCTTACCAAGACCAGACCAGGACCCACAGCATGGTGCTGGGAAATATAGAAAGGTTTGGCCCCTGGTTGGAGATGCCACAGCTGCTCCACCTAAGGTGTACAGTGCAACCGCTTGTAGGCTCTTTGTCAATGTCTCCAAAATTAGCTGTGATCTCAAGAAACTATGAATATACAGTACTGTATATATATATATATATATATATATATATATATATATACCCTTTACTGGAAGGGTTAAAGGGAGGTGATGGCCAAGTGGTGAGAGAAGTGGCCTGTTGTCTCAAGGGATGCAAGCTATAGCCCAATTTTGAGCAAGTAAAAGTTTGATTATCTGAATGTCGGCAATACAAACTTCTCTAATTTTTCTTAAGACCTAGGGGCATGAAGAAACTATGAATATACATTATACATGTATATGTATATGTATATATATATGTGTATATATATATATATATATATATATATATATATATATATAGATAGATAGATAGATATAGGTAGATATATATATATAGATAGATAGATAGATAGATATAGATAGATAGATAGATAGATAGATAAATATATATACATATATAGAAAGATAGATAGATAGATATATATCTAGATATATATAGATATATATATATATATATATATATATATATATATATATATATATATATATATATATATAGATATATATATATATATATATATATATATATATATATATATATATATACAGTATATATATATGTATACATATACGCATATATACAGTACACTCACTCTTTTTGCGATATATATACTCTCACGAAATTTCATTTTGTCTTGGCAGGGGAATGTTTTATTCCTAGGAGTCTCACAATTTTCCTACAATTTTTGCGAGCTCCCTCATCTCCGCAGTCACTTGTTTTGAACCGACTGTTGAGGAGATGTTGGAAACAGACGAACAAGTCAGTGACTATGAAGTTCAGGAAGAACCCTTACCTGTCCCACCACGAGAGCCAACATCTCGCCAGATCACAGACTTGCTGGCAACCACTGCTCGCTTGAAAGAGCAAATTGAGGAATGTGATGGGAGGCCAGAGATGAGGGACACCTTCCTCCCGATGTTAGATAGACTTCTGGCTAATTACAAGGAGCTTTTCAACACCGGATTTCATGCACATCATGAGGCTCTGATAACATCATTCCTGTCCTGTCATATTCAGCAAGTCCAGGCTTTGGAGAACTTACAGGCTGAGGAGGATGGTGGTGCTGTAGACGAGGACATTGACGACATTGGGGAGCTTGATGAGCTCTCACTGGATTTTGAGGGCTTTGATGTTGAAGCATCGGGAAGTGGTGGTGTGGGGGACTCAACGGTGGTGGCGGGGAGCAGTGAGGGGGCAGGTGGTAACTAACCACCGCTTCCAGCCTCGGAACTCATCTTCAGGCCCCATCAAGCAGTACAGCCTAAGTGTCAGTGTTAGTAAACTCTTTGTTCAGTAATATATTATATGTCTGATTAACTGTATGTAATTTACAGTAGGGGTATTGTGTCATTAATGGGTAGCTAAGGGGGAATGAGGCAGCTAACCCTGGAACCAATTACCACTTATTACATGTAAAGTACATGCACGAATTTCGCGAGTTTGACTCGCATAGCAATTGCGGTACCAATGAGGCTCAAAAATAGTGAGTGTACTGTATATATATATATATATATATATATGTGTGTGTGTGTGTGTGTGTGTGTGTGTGTTTGGAGCCTCTGTGGTACAGTGGTAGTGTGCGCGTTTCGTACACAGGTGAACCAGGGTTCGCACCCCACCAGGGTAATAAACTGTGGGAGTATTCACCCGGCCACGTACTGCATTGGCGGACAAAAGGGTGCTGTGGTTGAACCAGTGTCGCTTACTATAAAGTATGCTTGCACCCAGTCGGCTTGCGCAGGCCGATTACACTTGGTTCACAGACTACACACACATCCAAAGCCACTCCAACACTACAATTACACTTACAAGCACTTCTCACCCTACATACAATCTCTACCAGACAGCCTAAGCCACTTGGTAGAGATACATTGGCTGTATCATCCAGACTTCGGTTGGGATAGGCTGGTCCTGCAGTGGATACTCAGATGGCTGATGATGATGATCATGATGATGATGTATATATATATATAAGGCATCCCTCACTGCTTGGTTTTTCAACTTCCATATTTTTCTGCTAGGCGCATAGGCCCTCATTTTCATCACCTGCTCCTTAAACACCGTGTCATATATCAATAATTTGTGCTACTGCACACACTCTTTGCTTCCTGTAACTTTAACATCCCTCACTAACCTTCTATCAGCCTTCCTAACCAGGAAATATTCTGTCTGACTGCTGTTTCCCCCAGACTCGTACGTAATCAACTTACTCCATCTTTTCCTAAAATTTGTGGTGGACACAATCATGCTCATTGCCTCCCCAAACTCGAGTATTGTTTCCCCTTCCTCATTTCATGTACCTTATGCAGTTCCCCCAGGTATTCCTTTATATCCTTGAGCAGCCTCACCAACATGACCATTTAAATTCCCCCGTAATACTACAATCTCATCATCCCCATACCACTTACTACACATATTAAGTCATCCCAAAATCTGTTCTTCTCGACCTCATCTTAGCCTGCCTGTGGAGCATATGCCGATATCATACCACCAAACAAAATTTTCACTGCTATTATCCTTTCACATACCCTCATAACATTCATGACATATTCCACCCACTTCTCCCTAACCAACACACCTACACCCCCATATCCATCTGTCCTACCCTGCCAAAACAACTTATTGCAACAATCCCTCCCAGCAATGTTTCTGGCTGACCCACCCCTATACCAGCCTTCTTGTAGCATCCCACTTCCACCTACCTCCCACTCATTACCTCAACCACTTCCCCTGCTCTGCTCCTCAAACTTCCCTCATTCCAGGAAGCCACTCTGATCTCCCTCGTTGATTTAATGTCCTCAAGCATGCTTTGAATTACATTCTTTACCTTGGTTTTGGGCGAGAGTAGAAGCATGTATGGACAAGTTTGAGAGGAGCGAGAGAGTGCTGTTGATTGGAGACATGAATGGCAAAGTTGGGAATGTACGAGTGGATGGAGTGGTTGGTCAGTGGGGTGTGCCAGCTGAAGTAGATGGGAATGGTAGTGCTTTGGTGGACATCTGTGCTGGTAAGGGGTTGGCAATAGCCAACACCTACTTTCGTCATAAGATGATCCACCGGTATACATGGAGAGTAATGAGGAGGATGGATGGTGAACTTGTTGAACGAAAGGCAATGATAGACTACATGTGTGTGGATGAGCGAATGAGAAGACAAGTGTTGGATGCAAGGGTGTGGAGAGGGTGGGGGAATGGAGTCTCGGACCATCACTTAGTGATGGCCAAGGTTGAGCTGCAAAGAAAGTAGTTGAGGAGATGAAGGGGAAGACAGGAGGAAGCAGCTCCTGTGAGAAGAGTGGAGAAATTGCAAGATAGTGAGAAAATGACAGTATAAGAGCATAGTGGAAGAAAGATTGGGAAGGTATGAGCTAGAGCAGATGGAAGGGGTGGAAGACATATGTAAGATATTCACGGAAGAGATAAGCGCAGCGTGTGAGGCGGTTTGTGGAGTGAGGAGGAGATGCAAGGGTGTGCAAGGGACAGCATGGTGGAATGATGAGGTGAAACGAGCTGTGGAACAAAAGAAGAAGGCATATGGTGAATGGTTGGCGAGTAGAGGTAGGGGAGAAGATGAGAGAGAGAAGAGAGAGGTATATGTGAGCAGGAGAAGGGAGGTTAAGAGACTGGTGAAGGAGAGGAAGAAGAAAGTGGATGAAGAGTTTGGGAGGAATCTGAGTATGAAATGGAGGGAGAGTAAGAAATTGTTTTGGAAGGAGGTAAAGAAAGTAAGGCAGTGTGAAAGGGGAAATAGTAGGGGAGTGAAAGATAGGAATAATAGATTGTTGGTGGAGAAGAGAGAGAAATTGAGGAGGTGGAAGGAGCACTTTGAGGATTTGTTGAATGTAGAGAGTGAGAGCAGTGTGAGTATAAGTGGTTGGGGAATGGCTGGGAGAAGAAGAGATGAGAGGAGGGAGGAAGAGATCAGTAGGTCGGAAGTAGTGGAAGCGATGAAGAAGATTAAGCTGGGAAAGGCCCCAGGAATTGATGGAGTGTGTGGTGAAATGCTTAGGTATGGGGGTGAGATTGTCGTGGAGTGGATATGGAAGTTGTGTAGATTGGCTTGGGAAGAGGGAAGGGTTCCAGAGGACTGGAAATCAGGTATAATTGTCCCTCTGTACAAAGGAAAAGGGGAGAGAGAAGTATGTGGTAACCATAGGGGTATTTGCCTTCTTAGTGTGACTGGTAAAATATATGGTAGAATACTCATTGATAGGGTTAGGCATATGACAGAGGAGCTAGTTGGAGAAGAACAAGGGGGATTTAGGAAGGGAAAAGGGTGTGTAGATCAGATATTTGTTCTAAGATGTTTAGTGGAGAAGTATCTAGAGAAGGGAAGGAAAGTGTATGCTGCCTTCATGGACTTGGAGAAAGCTTATGACAGAATAGATAGTCAAGGTATGTGGAAGGTATTAAGAATATATGGAGTGGAGGGGAAATTGTGGTGTGCTGTGAAGAGTATGTACGAGGGATCTAGGGCTACGGTGCGAGTGGATGGTGAGCTGAGTGAGTTCTTTGATCTCAATGTGGGACTGAAACAGGGCTGTTTAATATATATATGGATGGGGTTGTAAAGGAGGTGCAAGGTAGGGCAGTGGATGTGGGGGTGGCCCTAATGAATGAGGGTGAGATTTGGAAGCTTCCGGTGTTGCTGTTTGCTGATGATACAGTATTGTTGAGTGAAGATGAATGGGAGTTGCAAGGTTTGGTGAATGAATTTGGGACAGTGTGTAGGAGGAGGAAGCTGAAAGTTAATGTAAACAAAAGTAAAGTTATGGTGTTTGAGAGGAATGAAGTCACAGAGTGTGCAGTGAGGTTGGATGGTGAGGATATGGAGAATGTGAGTGCATTCAAGTACTTGGGTAGTGTGATGAATAAGGATGGAACTTTGGGGGATGAAGTACGTGAAAGGGTACAGCAGGGAAGAAAGGTTGTTGGTACACTGAAAGCAGTGATGAGAAATAGGGAGGTGAGTATGGAAGTTAAGAAGTCACTGCATGATGGTATTGTGATCCCTACCCTGATGTATGGAAGCGAGGCGTGGACCTTGCAAGAGGGGAACAAGTCAAGAGTGAGAGCAGTGGAAATGAGTTACTTGAGAGGAGCATGTGGAGTGACGTGGAGGGACAGGTTGACGAATGAAGAAGTGAAGGAACGTTGTGGGGTAGATGTGGATGTGGTTGAAAAGATTAGGAGAAATACACTGAGGTGGTTTGGACATGCGGAGAGAATGGAGAATGAAAGACTGACTAAGAGGGTGTATGTAGGTGAGGTGGAGGGAGGGAGAGGGAGGGGTAGACCGAGGATGAGGTGGAGGGATGGAGTTGAGAGGTATATGAGGGAGGGGGGGGTGAGTTGGGGGGAGGGGAGTCAAATGGTGGGTGACAGAGTGACTTTGAGGCGTTTTGTCTGCAGCCACCCTTTGCGGGATTAGGGCGTCGGGCTATAGATAGATAGATAGACCTTGGTCATAATCAGTAAAATAAGAAGGGGAGAGACATGCCATAGGCCCCACCCACTGCACAGTCCCAGGCCCAGGCAATGGATTTGGAATCCCTAGCCCACCAGCCTTGACCAGTGGCTGTGATAATGGCATTGGGGCACCCTGCTAGGACAGCTACAGGGACATCCCCCAAGTGTGCACTGTAAATGCCCTGCCATTATACACCCACTGATAGGGCAGTGTCCTTAGGCGCTACTCCCGGGTTCAGGCCTTTCTCTGTTGGGTGGAAGCGGTAGCCTAGTACTGTAATCACAAAGCAGTGTTCACTCTAGCACAGGTTTGAGCCCATCTCACCCCGGCCTCACAATCTATGTTGGTGGAACCCTTGTCATGCTTCCCTTCAAAAGATCTGCCACTAGATAGTGGAGGCAAAGTTTTCTGGTTGCATGTCCTTGCTGGCGTCAACCCGTGACGTAGTGGGGTACGTTGTGTGATATGTAAAGCATGTGGTGCAGTGTACGAGATCGTTAGAGGAAGTGTTTGGAAGAGTATGCTGATCTACACTCTGCGTTAGTGTCGCACTGAAAAGGTCAGCGGAATGGTTAGATAGCCAGCAAAACAGGTACTTCAGCTCTCCCTATCACTATATACACTCCCGTGCCTTGGGAGTAAATGTAGAAAAGAGCTGGATGATGGTAATCAAGAGAGGAGGTGACTCCCAGTGTGATGTTCCAGTGAATGGAGAGACTGGAATCGGTGAGAGAGTTCAAATAGGTGGGTACAGTGATAGAAAAGAGAAGAAACTGCACAAAAGAAGTGGAAAGTAGAGCGGCACAAGGAAGGAAAGTAGCTCAAGCTATGAAGGCCTAATAAGAAACAGAGACTTGAGTGTTGCAGCTGCGTGAGGCTTACATGACGGAGTGATAGTGTCAACTTTAACATATGGATGTGAGACTATGGTGTGGCATGAAAATGAAAAATCAAGAGTGAGAGCAGTGGGGATGAGACTGCTGTGGAATGTATGTGAAGTACAGAGAGTGGATAGGATACAAAATAATGTGATTCGTGAAAGAAGCAGAGTGAGGAAGTCGGTGGACACCTTAATCGAAGAGAGTATATTGAGATGGTATGGTAATTTGAAGAGAATGGATGACAATAGAGTGGTGAAAAAGGTATATCTGAGTGAATTTGAAGGAGGTAGGAGGTGAGGTAGGCCAAGGAGAAGGTGGAGGGATAGGGTGGATGAGTGTGTGAGGATGAGGGATATGCAAGTCGGGGAGGCTAGGAGACTGACAAGAAATCAAGCTGGCTGGATGAATGTTGTGAGAAGTGCATGACCAGGGATTTGGCACCCCTTTTTAATGTGACAGCGTTTGGACTGACTCTGTCAGATACATTTATGTGAAGCTGCAGAATGTGGTGAAAGGTTTTATTCATATCAGACAGAGCCAGGATTCTGGGGGCTTAGATGATGAGTGGATGGAAGCATGGCCCATTGGAGTGGGCAAACTTGAGCTGTCTGGACATTGTCACTCCTCACCTTGCCCTACGGTGGGAAAGGAGGTCTGGATGATGACACAGTACATATATATATATATATATATATATATATATATATCAACGCCAGCTGCTTTCTCATTTTTGAGCCACTTCACAGTGGTCTTCACTTGTGGAAACGTGACATTTGCACAGGTGAAGAATGCTGTGAAATGGCTGAAAGTGGGCAAGCAGCTGGGGTTCATGAGGTGGGTATGCAGAGATGATTATATGTTATGAAGAGGGCAGAATGAAATGCTTGTTGGAGATATGTAAGAAGGCATGAATGAGTGAAACTGTGCCAGCAGAGTGGAAAAAGGATGTGATCGTACCCATGTGCAAAAATACAGATGAGCGAAATGAGTGCAAGAATTATCGTTGCATTCGTTTATTGAGTGTGGTAGGGAAGGTATATGGAAGAATTAGTATAGAGAATGTTATAGAGATATCAGAAGTCCTGGTTTAGGAGTGGCAGAGGATGTGTGGATCAAATATTTGCAATGAGACAGAAAATGGAGAAGGCTTGCGAGGACTATAAGGTGTTTATTGCATTCATGGATCTGGAAAAAGCATATGACAAAGTAGACAGAGAAGGATTATGGAAGGTTTTGCTCATGTACAGTGTAAATGGTAGGCTTCTAGGCGCCGTCAAGAGTTTTTATGATGGTAGTGAGGCATGTGTAAGGGTAAATGGGCATCTTAGTGAATGGTTCACGATCGGTGAGGGCATGCAGCAAGGTCGTGTGATGTCCCCATGGTTGCTTATTATATATATATGGATGGGATGATGAGGGAAGTAAAAACCCGAGTAATGGAGAGGGGGATGGCGTTGGTAAGGAATGGTCATGGATGGAATATCTCAGACTTGTATGCTGATGATGCAGTACTACTTGCAAATACCGGACAAGAACGTGGTTGACTAGTGCAGAGTTTTATTGATGTCTGTGAGCGTTGTGCTTTGAGAATAAATGAAGAAAAGAGTAAAGTGATGGTTATTGAGAGAGAAGGTGACTCCCAGTTTGATGTTACAGTGAATAGAGAGAGACTGGAATCGATGAGAGAGTTCAAGTACCTGGGTACAATTATAGAAAAGAGAGGAAAATATGTAAAAGAAGTGGAAGGTAGAGTGACACAAGGAAGGAAAGTAGCTGGTGCAGTGAAGGCCTTGATAAGAAACAGAGGTTTGAGTTTTGCGGCTGCAAGAGGCTTACATGAGGGAGTGTTTGTGTCAACTTTAACATACGGTTGGAAGACTAGGATGTGGCATGAAAATGAAGATTAAGAGCAGTGGAGGTGGGACTTCTGAGGAATGTATGTGGAGTACAGAGAGTGGATAGGATACAAAGTAATGTGTTTCATGAAAGATGTGGAGTGAGGAAGGTTTTGGACACCAGAATCGAAGAAAGTGTACTGAGATGGTATGGTCTTGAGGAGAGAATGGATAACAATAGAGTGGTGAAAAAGGTATATCTGAGTGAATTTGAAGGAGGGAGGAGGCGAGGTAGGCCAAGGCAAAGGTGGAGGGATATGGTGGATGAGTGCGTGAGGAAGAGAGGTTTGGAAGTTGGTGAGGCTAGGGGACTAACAAGAGATCGAGCTGGCTGGATGAATATTGTGAGGAGAAGCACATCATCAGGGATTTGACACCCCTTTTTAATGTGACAGCGTCCGGACTGACTCCATCAGATGCATTTATGTGATGCTACAGAACGTGGTGAATGTGTTTGACTTGTCAGATAGAGCCAGGATTCTGGGGGCTTGAATGGTGAGTGAATGGAATATGGGCTGTCTGGACATTACTACTGCTCACCCTGCCCTAGGGTGGGAAAGGAGGTCCGGATGATTTTATATATATATATATATATATCCCTAGGGTGGGAAAGGAGGTCCGGAGGATGATGATATATATATATATATATATATATATATATATATATTTTTTTTTTTTTTTTTTATGTGTCCGACTCTCGGCAAAGGCTTCAGGGCCTATATCTTGGGGGCAGTAGCCTATCCCAAGGCCCAGTAGTCCTCCTACACCTCCACATGTCACCATATATATATATATATATATATATATATATATATATATTTATATACACTCAACCCTCGGCTATCACTCCCAATTGGTCCTGCTATGGCTGCGCTATAGCCGAAACCATGATAGCCGAATTGAAGAACTTATGGAAATAATTCTAATTGGTGCCATGACCTCAATCTTTACCCCTAAGATACCCATTTTGTACCACATATTAACATACAATAGTCCAAAAATGAGCATGTTTTATGATGTGATCATGATTCTTATAAATACGCCTCACAGTTGATTCACTGATGTTATATTTCTTCCCCACACTTCGCTTGGTCTCTCCATTGTCTATAAGTTTCACATTTCCAGTTTATCTGCATAACTTAGGTTCTTCCTTTTCTTTATTTCCCTGCCAGGTGCCGCAGCATTATGTTGGGTGATGGTAGTGAGACAGGGAGGGGGTACGTTGGCCATGGTCATATCATAAAAAAGGCTATTGTTCTCGCTGTCACTGTTCACGTTCTGAGGGTGCGCACTTGAATGGTTTGGCGGGCAGGAGACTCAGTCGGGTGGCCAATCAGCGCTTGGCTGGCGCTGACGTCACACGACCAATCACGGAGTGAAACTTTTGTTGGCTGGGCGGAGCAGCGGAGCCAGGCCTTCTTGAAAATTTCGAGCATTTCCGGTGCGCGATAGCGGGCATTTAGTGCGTGATAAAAGTATTTTGGTAGTTTTTTATATAGGCGTGATAGCGAGATACGCTATAGCGGAATATATATATATATATTTACAAATATATATATATATATATATATATATATATATATATATAATGTATATATATTTATATTTGTATATATATATATATATATATATATAATGTATATATATTTATATATATATATATATATATATATATATATATATATATATATATACAGTGTATATATATATATATATATATATATATATATATATATATATATATCTATCTATCTATCTATCTATCTATCTATTGCCAGACGCCATAATCCCGTATGGGGTGGCATACAGTGTATATATATATATATATATATATATATATATATATATATATCTATCTATCTATGGTGGGAAAGGAGGTCTAGATGATGATGATGATGATGATGATATGAGGCGCACGCAATAGTAAGGGCACAAGCGCCACCGCACCCAGATCCTAGTTGCCAGTACAGTACTGCATTTTTTCTCAGGTTTCCTCTATCCAACAGTAGGTCGTATATGCCCTTCTGATTATTTTTCTTATGGTCTAGTGAGCCCTGAAACACCCGCAATTTTTCAGCTGTATACACCCTAATACAGCTCTGCCAGAACGCGCCTGAGTAAGGACACAAGCACCACTTTCCCTTTAAACCAGGAGTACTTTGGTGTGTGTGGGAGGCCGTGCCTCCTTCTCACACTCACGTCTCTCCCACGCACCACACTGGTAGATCTCAACAGCCAATGAAAATTCGATTTGACTGAGCTAGCGTTGTTTTTGGGTGACTGATGCCACCATCCAGTATAAATGCAATCAAATCACCAGAGTCTTCCCTGTGCCTTTTTTTAACAGAACACTTTTAATGCTTCATTATTTTTGTTGATTTTACGAGTGTTTCCGTTGTGTTGTTGTACTGTGGTAGCCATGGGTGATAAGAGTGATAACAGTGAGCACCAGGAGGCTGTTGTTAGTGAAAATGAGTCTGGTGTTAGTAGGAATAGTGAGTGTGTTCTGGGACCTTCCCGTGGCCGTAAACACAAACCAAAGCCAGACACGTGGAAAGCTAATGTGGTGAAAAAAAAACTTCTTAATCAAGGTAAGGCTTACACCAGCCGTATGACTAAGAAACTGGTAGAAGCACGAAAGATAGGACCTCCATGTGCTGATGGTTGTTTCAATAAAGTGACTAGGAAGAGGAGAATAGTCGGCAGGGTTGGTGAGCACTGCATTAGTGTTACACTCCCCTTCCTTCTGATCTTCAGTCTCTCTCTCTCTCTCTCTCTCTCTCTCTCTCTTTTCCTTTTCTATGCCTGCCTGCCACCCTATTATGCCTATTCTGATCTTTTTATTATTCTGACATTCCGGTATTATTCTGAGCATTTTTTTTATTATTTACCATTTTTATATGAATGATTATCACATGTATGCTACTATTATGGCATCATTATAACATCTATTCTGGTGTGTTGTAATGTCAATGGTTTGGAGATGGAGAAAAAATGACCAGCAGTAAAAGAGATATGATTTCGCAAATTATCAGAGCCACATTACCTGACGTTTTATGCTGCAGCAAAGGCATAAAGCATAATGATGAAATAATTTTGGGATACGTATTAGAGGGATAAATTTTCTCTAAATCGGTGCAAAGTAGATTGAATTCGTATGGTTGGTTTGGAAGATCTTGCTGTTTCAAAACTTTAAATGCGTTTTTCTCTTTTTTAAAATGGCTCTTGTGCCCTTACTACAGCTTGTGCCTCATATATATAAATATCTATCTATCTATCTATCTATATATAAATACAGGTAACTCACACGGAACACGTGGGTTTCGTTCCTATCGTGCCGTGTTAGGTGCGAAATCGCGTATATTTAAACTACTCCGTATTTTGCTCCCTAGACCCCCCAAATGTGTTGTTTTGCTGTTATCTGTCACTGGTAATCACTAGAAAGCACTTTAAGTGGTTAGAAGGTTTATTTAATGTTATAACTCACAAATACAGTACTCCAGAGCAAAACTTCAACACACAAATACTGTACGTAAACACAAGGAAACATTCCGATGCCGATCATAGGTAATCATATAAATCAGGTTAACTGGTACCAGTGCTTTAACTTACAAGTACTTACCAGAACAGTACATATTTAACTTAGAAATGCAGTACTGTGATATCGAATGATTTCAGTACATAATCTGTTAGGAATGGCTGGAAAAAAAAAAAATGTTATGAATACATTTTCACCTTTTTGATATATGTTTATGGTAGTTTCGAGTTATTTTTTACGTTATCGTTGTGCCCATGCTTGGAAAAGGGAGCGAAAGAGTTGAATTTTCAGTCCTAAATGAGAAAACTGCACGTCCTCCAAGGCTAGACTCTGCCACGGGAGAATAAAGTGAAGGGACAGTCCAATTAGCAATAAGGAAGTTGTGTCACAACTTCCAGCTCCCACACCACGAGAATGGCTAAAAATAGAATCGTAATGCAGTTTCAGAACTAACAATAAGTCTAATTATTACGAATACAGATACAAAGCAGAAATAAATACGTTTACAGACGGGGAAAACGTACTTCTTCCGTCATAACATGTTCATCTTTCTCTCTCATTTTACGTTCATCTTTATCATTTTACCTTGTTATTTTCGCAATACATATTGCTGTCTCGTAAACAGGGTCGTTGAGTGTGTTTTGCAAGGGAGGAAAAAGGTTGTATTTTCTGTCTGGGTCGAGATAATGGGTGTAACTGTGTGTGGTTAGGCATGGCCACGAGCGAAAAAATCGTACATCCACTCCTCACGATAGCAGGTGGCGAACTGACAATGATACAAAGATACATGAGAGGGTGAAGTCAAGGTCAGTCTCATGTCCCAGATTTTCGTTCACTGCCCGAAAGTTTTCACAGTTTTCTACAAGTTGCATTGCATCAAATGATCCAAACCATTACAGCAAACCTGAGCAAATAGGTAAAGATACCAAGACAAAAATGTATTTTTCTCTTATTATAAGTCTTTAACGAACAAACAAAAATGGTAATATTCCGATGCCGATCATGGGTAATCATATAAATCAGGTTAACTGGTTACAAGGCTTTATTTAATGCTTTAATTGCTTACTAGTACATACCAGAACAGTAAATATTTAACTTACAAATACAGTACTGTAGAAAAGCAGTACAGTAAGAGTTTAACGAACAAACAAAAAAGGCAATATTCCGACGCCGATCATGGGTAATCATATAATTCGGGTTAACTGGTTACAAGGCTTTATTTAATTATTTAACTTTATTTAAGTGCTTACAAGTACAGTACATACGAGAACAGTAAATATTTAACTTACAAATACTGTACAGTACTGTGGAAAAAACAAACAAATAAAAAAGGCAATATTCTGACGCCTATCAGGTAAACTGGTTATAAGACTTTATTTCTTGCTTTAACGTTATTTAATAGTACTTTAAGTTGCACATAAACTTACCAGAACAGTACAGTACTATAAATATTTAACTTACAAATACTGTGCTACTGTACTCGGGAATGTCTCGCTCACTGAATAATTTCCCGCCTAGATCGTCACGTACAGTAATCAAAACAAACCGCGCGCTGCGGTGACGTTCGAGGATTTGATCTTTCAAAGGCCTCTCCTGCGTTAATTTGTAGTTTTCATAATGGTTTTTTAATCTTACGTTGTCTTATATGTATCCCAGCCCTTACCGTGTATAATTGCGAGCGCGTTCCATGAGATCGTGTTCCGTGCGAGTTACCTGTACACAGTATTACCAATGGATGTCAGTTAAGCTCTTGAGTTTATTGATGTGGTTTTGTAATCACTTCCTACCAACAGATGATTTTTATCACTTTAAAATAGGTTTTTAATACTGAAGGGGTTATTGAAATGCATATGACCCCTTCAGCTTTAAAAATATTTCCAAAACTGAAGAAAAGTCTTTGGTATAGAAAGAATATAGTTTAAAGAATATGTCATCGGATCTAAGGGGATAATAAAGTGTAAGCTGTGAAAAATTACTGTTCTCCAGTCATACAGTATTTGTAAATATCCAGGTATGTCTTATTTGGGCATCAGCTAGAATATTAATACAGTACACAGTTGGGCCTCACTGTGCAATGAATTGCTAGGACAGTGTGTAAGGAATTCCACCCAACCTCACGAAACGATCACTAGAATTGCTATACCAGTGATCAGAGTGATACCCCAAGGTGATCCTGTGTGTCCGGGCAGCCACATATGAAATCTGACAGTCATACACTTGAGCCAAGATGGTTACCTGTGTTTACATGCAAAGAAACCCTTTGTAAAGCCTCGTTCCACACTCTTCCTCTGCTACCCCTTTCCAAGTTCATGTCCTGTGCAGTGATTGTCTCTTCATACGCTTATGGTCTTACATCATCATATATCTGTGCATTGCCATCAGACCACCATTGCCGTTGCAGTGCAAGTGCATGCCCATCAGTGTAGTGTTCAGTACAATGATCCCTTGGTTATTGCACATTATTGGTACTGAGCCTAATGTGTGATACTGAAATTGTGTACTAATGAAAGCACACATCCTAATTGGTACCAGGCACCACACTTGTCAACCCAGATTTTCCCTTTTACAACAATGTATGCCCACTGAATACATACCTTTTGTTTTGGTAAGTTTGAGAAACACACATAGGCATGGTTAGGTTCATAGAAAGTGACGAAGAGGGCACAGTATGGAAGAAACACGTACCCTAGGGAGACCTGAGATTGGCTTGAGATAAGGGGTTCTTAGGCTAGGGGGTGGAAAGATATTGGTCTCCACTACTTAGGATTAACTGTCAGGTCAGGCTTCGTCTTTGAATCCCTCAAATCCATCAAACACCAGAGATGCTGCACCATCGTTGTTAGCAGAAACCAGCTCAGGTGCACGATAATTATGTTTTTTAGCCAAAAAAATGTGCAATAATGGCAGGAGTGCAGATTTTCATCTTGGAGTGATAATGAAAACCATTATAACCAAGTGCACAATAACCAAGGGATCCCTGTACAAAGTGGAAAGATACAGTTTATTAGTGAAATAGCTTGGGCTTTGAAATCATGTCAGGCAAGGGTGCAGGCCTCAGTGGTAAGTGTGGTGCTAGCAAAAAGCCCAGTGGATAGCATGGTGTTAATGAATGGCCCAGTGGAGTGTGTGGTGCTAGTGAAGGGCCCAAAGACAAGCATAGTCCTAGTGAAGGTGATGAAGGAAAGGCCAAGAGGGTAAGGCAAAGGCTTTCCCTTGAAGTTAAGTTGGACACTGTAAAGCACCATAGGTCAGGAGAAAGGGCTGACACCCTTAAGCTGCCCCAGTCAGCTGTGTCAACTATTATCAAGATGTCTGTGGCAGTTTTCTCAGCTGGGGAACAGGTGCCTTCCCTGACTGCCAAGCATCTTACATGGACTGGGAAAGTGACAATGGAGAAGATTGAACAAATACTTGTGCTGCGGGTGAATGAGCAGAATCATGCTAAGGTGCCCCTAGGTAAGAGCTTCGTCTCTGCCAAGGTTCTGTCTCTCTGGAAGGACCTGAATGAGAGGAGGTGGGTGGAGTTTAAGGAAGTTTTCAAAGCCAGTAGCAGCTGGTTTGATCAGTTCAAGGCTCGGCCTCAAAAATATCATGATGCATGGGGAAGCAGCGAGCGCAGACCATATAGCAGCAGAGCTGTTCTGGCAAAGTTAAAGAAGCAGAATGGGGAACGGGGTTACAGTTCCAAGTAATCCCTGAAGTTTGACAAAACAGGGCCTTTTTTTTGGAAGAGGATGCCAAAGAAGCTGTACATAAGTCAGGAAGAAAAACACGCACCTGAGTTCAGGGCAATGAAGGATCACCTGACGCTTTTCCTGGGGCGGAACATCGAGGGCAACCTAAAACAGAAGCACCTCCTACTTTGCCACTGGGAGAACCCCAGAGTTCTGACCAGCAATGCAGAAGAGAATCTTTGGGTTATCTGGAAGTTGAACTCCAAGGCATGGCTCACCATCTCCCTCTACTGCTGTTTCATGGCCAGGTATCTGTCTCCCATACTCCGGGATTTTGCCAGCAGGAAGACCAAGCCAACAGGTTTGTCCTGCTAGCTGACAGTGCCCCAAACACCCTAAAGGCATGGAAGACTAGGTGGACAACATTAGGGTGGTTTATTTTCCCCCTAACACTACGTCTTTTCTCTAGCCTGTAGCCTGAGTAGTGACAGCCACATTCAGGGTGCACTACCTGGAATGTACAATTCAAGAGCTGATCAGAGCAAGTGACTCAGGGGACATGGACTCAGTCAGAGCCTTCTGGAAGAGGTACATCAAGAACACGGTGGATAGTATTACAGCAGCATGGAAAGAGGTTAAGGAGAGCACCCTAAATGTGGTGTGGAGCATGGTGTGGCCTGAGTGCATCCACCTGTTCACCGGGTTCCCTTTTCATGCAGATCCGCAGGGACATCATTGACCTCTCCCATGAGTTTGGTTTGAGGAGGTGGGTGAGGAAGACATTCAGGAGGTGCCCAATTGCACACTGAAAATATTTTCAAGGAGCTGATTGAAATGAAAGAAGAGAAGGCACAAGGAGAGGATGGTGAGAAGAGGTGGAAGAGGAGGAGGAACCAGTGCTAGTGTTGGATCTGAAGACTCCAAAGAGTTTTTTTTTAGGAATGCTGGCCCAGGCTTTTCCATTTCTTCAGGAAAAGGATCCAAACCCTTCCTGGAGTGATGCAACTTGCAATGCATTTGATAAGGAGCTGCATATGTACCACAAGCTACTTGTACACAAAAAACAAGCAAGCGAGGCAAACAACTGTAACACTGTGCTTCCCACCCAAGACATCCACCTGCATGCAGGAAGAGCCTACACCCTCCACCAGCAGAACATCGATACACTGCTCTGGCTCACCTACCTCCATTTTGTCATGCCTCCTCCTCCACCTCCTCACTGCCTAATTCCCCTCCATGTTCCCCCACTCCCTCACTACATCACTCTCCCACCGCATTGCTGCACTGCTCTTCTGTTTCCTCACCACATTGCTCTCTTGCCACCTCTCTGCATCACTTTCCCCATCATTCATCACCAGCTTCTGACAACCTTGAGTGAGTTCCCAGGGATATTAGCTGTCCCTCAGCCGCAGGGAGGACCCATTGTTTCTAATTGGACCATCCAAGGATACACTTAAGTTGGAAACTTGTTAAGAGACTTTTTTGGGTGGGCAACCCTTGACCAAAAACATATCTCCATCAAACCCGTGTTGTAATTGCCTTGCTATATGCTAAATTGCTATGCAGTGGGTTGTCACTTGACATAACTCCATTGTATAGTGAGGCCCAACAGTATTATAGGCTACACACTCATTCTGAGTTGCTTTTCTCTCTTCGGGTAGAACATCTTTCACGGAGCCATGTCCCTGGACCAGCTGTACACATCACGACCCAGTGCCCTGCAGTCAGGCCCTTTCACACCAATCCCTGGGCTCTTTCTATGTGGGTCTGGAGCTCACCCAGGTGGTGGTGTCACGGGTGCACCTGGTCATCTGGCTGCCCTATCAGCTCTCAGCTTTTAAGACTAGTGATGTTATGGTCATAATGAAAAAGGGGATCTTGGTGAAAGGATAAAGAGGGAATAAATAGGGAAGAAACATGGGGGGATTAAAGGTTTTTGCTAGATTTGTAGTTAGGAAACTTGGAACTCTTCTTTTTTCTTTTTTATACAGGATTAGTTGTCATGCTGTTATAGATTCCTCAAGTTAAGAAACCAAATGAGAGCCAATATTAGGTGTGCATATCACAAGTTTTTTGCATCTTGACCAGTTTTTATATAACTTTATAGTAAACTTGCAGGGTACTGTATTTTAAAAATTATCATTTTTACAGTCCTGAATAGTGCAGATCATGTCATGAGATCAGTACCTCGACATGATAGAAATAGGTGCAAGTGTACACAATAAACATTATGTGCAGTTTTCTTGATCTAAGTATAAACTGCATACTCAGCCCTGCCAGAATTTGATTATATACAGCTGCTGCAAAAGAAAATCATCTTCAGTACGGAATATGGCATTGGCCTGTTCTTTGCACCAATCAATACATAAATGGTTTGTAGAATGAACACAGAACAATAGTGCCACACCTTGACTTTTCACATTTGAACATTAGCCCTTGGTCAGTCCATTCTTTGCTTAGTGTACTGCTGTTGTTAGATTTGACTTGTGGCAGACAGTTCACAAAAGTCCATCCATCCATCCATCAGCCAATCCTGCGTTACACCATGAAAAGCGTAGAAACCCTGGGCAAGGGAAGTCAGTCTTGACATTTAAGATGAGAGTGAAAAGACTGTTTATAAATGAGCTTTGACTGCTGTTTTTGTTGATCTAGCAGCTGACTTTGATTCTCTAGTTGTTCTAGCACTTTCATATTTCATCACTCCTTCCAGAGATTGCTAGGACCCAGTAGGGTAGCAAGAGGGAAATATAAAGCTGGCAAAAGCAAATATCTATCTATCTATTTATTGCCAGACGCCTCAATCACGTTTGGGGTGGCCACAAACAAAACGCCTCCACGTCGCCCTGTCCCCTGCCATTTCACTGCCCTGCTCCCAACTCACACCCCCCTCTCTCATATACCTCTCCATCTCATCCTCGGCCTCCCCCTCCCTCTTCCCCCCTCCACCTCACTCACATACACTCTCTTCATCAGTCTTTCACCCTCCATCCTCTCCACATGGCCAAACCACCTCAGTGTGTTCCTCATAACGCTTCCTATCACATCCGCATCCACACCACAATGCTCCTTTATATCCTCATTCGTCAGCCTGTCTCTCCATGTGACTCGACAGGCTCCTCTTAAATAACTCATTTCCACTGCTTTCACTCTTGACATGTGTCTTTCCAACAACATCCAAGATTCACTTCCATATGTTAGAGTTGGTGTGACAATACTGTCATGTAGTAACTTTTTCACTTCCATGCTCACTTCCCTGTTTCTTATCACTGCTTTCAAAGAACCAGCAACCTTTCTTCCCTGCTGTACCCTTTCAAGCACATCACCTTCCAAACCTCCATCCTTACTCATCACACTACCCAAGTACTTAAACGTACTCACATTTTCCAATTCCTTACCATCCAACCTTGCTGTACATTCACTGATTTCACCTTTCTCAAAGACCATCACTTTACTCTTCCCTACATTCACCTTTAGATTCCGTTTCTTACACACACTCCCAAACTCATCCACCAAGCCTTGCAGCTCCCCTTCATCTTCACTCAACAACACAGTATCATCTGCAAATAACAGTACAGGGAGTTTCCAAACACTATCCTCTCTCACCAGGGCCACTCCAACATCCACTACCCTACCTTGTACCTCTTTTATTACCCCATCCATGTACAGATTGAACAACCTTGGAGACATGACACATCCCTGTTTCAACCCAACCTTGAAAGAGAAAAATTCACTTAGTTCACCATCCACACGCACTGCAGCCTTAGCACCATCGTACATACTCTTCACAGCATTCAGCAACTTCCCATCTACTCCATATATTCTTAATACTTTCCACAATCCTTGTCTATCCACCCTGTCATGTGCTTTCTCCAAATCCGTGAAAGCTGCATACAACTTCTTTCCCTTCTCTAGAAACTTTTCCACTAAAGATCTAAGAATGAATATCTGATCTGCACAACCTCTTCCCTTCCTAAAGCCTTCCTGTTCTTCTCCAACTAATTCCTCTGTTCTTTCTCTAACTCTGTCAATAAGTATCCTACCATACACTTTTCCTATTATACTAAGAAGACAAATGCCCCTATGATTACCACACATTTCTTTTTCCCCTTTCCCTTTGTACAAGGGAATAATTATACCTGACTTCCAGTCCTCCGGGACTCTACCTTCCTCCCAGGCCAATCTACACATCTTCCACATCCATTCTACTACAGTCTCTCCCCCATGCTTCAGCATTTCACCACACACTCCATCAATTCCTGGGGCTTTCCCCAATTTAACTTTCTTCATTGCTTCCACAACTTGTATCCTACTGATTTTAGATTTCTTCCTGTCTTCTCACCTCCCTCCTTCTCCCAGCCATTCCCCAGCCACTTATACTCGCATTACTTCCATCATGTATGTTCAAAGAAAGCATGCAATAAAAAATCTCAGAAAACCAGGACTATAGTAATCTGTTAATTTTCCCCTCCACACCGGAAGTAAGTATGGGTATGTGATTCATTGTATTTCTAGCAGCATTCTTCATCCAAGAAAGGATTGGGTAAACCATCTAGAAGAACACAGTATGATAAAAGAAAGGGAGTTCAGTTTTAGAAAGGGAAAACCACGTATTACTAATCTATTAAGCTATGATAGAATTACAGAAACATTACAGAAAAGAGAAGGATGGGTGGACAGTGTCTACTTAGATTTCAAGAATGCATTTGACAGAGTACTGTACTAAAGACTTATGGAAACTGTACCCTCAAGGAGGTATCCAAGGCAACCTGCACTGTTGGATGCAGGATTTTCTCAGAAAAAGGGAAATGAGAACAGTACTAAGGGGAAATTATTTATCATGGAAGGAAGTGACTAGCGGAGATACACATGACTCAGTTCTGGCACCAAGTATGCTTTTAGTATATATATATATATATATATATATATATATATATATATATATATATATATATATATATATATATATATAGAGGACTCAGTGCTGGCACCAATTATGCTTTTAATATATATATAAGGGCTCAGTGCAGTATGTATAAATTAAATAGTAACATTGGAAATGGAAGCTATCTAAATATGTTTGCTGATACTGCAAAAATACAAAGGAAAATTACTAGCAAAGATTCTTGCAGAGAGCTACAAGAAGAATTAAATAAACTTCATGAATGAAGCAATAAATGGTAATTTGAATTTAATGTGGAAATGTAATTAAGTTTGGTAAAAGTGAAAAAAGACCAGATCGGGATTATAAGTTAGGAAGTTCAACCCTACACATACTAGAAAGGGAGAAGGACGTAGGAGTGATTATCAATAACAGACTATCTCCAGCTGACCACATCAGTGAGAAGGTACGTACGTAACATGTATTCATTGCTTGCTAATATGTAAACAGCATTCACGTATATGAGTGAAGACATGCTGAGAATGATGATAACCTCATTCATCAGACCAACCCTGGAGTATGCATCAGTAGTCTGTAATCCTCATCTTAAACATAGATAAGATTGAAAAAGTATATACAAAGGGCAGGTGCAAGATGGGTTCCAAGTTTAAGGGATATAAGGTAAGAAGGATAGAAAAATTGAATTTACCAACACTACAGGAGAGAGGGAAAAGAGGAGACTTGATTATGCTATATAAATGCAATTCAGGGAAGGAGAAAATAAACATAAATGATTATATAACCTATGGGGAAGCATCAGCAAGAGGACACTGCATAAAATGAGAGGCGATAAAGACGAAAGAAAATCCAGTTTTCCAAATAGGACAATTGATCAGTGGAATGCACTACCGAATGAAATAGTGTGTGGCAAAACTTCATAAATTTAAGGATATGTGACAGAAATGGTTTAATGGACAATACGAGCTTGACTCGTTCCAGTAAAAATACAGTTAGGTAATAAATTAGGTAAGACTAACACACACACACAATCCCAGTACCTTCCAATGCATGATGGGATTATTCTCTCTCTCTCTCTCTCTCTCTCTCTCTCTCACCATAATCATTGCATGGCCTTCTGAAGCAATCAACACTGTATATTTCAGTGCTGTTAAATAATGTGGAATTGAAAGTCTCCTCTTCCCCCTTCTCCTTCTCTCTCCCCCTCCCCCTTTCTTACCAGGTAATCATTGCACATCCTTCCGAAGCAATCAACACAGGTAGGCTATATGTGAGTGCTGTTCAGTATTGTGGAATTGATAATTCTCTCCCTGCATCCCCTCCCCTCCCGCTCTCTCACTCATCAGCTTATCTTAGCACGGCCTTCCGAAGCAATCAGCACAGAGTGCTGTTCAATATTGTGGAACTGAAAATCATAATCCATTCATTGCCAGTTGACAAGGTTTGCCAAGGCGGTCAGATTTTGGACACCTTTTGAGTCTGATTGTCCAGCGGTGAGGCAAGTTTTGTCCTGGAACAAATGCGATTGTTCGGGTACTTGCAGAACGCCGCTCATAGTTGCAGTTGTTCTCTAGGCAGTCTGACCGAACAGCCCCGAGTCCCTATGGAAGACCGCGGCCGAGGCCAGGCTTTCCTACTGAGCTCTCAAGGAGTGTACAGTAGCCTATGTTGTGCTGTTGGCGCACGTGATTGTGTGCAATGCAGTCTTCCATAATGTACTTAATGATATAATGTGCTGTTGCATCCTGGACAGGCATCGGCGACGGAGTCATCCAGCCTCTTCTGATAAGAGAGTTGGTTGATGTCCACATCTTATCCTGGCCAGGTGGACCCTCAGGGACGTCCGCAGGATTTTTTGTGAGGGGGGGGCAAAATAAATTATATATATATATATATGTGCGGCTATAATATATCAAAATACACACACTCCAAATAGGCATAGGCATATACTTACGTAAGTTACATGACTTACATCAAATGCATAGTGACAGAGTGCGTGAATCGGCTCAAATCACTCAATCATCCTTGAACAAGAACTGAAGCCCCCCCTTCCCCCCCCCCCCTCTGGACGCCCATGTGGACCCTGTCCTCACGAGGGAGGTAGGATTCAGAAGGGTGGATATCAGACCGTGCATTCAGCTGCGTGTTGTCTTTGAGTGACAATGGAGTGGCGAGTGATTTGAGCATGGATATGCTTGTGAAAGCTGGTTTGAGGCGGGGGAGAGATGACAGTATTTTTGTGTGATATCGTGTGCTGGGTGTTGTTTTGATATTCCTTGGTGTGTGTGGATGTGCTGCCTTGTAGTGTGGTGGATGGTGTGGGTTTGTGGAGGTTGCGGCAAGAATTTGTCTCATTTCTAGATAATCCTTGACTTTGAGGACTTTGGTTTCTTGGTGCAGGTGGTCTGTAGGTGTAGTAGCTGCGCATTCTGTGATTACTTTTAGGGCCTTGTCCTGTATGGTCTGTAGAGTGTTGCAGTGTGTTTTAATGAGGTTAGAAGCCCAAGCAGGACTTGCATAGTTCATCGCAGAACGTATATATTGTTTGTATACTGAGGTGGTGGTGACTTTGTCGTGTCCGAATGTTGTGTGGGCAAGTGACCTTAGGGCGTTGAATCATGGTGTTAATTTAATATTTGTGATGTGTTGTTTAAATAACATTGATGTATGTTACACCAAAGATTATGTGTGTGAGGGCATAGGGGGGTGTTGTTTATGCTGAAGTGTGGAATGTGACTATGTTCTGCTGTGCAGTTTGTGAGAAGGGTCACAGTAGATTTGGCTGGGGCTATTGTGCGTCTGTTTGTGGTGAACCATTTGTGTAGTGTGTTGAGGTAATGTTGGAGGATGTGCTGCTGTCTTTGCGTTTTGGTGTGTACATGTAAGTCTTATGTGGTCTACGTAGGAAGCTATGTGTATTTGTGGTGCCTTGGATGTGGTTATGTCGTGCATGTATAGGTTAAAGAGAGTAGGGGACAAAACAGATCCTTAGGGGACGCCGTTTGTGAAGTTTCTGATGTTCGATGACACCGGCAAACGTTACATGTGCACATCTGCCTGCTAAATAGTTTGCCAGCCATCTTTTTGTGTTACTGTGCATGTTTGTGTTGAATATTTTGTTTGTGATATTGTGGCGGGGGATGGCATCAAAAGCTTTGCTAATGTCTAGTGTGGTGGCCTAGCTGAATTGGTGCCGTCAAAAACTCTCTCTGTAAGGTCTGTAAGAAGAGTGTTTGTGGAGTGAAGCAGCCTAAAACCATGTTGTGATGGGGTTAGGGTGATGTGGGGTGTAACTGATTGTAATACCAGTCATTCAGTGACTTCGGAGGGAGTGCAGAGGAGTGTGATGGGTCAATGTGAGGAAGGTAACGTGGGGTCTTTGGTAGGTTTGGGGATAGTGATGGTAGTACTATGCTTCCAGATGTTGGGTATTGTGTGAGTAGCGGTAGTTTTTCAGGCTGGTGTGTGCTTGTATGCCTTTCACAGGTGAAGGTTGGATTAAAAATTTACGTGCTGCTCTTCATTTCGACAACTGCTTATAATGGGAAAAGTTAGTAGGAGAGACCTATAAACTGTCAAAAGGAAATTTCCTAATGCGCGACGTTCGAAACTGAGAGATGTTACGGATGTATGTTGCCTACCCAACGATGATTAAGCACAAACACGCAGCGTACGCTGAATACGCTCTGGTGCATGTAAATTTTACATCCACTTTTTATTGTACGAAACCTTTTTTATTGCAGGCATAAAACTCAAAATATTTAAAATTGACTGCAAGTATTTATTATCCGCGTGGGAAATATGATAGGGATCACCACATGAGAACAAGCTGGTATGCCCACGTTTGCGTACGACAGTTAAGGATAAAAAAGAAGAGGGATGAGGATCATGTGAAGTTGTCATATGCATGTCTCAAGTTGTGTTTTGAAATCTCCCTGGAAGATTTGACACATATGGTTGACTTTAAGCCATCACTCTCTGACGACCTGGCAACTTAGCCTAGTCCGTCCTTGGTCGTTGCTGGGGCTAGTAAGTGGCATGATTATTGTGCTGTATCAGATAAGCTTAGTACAGTACACGAGGCCAATGGCTAAAATTTCTGGCGCTTTTTGTCGACAACTGAGACAGTGTCACACCTCAACAGTTACACATGGAGGAAGATACGATGCAATCATTGTTGGAGGAGGTACGTTATTTGTAACAAACTTATTTAAAAAATAAATGCTCACACTGTGGTCTGGCATTGGGATGTTTACCCATGTGCAGTTTTTACCATCCGCGATAGCGAAGCAGGTATTGTTTTCAAATTGTATGCCTGTGTGTGTGTTAGTACGTAACCACTCAAGATATCAACACAGAATTTTACAGGTGTGTAGTAGGGATGAAAATCGACCACGAGTTTGAAACTGGGGAAAATTTTTAGAAGTAACCAACGTTTTCTTTTATTATTTTCATGTTTTCCAATGGAAAATACTGTGTTTTAATTACTTTTGACCTTCATTTTGGAGGGAAAATCGCCTTTTTGGAACTTTGAGTAAGATTTCCAAAAGTGGGTTTATCCCCCAAAATCGATCAAAATTAATTAAAACACTATTTTGCATTAAACTAACCCAAACTAACCTAACCTAGGCCTAACCTAAGGCCTGACATAGACCGAGTGCACACGCCTGCACCAGCCAGTATGGCACGACATTCATCCGCTCCTGAGCGATAGCCTAACCTAAGCCACTATATGACTACCCCCTACAAAATTTGCTCCCCCGACTCAAACTAGGCTTAAAAGGTAAGTCTTAGTTAGAATAGTTCAGGGACGTAATATAATGAAAATTGGTAATGTTGGTTACTTCTAAAGTTATACCGAAACTGGCGATAGTAGGTCAAGGTCATATTCCGAACCACGCTAGATCTACAGTATAACAGCTCGCGGACGGTGTGATTCTCCAACTGAGCTCTGAGGCTGTTTCCGCTGGGCGAGGTTCTTCACTTTTTGTACAAATTATGTAAATACATTATACTATCTTGCTTAAGTTATTCTAATTAGGGACGACAGCTTACGTATATGGAAATTTTAATGCTGTGTTTTTAAGGCGACTTCTCGTCGTAAAAACACTAGCTACTGAAGCGGGGTCCTCTTTCTAGACCGGAAGTAAAGCACTAACAAAGGAACAGGACATAAAAACCAGGCAGTATACCTTAACACATCTATTACCTTAATCCTACTCGTAACAATATACATAGAATTATATTTAAGATACAGGGACACAGAGATACAGAGTTAACACTTGGCTCCACAGAGCAATCGTATACACTACAATGGTCACACAGGGAGATTGTGAGTGCTCTATAATATGGTTTACACGTCACTTGGAGGCAGTATATAAATAGGATTGTTCACTTTAGGAATAAACAAGGTTGGGAGTCTGGTTTGGGAATATTACTATAAAAGAGGTAGGGTGCGGACAGCGACACTCGACTCTGTCACCTTGTCACGGAGACACGTACACTTAGCTTTTGACTCGCCCACGCCCTTACCTCAGATGTTCACAGAAAACTCTCTGATTCTCTTATATGGGGAGGGACTAGGATAATTCACAAAGTTCACTTTCTGCCCTGTTAACACTGAGTTCTGATGGGCCACTATTGACTACGGTTTCTTGCTGTCACTGTTTTCCCTGTTTCCTGGGTAATAGTCACTCTAAGTCACACTCGTAGGTGGGGTGCAGGGAAGCTGTCCCGTCTGGGGGCCTCGACCTGGGAGGCGGCCCTCGTACTAGGGCCGCGCCGGTGGGGTGCAGGGAGGCCCTTTGGTCTGGGGGCCTCGACCTGATAGGTGGCCCTCGGGACTTGGGCCAAACAGCCGGAGTATTCGGGCCTAATTCTTCTGACTCCGGGGAGTGAGGGAGCCCGAATCGCCTTCGTCGGGAGTTGGAGAGTCTAGCCTGGGATTGCGGGCACCGAGGGGGAGAGGCGCCGTCAGGACTGGACTGCAGCAGCGTCTCCTATGGGGCTCGAACAGAAACAAGGAACTCCCGGGTGTAGGTGGTAAGTCTGATATCGGGCCTTGCCACCACTCTAGCGTCTCCTCCGGGGCTATATTCCCGGGTGGTGACGAAGGGCTCCCCGAAGGGAAAGAGGCTGGAGGAGGACTCACATTACCCGTGTCCTCTCAGGTGTGTCTGGAGGCCGGGGCCTGGGGTCGCCTTCCCCTGTCACACACTCTGGCTGTAGTCGTGAACTTGCCCGGCGTACGGGGGACACCTGTAGGGTGAACGGGGTTGCCCTTTCACCATGGCTGAGGACCGCCAGCTTGGTGTTGCTCCCGTAGTAGGAGACAAGCCGGAGTGAGGGGCACAGAGGCCACACTCTCTCCAATATGGATTGAGTCTACCTTCGGGGGATTCTCTACCCTGGTACGTGCCCCGGCCGGAGCCGAGTGTCTACCCGTACGGAGAACAACTGCCGGACGAACGGGGTCGCCCTCACGCCACGGCTTAGGACCGTCAACGGGGTGTTACTTCTGTAATAGGGAAGTGCTACATGTACAGTAGCAGGGGCTCTTTACCCTGATCCGTACTCTGGCTGTAGCCGGGAGCCGATCAGCCCCAGCAGGAACATCTGCCGGACGAACGGGGTCGCCCTCACGCCGCGGCTTAGGACCGTCAATGGGATGTTGCTCCTGAAGGGGAGAACAGCAAGAGAGGGATGCACTGGGGCAACTCTCTCTCCCTAGTGTGTTAAGGCTGGAGCCTGGGGTCGCTTTCCCCTTCACACTCTTTATTAGGCCGTAGCCTTGGGCCTCTTGCCCTTGGGCCTCCTGCCCTAGAGGGTGTAACAAAGCCGTCAATACGGTGTTACCTGGGACTGAATCTGGTTCAGTCCCACCCCTGTTCTGTCGATCACTGCTCCGCCCGCAAAGTAGTTCACTTCCCCTGATCACCTGGGGTTGGGGCACTTGTGGGGAATAGGGACCTAGGACCGTGATGCCCTGATGACCCTCTTGACTGAGGTCACTAAACTCACCGGTGTGTCCTTCTGGGGTGGTGGTGGGGTGGCGGCTCGGTGGTGGTGTGGGGGGTGGTGAGGTTGGAGGTCTGGCAGTGGGCATTTTAGAAATGTTCCTGACTCGTCTGGTTCCCTTTCATATATTGATGTCCCCTAAATTAGGTTGTGCCTCGACTGACAGTCACCAGGTGATGAGTGCAGGTATGTAATGTAGAAAGGCATTACATATCTGCAGTCGATGGTGTTCTCTTGGTCGAGGTTTTTTTAACATTAGTGTAGGTCTAGTTATTTGTCTCTTAGGATTTAGTATAGGTTAGCGATTTGTCTGTTAGGTGGTTAGTTTTAGGGTATTTAGATTAGGTATTTTTGATTATAAGTAATATAAGGTTAAAAATATAAAAAATAAATAAAAATAATAAAACAAACTACAAAAAATAAAATAAAAATTAAAATAAATAAAAATAATAAAACAAACTACAAAAAATAATAAAATAAAAATTATTATATATATATATGTACGTGTGCATGAAAGTGTGTATGTTCATATGCATGGATGTGTGTATGTATGTACGTATATATATATGTTCGTACATATATGTATATATATGTCAATATATATACATATTAAAATGCCCGCCGTGCCCGCCGCCGGACCTCCCACCTCACCACCCCCCACCCCACCACCGGGCCGCCACCGCACCACCACCCCAGGAGGACACAACAGTGGGATTAGTGACCCTGTTCAAGAGGGTCACCAGTACATCACGGTCCTGGACCCTTGTTCCCCGCAATTGTCCCAACCCCAGGTGATCAGGGAAAGTAGACTACATTGCGGGCGGAGCAATGATCCCCAGAAGAGGGGTGGGACTGAACCAGACTCAGTCCCAGGTAGCACCGTATTGACGGCTTTGTTACACCCTCTAGGGCAGGAGGCCCAAGGCTATGGCCTAATAGAGAGTGTGAAGGGGAAAGCGGCCCCAGGCTCCGGCCTTAACACACCAGAAAGAGAGAGTTGCCCCAGCGCATTGCTCTCTTGCTGTTCTCCCCTTCAGGAGCAACATCCCGTCGCCGGCCCTAAGCTGCGGCGTGAGGGCGACCCCGTTCGTCCGGCAGATGTTCCTGCTAGGATAGATCAGCTACCGGCTACGGCCAGCATACAGATCAGGGTAAAGAGCCCCTGCTACCGTACGTGTAGCACTTCCCTATTACGGAAGCAACACCCCATCGTCGGCCCTAAGCCGCGGTGTGAGGGCGACTCTGTTCATCCGGCAGTTGCTCTCCGTACGGGTAGACACTCGGCTTCGGCCAGGGCACGTACCAGGGTAGAGAATCCCCTGAAGGTAGACTCAATCCGTATTGGAGAGAGTGTGGCCTCTGTGCCCCTCACTCCGGCTTGTCTCCTACAACGGGAACAACACCATGCTGGCGGCCCTCAGCCGTGGCGAAAGGACGGCCCCGTCCGCCCTACAGGTGTCCCCCGTACGCCAGGCAAGTTCACGGCTACAGCCAGAGTGTGTGACAGGGGAAGGCGACCCCAGGCTCTGGCCTCCAGATGCACTCAAGAGGACACGGGTAACATGAGTCCTCCTCCAGCCTCTTTCCCTTCGGGGAGCCCTTCGTCACCACCCGGGAATATAGCCCCGGAGGAGACGCTAGAGTGGTGGCAAGGCCCAATATAGGGCTTACCGCCTACACCCGGGAGTTCCTTGTTCCTGTCCGAGCCCCATAGGAGACGCTGCCGCAGCCCAGACCTGACCGCCTCTCCCCCTTGGCGCCTGCAGTCCCAGGACGCCCCGGCCAGACTCTCCAACTCCCGACGAAGGCGATTCGGGCTCCCTCAGTCCCCGGAGTCAGAAAAGGCAGGCCCGACTACTACGGCTGTTTGGCCCCAGTCCCGAGGGCCACATATCAGGTCGAGGCCCCCAGACCAAAGGGCCTCCCTGCACCCCACTGGCGCGGCCCTAGTACGAGGGCCGCCTTCCAGGTCGAGGCCCCCAGACGTGAGAGCCTCCCTGCCCCCCACCTACGAGTGCGACCTAGAGTGACTATTACCCAGGAAACAGGAAAACAGTGACAGTGACTCCGTAAGAAACAGTAGTCAATAGTGGCCTATCAGAACTCAGTGTTGACAGGGGAGAAAGTGAACTTCGTGAATTATCCTAGTCCCCCCCCCCCCATGTAAGAGAGTCAGAGGGTTTTCTGTGAACACGTGAGGTAAGGGCGCGCGGGCTAGTCAAAAGCATAAGTGTACGTGTCTCGTGACAAGGTGACAGAGTTGAGTGTCGCTATCCGCACCCTACCTCCTTTATAGTAATATTCCCCATATAGACTCCCAACCTTGTTTATTCCTTATGTGAACAATTCTATTTATATCCTGCCTCCAAGTGACGTGTAAATCATATTGTAGATAATTCACGATCTCCCTGTATGAACGTTGTAGTGTATATGACTCTGCTCTGTGGTGCAAGTGTTAACTATGTGTCTCTGTGTCCCTGTATCTTAAATATCACTCTACGTGTATTGTTACGATTTGAATTAAGGTAATAGATGTGTTAAGGTATACTGCCTGGTTTTTATGTCCTGTTCCTTTGTTGGTGCTTTACTTCCGGTCTAGAAAGAGGACCCCGCTTCAGTAGCTAGTGTTTTTACGACGAGAAGTCGCCTTAAAAACACAGCATAACACACACACACACACACAC
>NC_137047.1:21802423-21842423 GCF_032717465.1 Coenobita brevimanus
TTACCAAAAAAATTTACCTTTGAATTGGTTTGCAAAGGTGTACACAAGTGCGTTTTCGAATAAGGATTATTATTATTATTATTATTATTATTATTTGGGGTAAATTTTTAGAAGTAACCAACGTTTTCTTTTATTATTATTTTTATGGTTTCCAATGGAAAATACTGTGCTTTAATTAGTTTTGACCATCATTTTGGGGGGAAAATCCCCCTTTTGGAATTTTGAGTAAGATTTCCAAAAGTGGGTTTATCCCCCAAAATCAAGATCAAGATTAATTAAAAACACACTATTTTGCATTAAACTAACCCAAACTAACCTAACCTAACCTAGGCCTAACCTAGGGCCTGACATACCGAATGCACACGCCTGCACCAGCCAATATGTCGCAACATTCATCCGTTACTGAGCGACAGCCTAACCTAAGCCACTATATGACTACCCCTACAAAATTTGCTCCCCCAACTCAAACTAAGCTTAAAAGGTAAGTCTTAGAATGGTTCAGGGACGTAATATAATGAAAATTGGTAACGTTGGTTACTTCTAAAGTTATACCTTATTAGGTAATTGCGCTGGTTTTCCATTTCCTCACTATCCAACCTTATTCTGAATTCAGTGACTTCATATCTCTCGAAGACCGCAGCTATACTTTTCCCAGCATTCATCATAGGGTTTCGTTTTTCTTACCTACAGCACTCTCCCAAACTCATTAGCCAAGAAATTACCCTTCGTTTCCGCTTAAACCATCATCTGCAAATAAAATGTTCTGGATAGAGGTACAGAGAGTTAGACAGTGATAAAGAAGGAAGTCGGGGAGTGAAAGATAAAAATGGTATATTGCTAGTGGAGAAGGGAGAGGAAATGAGCAGATGGAAGGAATACTTATGGAATTGATGAACGTTGAGAGTGAAAGTCTATCTATCTGTCTATTGCCAGAGAATGAAAGTAATGCGAGTATAAGTGGCTGGGAAATGGCTGGGTGGAGGAGGGAGGTGAGAAAAGAGGAAGAAATCAGTAGGATGGAAGTAGTGGAAGCTTTGGAGAAAGTCAAAATAGGGAAAGCCCCTGGAATCGATGGAGTGTGTGGTGAAATACTGAAGCATGGGGGAGAGAGTAATGGAATAGATATGGAACGTGTGCAGATTGGCTTGGGAGGAAGATAGGGACCCAGAGAATTGGAAGTCAGGTATAATTCCCTTGTACAAAGGAAAAGGGGAAAAAAAGAGTGTAATGACTGGGGCATTTGTCTTCTTAATGTAATGGGAAAAGTATATGGTAGGATACTTATTGACAGAGTTAGAGAAAAGACCAAGGAATTAGCTGGAGAAGAACAGGGAGGTTTTAGGAAGGGAAGAGGTTGTGTAAATCATATATTCATTCCTAGGTCTTCAGTGGAAAAGTTTCTAGAGAAGGGAATGAGGTTGTATGCTGCCTTCATGGATTTGGAGAAAGCTATGACAAGGTGGATAGACAAGGAGTTTGGAAAGTATTAAGTATATATGGAGTAAATGAGAAGTTGTTGAATGCTGTGAAGAGTATGTGTAATAACTGAAATGAAACTTGACAAATTAATCACTTTTTTATTTTTATTTTTTTTATTTTTTTTTTTAATGCGAGGAAGAAGGAACCAAAGGCCATGAGCCCGCAGTAACAGTTCCCTCCAAGAGAAAAACAAAATACAATATAGAGCCAAATTCAAGATCCAATCATTTTGAGATGCCTGGACACACTGCGTTTGAAAGACTGGAGATCATAGGCAGCAGGAAATACAGACAGAGGGAGACAGTTCCAGAGCTGACCTGTTGCATAAATGAAAGACTGGGAGTAACGGTTAACTCTTGCATTAGAGAGTTGGACAGAAAAAGGATGAGAGTTTGCTGCCAGACGGGTGCTACGCGCCCGTCGTAGAGGTGGAGGAATGCAAGCAGACAGTTCAGAGGAGCAGTGATCATTAAAGTAGCGATAGAAAAGAGATAAAGATGCAACAGTGCGGCGAAGAGACAGAGGTTGAAGGGAGTCAGTAAGAATTGGAGAGTTAATGAGACGAAAAGCCTTTGACTCCACCCTATTGAGAAGAGCTGTATGTGGGGAGCCTCCCCACACATGAGAGTTGTACTCCACACAGGGGCGGATAAAACCCCTGTATAGAGTCAACAATTGTGCAGGGGTAAAGAAAGAGAGGAGTCGGCTTAGCACACCCAATCTCTTGGAAGCAGATTTTACAAGAGATGTAATATGATCTTTCCAACATAAGTCCCGAGTAAATGAAACCCCAAGCATGTTCAAGGATGATGCAGGATTAAGCTGAATATTATTAAACATTAGTGGGTATACCTGTGGAAGATTTTGTCGGGTTGATAGGTGTAAGAACTGAGTCTTAGATGCATTAAAGACAACCATATTATTTTTACCCCAGTCAGAGATACGAGCCAAATCAGACATTAGGTGTGCCATAGCCTCATCCCTTGCTTGTTGAAGTAACTGTTGAGATGGGCGTTGCGGGAACCGAATGGAAAGGTGAAGGGTGGAGTCGTCAGCGTATGAGTGGATAGGGTTAGATGTACAGCTTAGAAGATCATTGATGAATAAAGGGAAGAGAGTTGGTGATAGGACAGAGCCCTGAGGAACACCACTGTTGATAGATCTAGGAGAAGAACGATGGCCGTCTACAACAGCGGCTATAGAACGACCAGAAAGGAAGCTAGCGATGAAGGCACAGATAGAAGGATAGAAACCGTAGGAGGGCAGTTTGGAAATTAAAGATTTATGCCAGACTCGATCGAAAGCCTTAGAGATGTCAAGTGCAATGGCAAAGCTTTCGCCAAAGTCCCGAAAGGAGGATGACCAGGAGTCTGAAAGGTAGGTGAGAAGATCGCCAGTGGAGCGTCCCTGACGGAACCCATACTGACGATCGGAAAGAAGGTTGTGATAGGAAAGATGCCTTAAAATTTTTCTATTAAGAATTGACTCGAAAACTTTTGAAATACAGGACGTTAAAGCAATTGGACGATAGTTGGAGGGTTGGGAGTGGTCACCCTTCTTTGGGACTGGCTGAATGAGAGCAAACTTCCAGCAAGAAGGAAAGGTACAAGTTGACAGACAAAGGCGAAAGAGTTTGCCTTGGCAGGGTGTAAGCACAGAAGCACAGTTCTTGAGAACAACAGGAGGGACCCCATCCGGCCCATATGCCTTGTTAGTACTGAGGCCAGTGATGGCAGAAAATACATCAACTGAAGAAATTTTAATGTCAGCCATGAGGAAGTCAGAGGGGGGAAGTGATGGAGGAACAGCACCGGAATCGTCTAAGGTAGAATTGGAGGAGAAAGTCTGTGCGAAGAGATCTGCTTTATCAGTAGAAGAAATAGCTACAGAACCATCAGAGTAGAAAAGAGGAGGGAAGGATGATGAGGTAAAGTTGTTAGAAAGATTTTTGGCAAGATGCCAGAAGGAGCGGGAAGAATTCGAGTCGGAGAGTTGAGAGCATTTAGTATGGATGAAATTATTTTTAGTAGAGCGAAGAACAGACTTAGCACGATTCCGGGCAGAAACGTAAAGATGATGTGATTCAGGGGTGGGTTGGCTCCGGTACCTTTTGTAGGCCCTCTCCTTGTTGCGGACAGCATTAGAACAAGCGTGATTAAACCAAGGCTTTCTTGCATTAGTCAAAGGATATGAGAAAGGAATGTATGCTTCCATGCCCGAGAGAATAACCTCCGTAATGCGCAAGGCACACTCAGATGGCTCCCGGCCACGGAAGCAATAATCATTCCAGGGAAAATCAAAGAAGTACTGCCTGAGGGCCTCCCAGTCCGCGGCTCCAAAATGCCACAGACGACGTTTCCCTGGAGGTTCCACAGGCCGTACCGGAGTGATAGGACTGGTCCGACCGAGATTCAATCTCAGGCCTCTGCGCTTCATACGCGCGCTCGTTACCACTGAGCCAAAGAGAGGACCCCCACATTACCTCTAAGCAATGCTGGCTTTTATACACCCCATTACATCACTTTTTTCTCCCCTTGGTGATTAATTTGGTCAGTTCAGAACACATGTGGTAGTGAAGTGCATTGGAAGCACTGCGGACCACACAGACAGCTCACCCCCGGGATGTAAGGCTGTCAACAATCATTGCCCTCAAGACCTTGCCTCTCATCCCACACCGATGCTAACCAATGTAATGACAGAACTGAAACTTAAATTAATCACTGGTCCAGCTGAGATTCGATCTCAGGACCCCGTGCTTCATACGCGCGAACGTTACCACTGAGCCAAAGAGGATCCCCACGTTGCCTCTAAGCAATGCAGGCTTTTATACACCTCTTTACATATGTATGAGGGGGCTGAGGCTGCAATGCATGTGGATAATGAACTGAGAGAATTTTTCAGTTTGAATGGTGAATTGAAACAGGGATGTCATTTCCCCATGGTTGTTCAGTCTGTATAGTGGGGCCTCATCTGGCAAATACAGTAGTCTAAAAAAATCATACCAGATGTGAAACTGCCAGATCTGGGGCAAACTTTAAATGGGGAAAAATTAACAGGAGTTTTGTCACCCAAAAGTTACCCAATTTTACATATTTTTATGCTTTTTATCCCAAGGAAGTTACATATAACTATGCAAAACATCAATATAAATATATAAAGGAAATAAAAACTCACCATTATCAATTTCAGGAGTGTTTTATTGGGCCAAAAGTATGGGTTATTGGTTGATGAATGACTACTGGCAGGCAGCCTGGGGCGCTGCCTCATCTTCTCTCCCAGGGTCGTCATAGTACTGTTGTAACAAGTTCTAGCTGAACACCACCAAACACAAGAACCAGGTACAAAAACTAGTCTGGAAAGTTGGTAGCAGTGATCTGTGTGGTGGCAGTGTAAACAATGGCATCATCACAAGATGGCCACCAAGTGCTGAGCTGGATGCACACCGAATTTCGCCTGGTGAGCGCCTTCTAGATACGAGGCTTCATCACCAGATGCGGTGCTTTGGAAAGTTTCTAACGTGTCGCCAGTTGTGAAACTGCTAGATAAAAGAAATGCCAGATGCGAGGCCCCACAATATATGGATTGGATTATAAAAGAGATACAAAGTAGGGCAGTGGATGTTGGAGTGACCCTAATGAGAGAGGACAGTGTTTGGTAGGGCAGTGGATGTTGGAGTGACCCTACTGACAGAGGGCAGTGTTTGGAAACTCCCTCTACTGTTGTTTGCAGATGGTACTGCATTAAGTGAAGATGAAGGGGAACTGCAAGGCTTGGTGAATGAATTTGGGAGTGTGTGTAAGAAACAGAGCCTAAAGTTGAATGTAATTGTAAAGTTATGGTCTTTGAGAGATATGAAGTTACTGAATGTACAGTGAGGCTGGATGAGGAGGAAATGGAAAATGGGAGTGTGTTTAAGTACTTGGGTCGAGTGATTAGTAAGGATGAAAGTTCATAGTACGACATGCTTGAAAGGATACAACAGGGAAGAAAGGTTGCTGGTTCTTTGAAAACAGTGATAAGGAACAGGGAAGTGAGCATGGAAGTAAAAAAGTCATTGCATGATAGTACACTAAAACCTCGATTTAAGGGACTAAATGGGGAATCAACTTGTCCATTACTTGAAAATGTCCATTGTTTTTCCACATATAAAGACAGTCTTATGAAGTTCAATGATTGTTTCACTTATTTATATGATTAGGAATATTATTTTACAGGTACTGTATAAAGAAACATATTAATGTTTCAAGCAGCAGACCTTTTGAATGGCCCTGTCTGTTTGTCAGGTAGAATATGGAGTCCCTTAAATCCAAAATCCCTTAAATGGGGGTCCCTTAAATCAAGGTTTGAGTGTATTGTGATTGAAATGCGTGGCGTACAGCATAGTGCCTCTGAAAACGAGATGCGTGGTGTACAGCATAGTGCCCCCGGAAACGCACCGACACCCCCACCCAGACCCCACGGAGTAGCCGCAGCCGAACCACGGGATGCCGTCCAACAACGGCATAAGTCAGCCTGGGCCTTGCGCCCCTATAACACCTAATCGTCGCCCTGTCACCCTAGCAGGAAAAGGACACTACCTTCGGGGAGTGAGACTGCCGGATCAGTTAGGGATGGAGCTGCTTATTCAGTTCCAGACAGCACCCCTCAGGAGACTGCTTAATGCCGCTCTCGCCTTCGCCAGACGGCCAGTTGCCGCTCTGAAGGTGTTTCTCCCAAGTCGTCTTATTGCTGCTCCTCCCTCTTGCAGAAGGAGACGGCCTACTGCCGCTCCCGCCTTTGCCAGACGGCCGATTGCTGCTCCGAAGGTGCTGCCCCCGAGTCGGCCTATTGCCGCTCCTCCCTCCAGCAGAAGGAGACGACCGATTGCCACTCCGAAGGTGTTGCCTCTGAGACGGCCTACTGCCGCTCCTCCCTCTGCCAGAAAGAGACAGCCTACTGCCGCTCCTGCCTTCGTCAGACGGCCGATTGCCGCTCCAAAGGTGCTGCCCTAGAGTCAGCCTATTGCCGCTCCTCCCTCTGGCAGACGGAGATGGCCTACTGCCGCTCCCGCCTTCGTCAGACGGCCGATTTTTTTTTTTTTTTTTTTTTTTTTTTTTTTTTTTTTTTTTTTAAATGCAAGGAAGAAGGAACCAAAGGCATGAGCCCGCAGTAACAGTTCCCTCCAAGAGAAAAACAAAATACAATAGAGAGCCAAATTCAAGATCCGATCATTTTGAGATGCCTGTACACACTACGTTTGAAAGACTGGAGATCATAGGCAGAAGGAAATACAGACAGAGGGAGACAGTTCCAGAGCTGACCTGTTGCATAAATGAAAGACTGGGAGTAACGGTTAACTCTTGCATTAGAGAGTTGGACAGAAAAGGGATGAGAGTTTGCTGCCAGACGGGTGCTACGCGCCCGTCGTAGAGGTGGAGGAATGCAAGCAGACAGTTCAGAGGAGCAGTGACCATTAAAGTAGCGATAGAAAAGAGATAAAGATGCAACAGTGCGGCGAAGAGACAGAGGTTGAAGGGAGTCAGTAAGAGGAGGAGAGTTAATGAGACGAAAAGCCTTTGACTCCACCCTATTGAGAAGAGCTGTATGTGGGGAGCCTCCCCACACATAAGAGTTGTACTCCACACAGGGGCGGATAAAACCCCTGTATAGAGTCAACAATTGTGCAGGGGTAAAGAAAGAGCGGAGTCGGCTTAGCACACCCAATCTCTTGGAAGCAGATTTTACAAGAGATGTAATATGATCTTTCCAACATAAGTCCCGAGTAAATGAAACCCCAAGCATGTTCAAGGATGATGCAGGATTAATCTGAATATTATTAAACATTAGTGGGTATACCTGTGGAAGATTTTGTCGGGTTGATAGGTGTAAGAACTGAGTCTTAGATGCATTAAAGACAACCATATTATTTTTACCCCAGTCAGAGATATGAGCCAAGTCAGTCATTAGGTGTGCCATAGCCTCATCCCTTGTTTCTTGAAGTAACTGTTGAGATGGGCGTTGCGGGAACCGAATGGAAAGGTGAAGGGTGGAGTCATCAGCATATGAGTGGATAGGGTTAGATGTACAGCTTAGAAGATCATTGATGAATAAAAGGAAGAGAGTTGGTGATAGGACAGAGCCCTGAGGAACACCACTGTTAATAGATCTAGGAGAAGAACGATGGCCGTCTGCGACAGCAGCTATAGAACGACCAGAAAGGAAGCTAGCGATGAAGGCACAGATAGAAGGATAGAAACCGTAGGAGGGCAGTTTGGAAATTAAAGATTTATGCCAGACTCGATCGAAAGCCTCTGAGATGTCAAGTGCAATGGCAAAGCTTTCGCCAAAGTCCCGAAAGGAGGATGACCAGGAGTCTGAAAGGTAGGTGAGAAGATCGCCAGTGGAGCGTCCCTGACGGAACCCATACTGACGATCGGAAAGAAGGTTGTGATAGGAAAGATGCCTTAAAATTTTTCTATTAAGAATTGACTCGAAAACTTTTGAAATACAGGACGTTAAAGCAATTGGACGATAGTTGGAGGGTTGGGAGTGGTCACCCTTCTTTGGGACTGGCTGAATGAGAGCAAACTTCCAGCAAGAAGGAAAGGTACAAGTTGACAGACAAAGGTGAAATAGTTTGCCTAGGCAGGGTGTAAGCACAGAAGCACAGTTTTTGAGAACAACAGGAGGGACCCCATCAGGCCCATATGCCTTGTTAGTACTGAGGCCAGTAATTGCCGCTCCAAAGGTGTTGCCCCCGAGACGGCTTACTGCCGCTCCTCCCTCCTGCAGAAGGAGACGGCCTGCTGCCGCTCCCGCCCTCGTCAGACGGCCGATTGCCACTCCAAAGGTGTCCAGAGGCACGCTGACTCCCCCACTCAGGCCATGGCCAATTGCTGGGCCTCGGCGCCTCATAGTTGCACCCTTGGACAGCCACGGCCAAATGCCGGGCCCCACGGCCAAAGCGAGGTGTCGATAGTGTCATCGCCCCAGCATGAGACAAGAGCCAGGCCTCCAGTATCAGAGAACCCCAGCGAGGCCTTACGGTTTCCACTGGCCTCTGCTCCCTACGCCTGGCCCTGGAGAAGACCCACCTGACGGACCCTAATTCAGGTTGGTGCCGCAGCCCCTCCCTGATGGTGCCCCTCGACTCTGGGGACCGCAGCCCTCAGTCACTCCAGACCCTCCTCAGGACGCCCGGGCGTGATCTCTCCACGCCCACAAGCCGGTGTAAGACCTCCACCTCCGGCCGAGACCTGAGCCAGAGATTTCTGGACCTGCTTGGCCACAGTCCTGAGGGCCACACTCCTGAACCTAGCCTGGAGACTGTGGGCTCCTTCGCCACTTGCAGCCCTGGACACGAGAGGACGCCCCTGCGAGTCGTCCCGTGCCCTCTCGGCACGCCCTCCCTTGCCGGTGCCCCCATCCCGGCAGAGTTGTCGCCGGCGTGTCTCCCCGCCGCCCCCACCATATGAGTGAATCATGCTAAGTATGGTGTTGCCCTAGAACTAGTGAATTGACTTATGTTAAGTGTGACATTGCCCCAGAATTAGTGTAACAGTAATATAGTGACAATGTGTGTTGAATATCGGGGTGGGTGAAATCACGGGTAGATGAGTAAGGACGAGTGCAGAAGCTAAGTTCTGGTGAATCAGACTCACGAGTGACGCCCTTGTGGAAAACCAGTAAGACTATTATCCTCTGTAGTAAAATACTCCAATGTCCTTTGTTACAAGAAAACAGTAGAGAAAGTGTTAATAATATCCTCCCGCTTGTATTACCATGAACACAGTGATTTCCCAGTGTCACCCTCTCTTTACAAATCTCCTCCCTGCAGTTACCGTAAACATAAGAACCTACGAGAAGTAGAATCAATTGTCAAAACCCCTTTGCTACTAGAAAATACTAAGTTTGAATTAATAATACTTACTCCCTCCCAATATTACTAAAACTCTGTTCTGACCCGCCGCGAGTCACTCCTCTTGCCCCCCTCCCCCCTGTGAGACTCACTCCCCACGCTCCCACTTGTGCCTGCATTTCCTGTACACCTGTGCACTAGAATTACTGTGTTGGCCTCAGTATCAGTTAAGCGAGATATTAATATCCTAGTTAAGGTTTTATTTCTTTGCCATATACTGTGTTGTACTATCTGCTGTTTTTGTCCTGTGTCTGACTGTGGTAATATACTTGCAAAAGTTATTGCCTGGAGTTTTTGTGTCCTACCTCTTTTTGTTGCACTAAGCCCCGGTCTCGAAAGAGGACCCCGCTACACGTTAGGTGTTCTAGGACTGGGAAGTCGGGCCTTTTGCCCCTAGCATTACAGTGATGCCAACCCTAACGTATGGAAGTGAAGCTTGGACCTATAGTTGGAAAGACACAAGTCAAGAGTGAGGGCAGTGTAAATGAGTACTGTAATTTGAAAGGAGCATGTAAAGTTACATGGAGTGACAGACTGAGAAATGAGGAAGTGAAAGAGCATTGTGGTATGGATGTGGATGTGATAAAAAGCATTAGGAGAAATGCATTGAGGTGGTTTGGCCATGTGGAGAGGATGAAGAGCGAGAGACTGACGAGAATGTATGCAAGTGAGGTGGAGGGGAGAGAGGGAGGGGGAGGCCGAGGATGAGATGGAGGGATGGAATGGAGAGGGCATACGAGAGAGGGAGGTGTGAGCTGGGAGCAAGGCACTGAAATGGCATTGGACAGGTCAACATGGAGGTGACTTGTTTGTGGCCACCCCTTACAGGATTGGGACATCTGGCAGTAGATAGATACTGTATATAGATATTTATTGAAAATAGTGGTTTATTGCACTGATGGAAGTGGCCCAGTGCAGATACTTGGCAGAGATTATAATGCAGAAGATTGGAGATTATGTACAGTGGGTCTTCATGTTCTGTGATTTAATTAGTCTGGTGAAACCATTGCTGAATGCAAAGTTTACTTTATATGGAAAAAATATCATTTAGTCTGTGCTCATCCTCCTAGTCACCCTTTTGACCCCTGATTTCCTGCTTTAACCCGTCACGTCCCGACCAATTTTCCACCACTGACTCCCCCAAATCCTGACCATTTTTGGAAAAAAAAATTTCTGGGTAAAACCTCCGCTTTTGGTGAGAAACATGGAAAATTCATAGAGAAATCGCTTACCTGAAGTTTAAAATACTCGGTACAGGTAGGAGTACCTCCTTACCTTACAGGGTTTTCTGTCAGGCTGGCTGCAAAGAAAACGAGTTCTATGGGAGGATAACTATTCCACACCACTCATAAACAGTATTTATTTATTTATTTGGTACAAATTTATATGTAGTATGAGAGTATATTGGTTTTCAAACAGTAATATAGGTATTATAAGCATTGTTTCACTCACTAACTCATCACCATTCCTGACCTTCTTTTGCTACATTACCTGATCATCATTTCTGACTGTTTCTTCCTTTAATGCTATGTAAACTTTGTCCTCCACATTGTCATCGATTGGGGAATCACTCTGGCCCTGAATGTCTTTATTGGCCATGTCACTGGTAACAGGTGAATTGCCAAGACAATGGAGGGGGGGGAGGTTATGCGGTGTAAGACATTGTACCTCCTTGGCATCTTGTAGAGGAATAGAGGAAGGTGTCCCGTGTATACGTACAAAAAATCACGCGCGAAAATTGAAAATTGTGCAAATTAGGGACCTTGCAATTGCACAACGTACCAGTACATCGACGGGACGTCTCGGGTTAAGTGCTGAAAATGAAACACAGTGTATCAGCAATACATTATACAGATACAGTACTGTATGGTTATATATCTACTCACTAGCAAAAGACTGCTAAATGTTCGGCACTGTGAGAGAAAAAAAAAAAGCACCCAAGGTGACCAGATGCTCACAACAATGATGATAATGGTGGTCTGGTGGCGGACGGGCAAGGCATTTCACGCCTCACATCACTAAACACGTAAGACAATCACTAAATGAGCGGGATTGGTACCTTTTCTAAGCTATTGCTAAACGCAAAAATTCTATCTATCTATCTATCTATAGCCCGACACCCTAATCCCGCAAAGGGTGGCCGCAGACAAAACGCCTCCAAGTCACTCTGTCACCCACCATTTGACTCCCCTCCCCCCAACTCACCCCCCCCTCCCTCATATACCTCTCAGCTCCATCCCTCCACCTCATCCTCGGTCTACCCCTCCCTCTCCCTCCCTCCACCTCACCTACATACACCCTCTTAGTCAGTCTTTCATTCTCCATTCTCTCCACATGTCCAAACCACCTCAGTGTATTTCTCCTAATCTTTTCAACCACATCCACATCTACCCCACAGCATTCCTTCACTTCTTCATTCGTCAACCTGTCCCTCCACGTCACTCCACATGCTCCTCTCAAGTAACTCATTTCCACTGCTCTCACTCTTGACTTGTTCTCCTCTTGCAAGGTCCACGCCTCGCAAAAATTGCTAACTTTAAACACGCTGAACGCAAGGGACCACTGTATAGCTAGATTCATCTAAATGAAGCTGGAGAAGGGTATTTCTTCATAATGGTAATAAATATGCATCAATACCAGTTGTTCATTTTATGCATTTAAAAGAAATATACCAGCATTTGGCTTTGAGAAAATCAACTACAGTGAACACTTGTCACTTCATACGTGGGGACTTGAAAATTCTGTGTATCCTACTGGGTCAGCAGCCATGGTTTTTTTGTGAGTGGGACAGTAGAGACATTGGGTTCAGAAGGAATGCCCAAATTGAAAAAAATCTACAGCATGGTGCCAAAAGCATCAGACCTAGCTTGGCGAATCCAGATAAAGGGCTGCTACCATCGCTTCATGTTTACATGAAGTGATTTGTCAAAGCCCTATCAAAAGATGGAGCCTGTTTTGTGTATTAGTGCCAAAAGTTTCCTGGTTTGTCTGAAGCTAAATTGAAAGAGAGCAGCTAAATTTTTAGAAGTAACCAACATTTTCTTTTATTATTATTTTTATGTTTTCCAATGCAAAATACTGTGTTTTAATTACTTTTGACCTTCATTTTGGGGGGAGAATCCCCCTTTTGGAATTTTGAGTAAGATTTCCAAAAGAGGGTTTATCCCCCAAAATCAAGATCAAAATTAATTAAAAACACACTATTTTGCATTAACCTAACCTAACCTAGGCCTAACCTAGGGCCTGACATACCGAGTGCACACGCCTGCACCAGCCAATATGGCGCGACATTCATCTGCTACTGAGCAATAGCTTAACCAAAGCCACTATATGACTACCCCTACAAAATTTGCTCCCACAGCTCAAACTAGGCTTAAAAGGTAAGTCTTAGTTAGAATAGTTCAGGGACATAATATAATGAAAATTGGTAACGTTGGTTACTTTTAAAGTTATACCAGAGAGCATATTACTGAACCTGATAAGCTTACTAGAAAACTGATTTCTGATTCAGAATTTGATGATGCAACGAATGACCTGAAATGAGAGGCTTGGGTATCATTCAAAGAAGTACTGTAATTCCTAAGTTTTGGGGTATGGTAACAATAAGGATCCAAGTTACAAAGGAATTGTGAAAATCTTGTTGGTCAAGTTTAAAGCATAGGGTTGCGACATGAGTCTCAAAGTTTACATTCTGGATTTGCATTTGGAATTTTTTCCCCACAAATCTTGAAGTGGTGAGTGAAGAACAGGGTGAAAGATTCCATCAGGATATCAAGGACACGGAAGAAGGTACAGTACCATGGACGTTGGGATGTTAGTATGATGACGAACTATTGCTTGATGATTCATAGGGACACACCAGAAAAAGTGTACAAATGACTGGCCAACAAATGAAGTTTTGAAGCAAAAAAACAGAAGTTTCAAAGACTACAGAACTTCTCTATAATTCATATAGAGAACTTCTCTATAATCCATGACACATATAACTTCTCTAAGAGAAGTTATATGTGTCATGGATTATATTGTGTTGTTTCCATTATGTTTAAAATATTACATTGAATAAATATTTTCATTTTCATAATCCTATCTCTCTTGTCACTTACTGCTTTTCTTTCCTTTACAGGTGGCTTTACATTGAATGACAAGCCAAATGGTTTCCTGTAAGCCAAGAAACCATTTACAACGCTGGGTGGTAACCATATAACCAACTCATACGTGCTCTCTACGTGTCAGCAAGTAGGTTGGTGGAGGGTTAGTGTCCCTCCCCGTAAAACAAATAACTCAAAGTCAAATGGCCACCCCTTACGGGATTATGGCGTCTGGCAATAGATAGATCGAAAGATTTAATTTAGAACAATATTGTATAGATCGATTGAAATTTATAATTTGCATTATTTTAATTAAATTTCTTTTTAATTTCATATTAAAATGTGTTGTGATGGAAACATTTAAAAAAAAATTTTATTATGTTCATAAGTGCAATGAAAATAAATACTGTACTCAGAATTCAAACAATTTTTAACTACTGTACTTAGCTAATTTTGCAGACCTGTGTAATCAGTCATTGTCTGCTGTCCATACATTTCACCACCCTCCTATCTCATCACCCACCACGTATACCTGTAACAAGTTCATTTTGTGTCTAAAGAGGGTATTGGCTATCACCAACCCCCCACCCTGCACAAATTTCCACTAGAGCACTGCCGTTCTCAATCTCATCCACTTCTGCAGGCACACCCCACTCACCAACTACTCCTTCCACCATCATAATGCCAACTTTTCCATTGATATCTTCAATAAAAAGCACTCACATTCCTTTCAAACTTTTCCATGCATACTTCCATATATGCCCAGAACTCTTCTTTCACTCTGCTCACACGGTCTTCCGTTGATGCATATACACACGAAATTGCCCACATTGGTATTCCTACTTTGTCTTGCTCACACAATCCTTGAATCAGCTAATCCATACTCTCTTATATTCTCTTTCCATCTCTTGCTCACAACAAGGCATGCTGTACTGTACACCCTTTTTTTTGATGTACAATAACATTTTTGCTTATATGATAAAAGTGATCCTGTACGAAGCTTCACTGGTCGATATGTGATCACTTTTTGCTTTTACAGCCACCCTCATGCAAGTTTACAGTCATTTGTTTGTTCAGAGATAGCCTTTCCACTCACTGCTATTGTTGGTGTCAATGATGAATTCTATAGTGTAGTGTTGGAGTTCAAGCAGCAAGTGAAGTGAAAGTAACTATCTATTCCTATTGCCAGACGCCTCAATCCCGTTTGGGGTGGCCACAAACAAATCGCCTCCAAGTCGCCCTGTCCCCCGCCATTTCACTGCCCTGCTCCCAACTCACACCCCCCTCTCTCATATACCTCTCCACCCCATCCCTCCATCTCATCCTTGGCCTCCCCCTCCCTCTTCCCCCCTCCACCTCACTCACATACACTCTCTTCGTCAGTCTTTCACCCTCCATCCTCTCCACATGGCCAAAACACCTCAGTGTGTTCTTCATAACGCTTCCTATCACATCCACATCAACACCACAACGCTCCTTTATATCCGCATTCGTCAGCCTGTCTCTCCATGTGACTCCACAGGCTCCTCTTAAATAACTCATTTCCACTGCTCTCACTCTTGACTTGTGTCCTTCCAACAATGTCCAAGCTTCACTTCCATACGTTAGAGTTGGTAATACTGTCATGTAGTAACTTTTTCACTTCCATGCTCACTTCCCTGTTTCTTATCACTGCTTTCAAAGAACCAGCAACCTTTCTTCCCTGCTGTACCCTTTCAAGCACTTCACCCTCCAAACCTCCATCCTTACTCATCACACTACCCAAGTACTTAAACGTACTCACATTTTCCAATTCCTCACCATCCAACCTCACTATACATTCACTGACTTTACCTCTCTCAAAGACCATCACTTTACTCTTCCCTACATTCACCTTTAGATTCCGTTTCTTACACACTCTCTCAAACTCATCCACCAAGCCTTGCAGCTCCCCTTCGTCTTCACTCAACAACACAGTATCATCTGCAAACAACAGTACAGGGAGTTTCCAAACACTATCCTCTCTCACCAGGGCCACTCCAACATCCACTACCCTACCTTGTACCTCTTTTATTACCCCATCCATGTACAGATTGAACAACCATGGAGACATGACACATCCCTGTTTCAAACCAACTTTCAAAGAGAAAAATTCACTTAGTTCACCATCCACACGCACTGCAGTCTTCGCACCATCGTACATACTCTTCACAGCATTCAACAACTTCCCATCCACTCCATATATTCTTAACACTTTCCACAATCCTTGTCTATCCACCCTGTCAAATGCTTTCTCCAAATCCATGAAAGCCGCATACAACTTCTTTCCCTTCTCTAGAAACTTTTCCACTAAAGATCTAAGAATGAATATCTGATCTACACAACCTCTTCCCTTCCTAAAGCCTTCCTGTTCTTCTCCAACTAATTTCTCTGTTCTTTCTCTAACTCTGTCAATAAGTATCCTACCATACACTTTTCCTATTATACTATGAAGACAAATGCCCCTATGATTACCACACACTTCTTTTTCCCCTTTTCCTTTGTACAAGGGAATAATTATACCTGACTTCCAATCCTCCAGGACACTACCTTCCTCCCAGGCCAATCTGCACATCTTCCACATCCATTCTACTACTATCTCTCCCCCATACTTCAGCATTTCACCACACACTCCATCAATTCCTGGGGCTTTCCCCAATTTAACTTTCTTCATTGCTTCCACAACTTCTATCCTACTGATTTCTTCCTGTCTTCTCACCTCCCTCCTTCTCCCAGCCATTCCCCAGCCACTTATACTCGCATTATTTCCATCCTCTACGTTCAACAATTCCTTAAAGTTTTCTCTCCAACTGCTCACTTTTTCTCCCTTCTCCACTAGTAATCTACCATTTTTATCTTTCACTCCCCTGCTAACTTCACTTCCACCCTGTCTTACTCTTTTCACCTCTTTCCAGAACATTTTCTTACAGTCCCTCCACTTTACACTCAAATTCCTTCCAAATTCCTCATCCATTCTCTTCTTACTTTCTCTTACTAATCTTTTCACCTCTCTCTTTCTTTCTACATATAACTCTCTCTTCCGCCTCTCAACTTCTTCCACGCCCCTATTTCTCATCCATTCATTGTATGCTTTCTTCTTTTGTGCCACAGCCTGTTTCACCTCTTCAGTCCACCACGCTGTTCCTTGCACCCCCCTCCGTCTTCTCTTCCTTCCACACACCACATCACATGCTGCACATATTTCTTCTGTAAATATCCTACACACACCTTCCACGTCTCCCATCTGCTCCAATTCATAATTGCCCAATCATTCCTCCACTTCTCTCTTATACTCTGCCATTTTCTCATCCTCTTGTAACCTTTCCACTCTCCTTGCAACTACTCCTTCCTCTCGTCTTTCCCTTCTTCTATCCCTCCATCTTACTTGAATTTTAATTCTGGCCACCACCAAGTAGTGGTCAGAAAGTCCACTCCCCCAGCCTCTATAAACTCTTGCATCCATTACACATCCTCGCATCCTTTCATCCACACACACATAATCAGTCATTGCCTTCCTTTCATTCAGTTCACCACCCACCCTTCTCATCACTCGCCATGTATACCTGTGAATCATTTTATGCCTGAAGAGGGTATTGGCTATCACCAACCCCCTCCCAGCACAAATGTCTACTAACGCACTCCCATTCTCATCTATCTCAGCAGGCACACCCCACTCACCAACTATTCCATCCACCTTCACATTCCCAACTTTACCATTCATATCACCAATCAAAAACACTCTCATTCCTTCCAAACTTTTCCATGCACACTTCCACATTTGTCCAGAACTCTTCTCTCACTCTTCTAGCACGATCTTGCGTTGGCGCATACACACACAATCGCCCACATTTGTATTCCAACTTTCAACTTTACCCACACAATCCTTGACCCAACTGATCCATACTGTCTTATGCTCTTCTTCCATCTTTTACTCACAACTATACATACTCCTTCCTTTGCCCTCTCATTCTCACCTACTCCTGCACATATACCCCATCCATACTCCCATTCTCTCACACTTTCTCCTCTCCATTTTGTTTCAGTTATTCCACATACATCCACTTTCGCACCCTCAAGCACCTGGACAATCTCTCTCTCTTTCACCTCATCATTCGCTCCTCTTACATTCCACAGTTGGAAACTTGTCTTTAGACTCTGTTTGGTGTGTGACCCTTGGCCAGAAGTGTATCCTCACTGAACCCATGTTACATGTGCCTTGTTATACAGTAAATCATAATGGTAGGTGGTGGCTGCCTACTTTTTTTCTTCACCTTTATCATTCTTTGTCTGTGTCAGCCGACCTCTCTTCCTATTTATCCCATCTTTCCTGTCACATTTTATTACTCTTCTCTCCTTTTCAAGTGGCTTTACATTGAGTGACAAACCTAATGGTTTCCTGTAAGCCGGGAAACCATGTATGGTACAACACTGGGTGGTAACCACATAACCAACCCACATGTGTTGCATACGCGTCAACAAGTGGGCTGGCAGAGGGTTAGTGCACCTTCCTGTAAAACAACTAACTAAAAGACAAATGGCCACCCCATATGAGATATGGCATCTCTCTATAGATAGATAGATTACACGATGGATTTTTTCAAATGCATCCTCTTTGTAAAATGAGGGTGTGCACATGTAAATTAGAATATACAGACGGGGGAATGTTGACTTGGTTGAGTAGTTTCTCACTGAGTGACTACTGGAATACATTTTGCTACAAGAGAAGTTTGGCATAAATATCAGGAAGGTGATGCAGTTTTGAGAGGAAGGAAAAGGGTAGCTAACAGGAGGATCACAAGTGTGCATATGTAGGAATGAATTCCCAGCAACAGATTGAAAATGTGGGATGAAGTCCTGCATGGGTATCTCTGCACAAGGGGGGTTGAATGGGGAAACAGCTCAAGATTGTGACACTGGGAGAACTGCCATTAAGTGAAATGGTCAGTGGTCCCGAAATTTAAACATTAATGCAAAACAGAATGAATTAAGACATTTGAGTCTACAAATGACTTACCCTTCCAAAAGTGGGATAAAAAGGTCAAAATCAAATTGTTCATTTTGAGGTGCTAGGACACATTGAGTATAAAAGACTGGAGGTCATAAAGGAGATAGTTCTAGTTTTTATTATTTGTCCACAGTAAGGACTTAAAATACCAGTTGACTCTTACATTATACAGTTGAACTTAAAAAGGATAATAGTTGACACCTAGACAGGAGGTGTGTGTGTGTGTGTGTGTGTGTGTGTGTGTGTGTTTTAATGGGGGAGGAAGATTGGAAGTTAACTCAAAGGAGCTGGAACCACACTAGCTAAAAGCAGTTTTAAAGAGAAAGATCCAACATTACACCGAAGTTTGAAAGGCTGAGGTTATTCAGTGAAAGGAAAGGGAAGTAGGAGACTCCATCTTGCTTAAAAGGTGTGTACGTTGTAAGCCCTTCACATGAAACCTGTATTATTTTAGTGCACACAGCCTCCAGGAGCTGATGAGGCTAGATAATATTTGATGTTTCAGTATGAATCATGAAGAAAGATACCTTAGCATTACAAATGAATGATGCTGATAAATGACAGTTATTGAAAGTAATGACCACCGGCACGTATTACAGTAGTCTGGCTAGGTAAAGTTTGGGGTCTAGGAAGGGCGTTCTCTATGGGAAAAATATCTGGTGAGGGTTTATTACAGAGGATGTTTGACCTTGATGGTTGTGTCTGTACTTATTTTTGTTGCTTAGGTAGCATTCTGTGGATAGTGAAGAAATTACTCAGTTTTTGCTCCTTTGTGGTAGTGGGCAGAACAGGATATAAGTACAGTACAAGGGTTGGATACATCCCTTACTGAAATGATGAGCTATGTTTTTTCCTTGTTCATGTGGTCCAGATTGGGAATAATTCTGTATCATGGAACGCATGATCTGTACTTGTGGTTTTGCACATTCTCTATGACCTCCCAAGCCCAGCTGTTCCTCTAACAATATTGTCCCAAACTGACAGCCTAGCAGGAGCATCACAACACCCTAAAACCAAACAAGCAACAGGCCAGCTACAAGAACACTAGCCAACACTAAACAAAATGCAAATTAGGCATCACTTTTTTCACACTCCACAAAACATGAATCTCAAACACACATATCCCCTTAAAGAGAGATTCCCAAACCCTTGGACTTACATTTAAAAAAGAAAAACTATCTAAGATTAACACTAATGGGATGCACAGAACCACAAATATGGGCCTTTTACACACGCACACACACACACACACTACCTGATATTTGGAAAAAAGCAAATATAGTCCCCTTATTCATGAAAGGAAATAGACAAAATCCTCTCAACTACCGACCAGTATCACTGACCAGTGTTGTAAGCAAGGTATTAGAAAAACTTATAAGAAAAGCTTGGGTAAATCATCTAGAAGAACACAGTATGATAACAGAAAGACAGTTTGGTTTCAGAAAAGGAAAATCATGTGTTACTAATCTGTTGAGCTACTATGACAGAGTAACAAACACAAAACAGGAAAGGGAAGGATGTGTGGACAGTATCTATTTAGATTTCAAGAAAGCTTTTGACACAGTACCACACCAAAGACTTTTATGGAAACTGTACCATCAAGGAGGAATTCGAGGCAAACTGTTTTGTTGGATGCAAGACTTTCTCATAAAAAGAGAAATGAGGACAGTACTAAGACCAAACTACTCATCATGGAAAGAAGTGACTAGTGGAGTACCACAGGGTTCGGTGCTGGCACCAATCATGTTTCTAGTGTACATAAATGATATAAACAGTAACACTGGAAATGAGAGCTATCTGAATATGTTTGCAGATGATGCAAAAATACAAAGGAGAATTACTAGCACAGACTCTTGTAGGGAGCTACAAGAAGAATTAAATAAACTTCATGAATGGAGTAGTACATGGCAAATGGAATTCAATGTGGACAGGTGTCATGTAATCAAGTTTGGTAAAAGTGGAAAAAGACCTGATTGGGATTATAAGTTAGGAAATAAAACCCTATACACATCAGAAAGAGAGAAAGACCTAGGTGTGATTATCAATAACAGACTATCTCCGGCTGACCACATCAGCGAGAAGGTACGGAACATGTATACACTGCTTGCAAATATGAGAATAGCATTCACATACATAAATGAAGACATGCTAAGAAGGATAATAACATCATTCATTAGACCAACCCTGGAATATGCATCAATAGTCTGGAGTCCTCATCTCAAAAAGCATATAGACAAGATTGAAAAAGTTCAAAGGGCCGCTACAAGATGGATACCAAGCTTAAGGGACCTAAGCTACGAAGAAAAACTAAATAAACTGAATCTACCAACACTACAGGAGAGAAGGAAAAGAGGTGACATGATAATGCTATATAAGTGCATATCAGGAAAGGAGAAAATAGACATAAATGATTACTTACCATATGGAGAAGCATCAGCAAGAGGACACTGCAAAAAACTGCATAAGAAGAGAGGTGATAAAGACGTAAGGAAATTCAGTTTCCCAAACAGAGCAATTGATCAATGGAATGCACTACCGAATGAAATAGTGTGTGCCAAAACAATTCACAAATTTAAGGATATGTACGATAAATATGGTCTAAGACATGGGACAATACGAGCTTGACTCATTCCTGTAAAGATACAATTAGGTAAGAACAATTAGGTAAGAACACACACACACACACACACACACACACACAAAATCCACCCAAGGACTGCATGAACATGAGTTAGACACAAATCACTTCAAGATAGGATCCATCCTACCCTTGTAACTTTGTGTTGTGCTTAGACACAAATCACTGCAGGATAGGATCCATCCTACCCTTGTAACTTTGTGTTGTGCTACCTCCCTCCACAAAGAAACAAAAAACATATGATACAACCTCCTAGCACTGCACAAAATGCCTCAACAACATCCATCCTCCTCTACCCGAAACTATACTTTACAAACGTAACACAGAAGCACGGTCACCATGGCCATCCAACATGTCCAACCTAACAGCAACATTTTAAAACCCTTATTAGACATTAAGCCCACAGAACTTGCCATTCCCATAGAAAAATTAATGCAACTTAGCCAAACCCTGATGTGATCATCATCCATCCTTGATACAGTAGCTATCTGTCTCTCCATTTATAGCCAGACTCCATAATCCCATAAGGGGTGACCATATGTCTTTGGTTAGCCAGTTATTTTACAGGGAGGGCAACTAACCCTCTGCCAACCCACTTGCTGACACATGGAGAACATGTATAAAGTTTTTCATATGGTTGCCACTCAGCATTGTAAGTGGTTTCCTGGCTTACAGGAAACTATTAGACTTGTCACTCAAAGTAAAGCCACCTAAAAAAGAAAGAAGAGGAATAAAAAGTGACTGGAAGGATAGGAAAACTAGGAAGAGAAGAAGGCACACACAAAAAATAAAATGGTAAAGATGAAGGAAGAAGTAAGCAGCACTACCATGGCGCACTCATACCATGTTTCGGAGTCCCGGGGGGGTGGGGGACCATAAATGCCCCCGCCATCCACCCCTCTCCCGGTGACGACTCTTTGAGCTGCCTGAATCCACTGTCTCACTCACTTCTTCATTTCTGCAACATACACGGCCTTGCCTCTAACTTTCTGTCGAACACCACCTCTCCTCCTCTAAACTCACCTTCTCTTCCTTACTGAGACACAGCTGCCTGAGGCAACTGACAGCAAATCCTTTTCTGTATCCTTCTACTTTCTGTATACTCATTTCAAAGCCAAAGGTGGATGTTGTGTATATGTACTCAATGACCTATCTTGCTCTCATGTCCGTGACCTTGATTCTTCTGAATTCTCTACTCTCTGGCTTCGGCTCTCCTGTCATTCTCTGACTAAATACATCTGTGCTGTTTACTTATCTCCTAATTCTGCTGACTATCAAAAATTCTTTTACTATCTAGTGCGATGGAACACATTCTATCCATTTCTCCCTTCTCTGAAATCTCCATTCTAGGAGATTTCAATGTTCACCAACACCTTTGGCTCTCCTCTCCTTTCACGGATCCACCTGATGAACAAGCCTACATCTTTTCTATCCTTTATGACTTAGAGCAACTTGTACAGCACCCTACCCGTATCCCTGACCGCCTTGGAGAGAGCTCCAACATATTTGACCTCTTCCTTACAACTAATCCTTCTGCTTACATGGGAATATGGTTTAGGTATATGTGCGGGAGTCAATGAAAATGAGAGGGCAAGAGAGGGAGTATGTCTGATGATAAGTAAGAAGTGGAAGGAGAATATAAGAGAGTTTGGAACAGTGGGTGCAAGGATTGTATGGGTGAGGATGAAAGTAGGTATACAAGCGTGGGCGATTGTATGTGTGTATGACCCGACAGAGGATTGAGTGGCAAGAGTGAAAGATGAGTTTTGGGCGAGTGTAGAAGCGTGTATGGACAAGTTTGAGAGGAGCGAGAGAGTGCTGTTGATTGGAGACATGAATGGCAAAGTTGGGAATGTACGAGTGGATGGAGTCGTTGGTCAGTGGGGTGTGCCAGCTGACATAGATGGGAATGGTAGTGCTTTGGTGGACATCTGTGCTTGTAAGGGGTTGGCAATAGCCAACACCTACTTTCGGCATAAGATGATCCACTGGTATACATGGAGGGTAATGAGGAGGATGGATGGTGAACTTGTTGAACAAAAGGCAATGATAGACTACGTGTGTGTGGATGAGCGAATGAGAAGACAAGTGTTGGATGCAAGAGTGTGGAGAGGGTGGGGGAATGGAGTCTTGGACCATCACTTAGTGATGGCCAAGGTAGAGCTGCAAAGAAAGTGGTTGAGGAGACGAAGGGGAAGACAGGAGGAAGAAACTTCTGTGAGAAGAGTGGAGAAATTGCAAGATAGTGAGAAAATGGCAGAGTATAAGAGCATAGTGGAAGAAAGACTGGGAAGGTATGTGCTAGAGCAGATGGAAGGGGTGGAAGACGTATGTAAGATATTCACGGAAGAGATAGGCGCAGCGTGTGAGGCAGTTTGAGGAGTGAGGAGGAGATGCAAGGGTGTGCAAGGGACAGCATGGTGGAATGACGAGGTGAAACGAGCTGTGGAACAAAAGAAGGCACATAGTGAATGGTTAGCAAGTAGAGGTAGGGGAGAAGATGAGAGAGAGAAGAGAGAGGTATATGTGAGCAAGAGAAGGAGGTTAAGAGACTGGTGAAGGAGAGTAAAAAGAAAGTGGATGAGGAGTTTGGGAGGAACCTGAGTATGAAATGGAGGGAGAGTAAGAAATTGTTTTGGAAGGAGGTAAAGAAAGTAAGGCAGTGTGAAAGGGGAAATAGTAGGGGAGTGAAAGATAGGAATAATAGATTGTTGGTGGAGAAGAGAAAGAAACTGAGGAGATGGAAGGAGCACTTTGAGGATTTGTTGAATGTGGAGAGTGAGAGCAGTGCAAGTATAAGTGGTTGGGGAATGGCTGGGAGAAGAAGAGATGAGAGGAGGGAGGAAGAGATCAGTAGGGCGGAAGTAGTGGAAGCGATGAAGAATATTAAGTTGGGAAAGGCCCCAGGAATTGATGGAGTGTGTGGTGAAATGCTTAGGTATGGGGGTGAGATTGTTGTGGAGTGGATATGGAAGTTGTGTAGATTGGCTTGGGAAGAGGGAAGGGTTCCAGAGGACTGGAAATCAGGTATAATTGTTCCTTTATACAAAGGAAAAGGAGAGAGAGAAGTATGTGGTAACCATAGGGGTATTTGCCTACTTAGTGTGACTGGTAAAATTTATGGTAGAATACTCATTGATAGGGTTAGGCATATGACAGAGGAGCTAGTTGGATTAGAACAAGGGGGATTTAGAAAGGGAAAAGGGTGTGTAGATCAGATATTTGTTCTAAGATGTTTAGTGGAGAAGTATCTAGAGAAGGGAAGGAAAGTGTATGCTGCCTTCATGGACTTGGAGAAAGCTTATGACAGAATAGATAGGCAAGGTATGTGGAAGGTATTAAGAATGTATGGAGTGGAGGGGAAATTGTTGAGTGCTGTGAAGAGTATGTACGAGGGAGCTAGGGTTGCGGTGTGAGTGGATGGTGAGCTGAGTGAGCTCTTTGATCTCAATGTGGGACTGAAACAGGGTTGTGTGATGTCTCCATGGCTGTTTAATATATACATGGATGGGGTTGTAAAGGAGGTGCAAGGTAGGGCAGTGGATGTGGGGGTGGCTCTAATGAATGAGGGTGAGATTTGGAAGCTTCCGATGTTGCTGTTTGCCGATGATACAGTACTTTTGAGTGAAGATGAATGGGAGTTGCAAGGTTTGGTGAATGAATTTGGGACAGTAGGAGGAGGAATCTGAAAGTTAATGTAAACAAAAGTAAAGTTATGGTGTTTGAGAAGAATGAGGTCACAGAGTGTGCAGTGAGGTTGGATGGTAAGGATATGGAGAATGTGAGTGCATTCAAGTACTTGGGTAGTGTGATGAGTAAGGATGGAACTTTGGGGGATGAAGTGCGTGAAAGGGTACAGCAGGGAAGGAAGGTCGTTGGTACACTGAAAGTAGTGATGAGAAATAGGGAGGTGAGTATGGAAGTTAAGAAGTCACTGCATGATAGTATTGTGATCCCTACCCTGACGTATGGAAGCGAGGCATGGACCTTGCAAGAGGGGAACAAGTCAAGAGTGAGAGCAGTGGAAATGAGTTACTTGAGAGGAGCATGTGGAGTGACGTGGAGGGACAGGTTGACGAATGAAGAAGTGAAGGAACGTTGTGGGGTGGATGTGGATGTGGTTGAGAAGATTAGGAGAAAATTACACTGAGGTGGTTTAGACATGTGAAGAGAATGGAGAATGAAAGACTGACTAAGAGGGTGTATGTAGGTGAGGTGGAAGGAGGGAGAGGGAGAGGTAGACCAAGGATGAGGTGGAGGGATGGAGTTGAGAGGTATATGAGGGAGGGGGGGGTGAGTTGGGGGGAGAGTAGTCAAATGGTGGGTGACAGAGCGACTTGGAGGCGTTTTGTCTGCGACCACCCTTTGTGGGATTAGGGCGTCGGGCTATAGATAGATAGATAGACAGATTCTCTCAGGCATGGAAGCATACACTCCTTTCTCATATCCTTTGACTAATGCAAGAAAGCCTTGGTTTAATCACACTTGTTCTTATGCTGTCCGCAACAATGAGAGGTCCTATAAAAAGTACCGGAGCCAACCCACCCCTGAATCACATTTTTTTTTATGTTTCTGCCCAGAATCATGCTAAGTCTATTCTTTGCTCAGCTAAAAATAATTTCATCCACACTAAATGCTTTCAACTCTCTAACTTGAATTCTTCCCGCTTCTTCTGACACCTTGCCAGAAACCTTTCTAACAACTTTACCTCATCATCCTTCCCTCCTCTTTTCTACTCTGATGGCTCTATAGCTATTTCTTCTACTGATAAAGCAGATCTCTTCGCTCAGACTTTCTCCTCCAATTCCACCTTAGATGATTATGATGCTATTCCTTCATCACTTTCCCCCCTCTCACTTCCTCATGGCTGACATGAAAATTTCTTCATCTGATGTATTTTCTGCCATCATTGGCCTTAATACTAACAAGGCATATGGGCCTGATGGAGTCCCTCCTGTTGTCCCTTAGAACTGTGCTTCTGTCCTTACACCCAGTTTAAGCAAACTCTTTTTGCCATTATGTTTCACCTTGTACCTTCCCTTCTTGCTGGAAGTATGCTCTCATTCAGCCAGTCCCAAAGAAGGGTGACCATTCCCAACCCTCTAACTATCGTCTGATTGCTTTAACATCCTGCGTCTCAAAAGTTTTTGAGTCTTTGTAACAATTATTTTAAATCTTGTTTCCTATCACAACCTTCTTTCTGATCGTCAGTATGGGTTCCGTCAGGGACGCTCCACTGGCGATCTTCTCACCTACCTTTCAGACTCCTGGTCATCCACCTTTTGGGAGTTTGGTAAAAGCTTTGCTATTGCACTTGACATTTCAGAGGCTTTCGATCGAGTCTGGCATAAATCTTTAATTTCCAAACTGCCTGCTTACGGTTTCTATCCTTCTATCTGTGCCTTCATCTATAGCTTCCTTTCTGGTTGTTCTATAGCTGCTGTTGTAGACGGCCATCGTTCTTCTCCTAGATCTATCAACAGTGGTGTTTCTCAGGGCTCTGTCCTATCACCAAGTCTTATCCTTTTATTCATCAATGATCATCTAAGCTGTACATCTAATCCTATCCACTCATATGCTGATGATTCCACCCTTCGCCTTTCTATTCGGTTTCCGCAACATCCATCTCAGCAGTTACTTCAACAAACAAGGGATGAGGCTATGGCACACCTAAAGTCTGACTTGGCTCGTATCTCTGACTGGGATAAAAATAATCTTGTTGTTTTTAATGCATCAAAGACTCAGTTTTTACACCTATCAACCCATCAAAATCTTCCAGAGGAGTACCCACTAATGTTTAATAATATTCAGCTTAATCCTGCATCATCCTTGAACATGCTTGGGGTTTCAGTCTCACGGGTGTTATCTTGGAAAGATCATGTTGCATCTCTTGTAAAATCTGCTTCCGAGAGATTAGGTGTGCTAAGCCGACTCCATGCCTTCTTTAGTCCTGCACAGTTGTTGACTTTATACATAGGTTTTATTCGCCTCTGTGTAGAATACAACTCTCATGTGTGGGGAGGCTCCCCACATACAACTCTTCTCAGTAGGATGGAGTCAAAGGCTATTCGTCTCATCAACTCTCCTCCTCATACTGGCTCCCTTCAACCTGTCTCTTCGCTGCACTGTTGCCTCTTTATCTCTTTTCTGTCGCTACGTCCATGGTCACTGTTCCTCTGAACTGTCCGCTTTCATCCCTCCACCTCTACAGTGGGTGCATAGCACCTGTCCAGGAACAAATTCTCATCCTTTTTCTGTCCAGCTCTCTAATGCAAGAGTTAACCATTACTCCCAGTCCTTCATTTATGCAACAGGTCAACTCTGTAACTGTCTCCCTTTGTCTGTACAGTATTTCCTACTTCCCATGATCTCCAGTCTTTCAAATGCAGTGTATCCAGGCATATCAAAATGAATGGGTCTTGAATTTGGCTCTCTTTTATATTGTTTTTATTTTTTGTCTTGGAAGGAACTGTTTTGCAGGCTCCTTGCCTTTGGTTCCTTCTTTCTTGCATAAAAAAAAAAAAAAAAAAAAAAAAAAAAGAAGAAAACATGGAGTGAGTGAATGATGGATGCCACCACACTGAGGACTCAGAGGAAGATTTTTAAGACATGTGCTGTATTTTGTGTTGGTAGCTGCTTTGTTTTTATACTGTAGCAACCAGAACTAAGTACAACTCAAGTCTTGCAAATCTTCCTTTGAGTCCTCAGTGTAATACAACACCTTACACCACAACACACTTACCTCTTGCATCTATCACAACAGTCATTCAACAGAACCTCAACAGATCAGCTCTGGGAACTCCAGTATGATAATCATTTCCACGCAGTCCGTTGAGTTCACATTGAGATTAGCCTGGGGTCATAAGAAGAAGCTTTGTGCAATTTGAGGCTGTTATGGTTGAGGCCCAGCTTGGATTTGGATAATTTTTTGTATTCTGGAAGAACTGTTTGTAAGACTTTCATTTAGCCTACACCTTGTGTAGTCAAAACAACACAAATTGCAACTCAGTGACATTTCACTCTGCCTTCTGTTTATATACAGTACAAGCCCTCACACCACAACACATGCACTTGATGCACCTCTCTCATAACACAGCCCTTCCAACACAACCTAAAAAAGAGAAAAAAAAGTGGCTGCAGTTCACAATTATTACAAGAAAAACAACCTTCTCGAACTCCTTAAATATGTTTAATGAGATATTTATGGTAAATGTGTTGAGTCAAGGAAGTGCTGCAGTCCAACATCCTATTTCTTCAGGGACCTGAAATCTCACTTTTCCCTTGACATTTCATCTTCTTTTACCTGCCAGTGTATTCATTCTTAGATCTAATTTCTTCCTTTTTTCTGTGTGCCTACTCTTTTCTTAGCTTCTTAGTTGTTACATTTCTTTTTCTCTACCCACCTCTCATTTGTAATTAATGCCATAAGACCTCTGTTGCCTGCCTCTAGGGTTTTGATATTCATTTACTTTTGCCCCTAAAAATTGATCACAAGTTCACAGTAATGTAACTGTTATGTTGATGCTGAACATGTATCATCATACATTTCTTTGTGTTACCCAGTATAGCAGGGGTACTGGTATACATCTGGAGCTTATGTTTGACTCAGGGAAGGTGGATGCCCTTGCCTTCCTATTCCTGAGTCACCTTTGGGCAAGGTGCAGCACCTGTTACCCTGCCAGAAGGTAGTAGATGGGTGGTTGCCATCATCCGGGGAAGTACCACCATGGTAGAGATGTGGGCCCAAGGCCTGGTAGCAATCTTTCCATAACACTCCCAAGCAGGGAACTCAATCACATTTACCAAATTAGTCAAAATCTGGACTGAGACTACTACTCATACATATCTCCTATACATAACTTATCCTCTAGGGGGCTATATTTCCTGCACCTAACCACATGGAAAGAACTTATTCTGATCCTGGTTAAGTGCTGTCTGTCTGCCACAGAAAGGCAGCCGCAACTGCTTGTGGTCAGCGGGTCTACTTGCACAGACAGACTGGGGTACACCAGCAACAGCAAAAAAAATCCAATGCAACATTCCTCCGTCTTTGTGGCAGAAGTAGCATAACTAGGTTACATTTGCCCACAAGTCAACCTTAATTTTCTCATTTTTAATAGTTTTCATGATTGGTGTGTTCACTTAATAATGATGAGTCACATTGCAAATTTGCTACAATCCACCACAAGCAACAGCAATCCTTATTTGACCTTACACTGCCATATGCTTTGCATCAGGATTACACAGTGCCATAACTGTGCAATCTTGGTGTTAGAATGTGCAGGAAAAGTAATTGTGAGATTAGAGGAGCATAGTACACACACACACACACACACACACACACACACACACACACACACACACACACACATACCTCATAAGAGACTAATGTGGAAACTAGAATATATAGGAGGACTAAAGGGGAAACTTCTGGAATGGATGAGAGACTTTTTGAGAGACAGACAAATGAGGACAGTAATAAAGGATAAGATGTCTGGATGGAGGGAAGTAACAAGTGGAGTCCCTCAAGGCTCAGTGTTGGCACCAGTAATGTTCCTGATTTACGTAAATGATATGGTAGATGGAGTGAACAGTTATGCAAGTCTGTTTGCTGATGATGTAAAGATCTTGAGGAAGGTAGAGGTTGAGGAGGATTGTAAAATACTGCAGGAGGATTTGGATAGGATACACAATTGGAGCCGGACGTGGGAAATGAAATTTAATGTAAAGAAATGTAAAATTTTGGAAATGGGTAAAAGTACCAGGAGGCCATCACTGAATTATTGGTTGGGTAATGAATTAATCACAAAAAGGAGAGAAGAGAAAGATTTGGGAGTGCTGGTCCAAGATAGTTTGTCACCAGAAAAGCACATTAACAAGATAGTTGTAGAGACTTATAAACTCTTGACTAACATAAGCATAGCATTTCATTATATGGATGAGGAGATGATGAAAAAATTGATAGTGGCCATGATCCGCCCCAGGTTAGAATATGCAGCGGTAGTGTGGTGCCCACACAAAAAGAAAGTTATAAACAAGATTGAGAGAATACAAAGAACAGCAACCAAGATGGTCCCCAGTCTGACAGACCTGTCGTACAGAGAGAGGCTGGAAAAACTGGATTTGCCTTCCTTAGAGGAAAGGAGAAAGAGGGGAGACATGATTGCAGTGTTCAGGACCATGGTGGGAGTAGATAAAATTGACAAAGAAGATCTGTTTGTATGGGATAAGAGAGCAACAAGAGGACACGGAATGAAATTGAAAAAGTCAAGCTGCTTGAAGGATATCAAGAAATATAGCTTTCCTTACAGAAGTATAGACTTATGGAATAGCCTGGACAAAGAGATCGTCCAGTCTAAAAACTTAAACGAGTTTAAAGCTAAACTCGACTTATTGAGAAACAGCGACGGAAACCCACGAGCATAGTACATTCCGTGTATATCACAGTTAGGTATATTAAGTAAATACTTAAATATTTGGAACGACTTAGTCAAAGAGGTAGTGCATGAGAAAAACATTCATGTGTGTAAAGGTAGACTTGATAAATGTGGATATGGAGACAGGACAACACGAGCATTGCTCAATTCCTGTATACTACAAATAGGTAAATACACACACACACACACACACACACACACACACACACACACACACACCAGTATGGAAATTCATTTGATATCATCAGAAACAAGTAATGGCAACATGTATTATATTAGTCATTTTAGATGGTACACAGGTGTACAAGGGTGTCTTTGCTATTATCAATGTCATGCTGTTGCAGACCTTTTTACTAGCAATTGGCTGTAGTTCATCAGGGTAGGAACTAATGATCATGTATGAGTTAGTGATACCATTAACCTCCAACTCTTAGGTCACAATGGACTTGTAGCAGCCACATACCTTGGTAAGAAAGGTCGGCGAGTGTGTGTCTTGGAGCGCCGACATATCCTGGGTGGTGCTGCAGTCACTGAGGAGATTATTCCAGGTTTTAAGTTCTCCAGGGCATCATATGTCCTTGGGCTGCTTAGACCAAGGGTTTACCATGATCTAGATTTAAAGGTGAGATTGATATGATGAATGTGAACACTAATAATTTTATGTGATTCACCACTTCATATTGCAGGTTCTTAATCTACACTTTAACAGCATTTAGCCATAACTGCTAGAATCCTTTATTTATTTATTTTTAATACTACACAGCATTATATCATATTAACACATTACACACCACTTGACACAATACAGCTTCCAAAGGACTTTAATTTTGGATCAGTAGATGCTAGACTGAATTAAACCCTACACAGTACTGTAAATGTGAAGCATCTGAGATTAAGGGTTTGCCAGGTGTAAAAGCTGTATTGATTACTTGATTGATCAGGCATGGTAGCATCTGGTAGTTTGCACTTCATAAGTTGCAGCCAGGATGAACTAGCACTAGCTGCACTAGTCACCAGTAGGCACTGAGCAGAACCCACCTCTTTATTGTTTTGCATGGTAGGAAATAATAGCTGCAGCTCATCAGTATACAGTATTATTGTCTATAAAATTTATTATTGTTTAATAATTTGATTGTACCTTCATCTTCAGCAGGGAATTCCACATTAAGTAAAATTTGTTTATATTACAGCCACTTGGAAGAACAGTACTAAAATTCACAGCAAGTGATCTATACATTCTTAGTTAGACAAAGGCTGAACCACTTCCTTGTATGAATTCTGTAGCTTGCTTTTTTTATACATGTATTTTAAACTTCTTGAACCAATATTTTGAGGATTAGCCTATATGAGTTAATGATGGGCATCCCCACCTTTACCACAGAATTATTATTGCATTGATTTAAGAAGGTTGTATAATCCATCATATGGATAGATGGAACTTCTTAGTTGGGAAGTATTTTTCCATCATATCCATTGCCCAGATAGTGGATGGTGGTCATTGTGTCAGCTTGTTTCTACAGCTTTTTGACCATCCTTGCCAGAAACATGAAAATCTGTTGAAGTGAACCTGATAGGTAATTACTGTACCATAACATAGTTACACTTCTTTGTACAGGGTACCTTGTACTTTCCTTTGGAATTAGCTTATGATTACTAAGTGTATAAGCTGCTTTTGGAGCAGCACAGATGACTAAATTCCATTACAGTCCTGTATCTTGGTACTTGAGTGTAGGTTTATCAGTAAACCTAGAATAAATGAAGGTGGGGCTGCTGTCTCACGTGTTTTATGTACTGCATACTGTGCAGCAGAGGTACTGGGTAATAGTGTTATATATAATTACTGTAATTCATGTTTTTACATGATTTTATTATTTATGGTATTTTTTATTTGATAGGCTGTGTAACTACCAATCAGACTCCATTTGGCTTTGTGTTATTGAAATTTTGCTTTGCAGCGACATGGACTGAAAGTGTACACCAGAGATCCAAGTTCCTATACTCCATTGCATGAGAATTACTGGGAATCTGGACAGGGCCGTTCCCTCACCCTTGGCCCACATGAAGATAAGAATCATCAGCAGATTGCTCAATTTTCTGCGAAGGATGCACAGGTAAACTGAAGTGCAGTATTCAAATGGATGAACACAGACCTTGGACATCAGGCCAGACATAAATTCAGTGGCATTTTCCTTAAGCTTCATAGCATGGATTTCTTCACCTGTATTCAACTGTCACTAAAATATGCTGCACATTTTAGGAAGACACATGCATATGGACTGGATTATCTGTGGTTTTCTTGTAACTACTCATTTTGAATTGATGTTACTGAATCCTGGTCCTTCTTATTAAGCAAACCTGTCAGCCCACAGATAAGCAACTTTCCCTGTGGAGTTGTTGCATAGGTTTCCTGCGTTGGTGATGTTGGTTATGCATCTTAGTGTGACTTGTGCTGTGCAGTGCTCAAATATGTATGTTTTGTTGTGTGGACCTATGCTCCAAGTAGGGCATGTGATATCTGTGATTCTACCTAACCCATATCTGAACAGGTAGCTGAGGAGGGTTGTGTGATGAGTTATCTAAGCCTAGCTAGGCAAACTTGGTCATCTCCATTTAACCCGAGAACTGCGAGTTACATTCCAAAATGCCCAGTGCCTAACTGCTACATCATGGAAGTTGAGCCATAAATCATATTTTCTTTACTTCGTTTTGGTGTGAATTGTTACAGCTGTTCATTTGTAAGTCCAATTGAGACATCTAGTTTACCTTGTCATCGAATGATGTACCCTCTTTCATATCAACCGCCTAAAACCAGTTTCCAATAAAATGGTAATGTCAATTTTGTTGGTTTGGTGCCATGGTTGGTGCAGTGACACTAACTTTAGATATTCATAGCTCTTTATGACCTAAAAGTTTAGGAAAATTTACTTCATCACATATCCATCAATTTGTAAGAACAGAATTGGAACATTAGAAACTTGGAAAATCGGTAATTTTTTGCGTACCACAGTCCCCTCGCATCCTAATGTCACAGATGACTGTTTAACGAGGCATCCAGTGGGTGGATGTCAAGAGGGGGGCTTGTATTATAGTGGTCAGATTGAAGTGTTGTCATGCCCTGCTCATGAAGTGAGTATGTAGGTGTTCATTGACAATGTTGGAATGTCTGGAGATGGGATGTTGTTGGTGGTTTGATGTTTATGTAGTGATTGTTTTATGTGCGTAGGTGGGCTTTGTGTCTGTCATGTAATACCAGGGATGTTGTGAATTGGGACAGGCTGCTGCAAAGAACTCTCTCTCTCTCATATGAAGGTAGTCTCTGACTGGGAGGACTTCAGGTTCATAGTGTGAATGAACTGGGGGAGTGGTTTTGGTGCAGCCACTGGTGATGCTCAGGGTGTTGTTTGGCAAGCAAGGAAGTGTACAGTAAACCCTCTCTATTTCGGATCCCTGTATCTAGGATATTGGATAAATTGGATCTTTTTGGATGCCGGACACATCATTTTAATATGGATACAGATTCGATAAATGACACGAGTACAGTACAGTTTTCATACAACACAAGTTAGGTTATGCAGAACCTCGTGCAAAATCAGTTTTGCGCTAAAGCGTGACATATATTTACATGTAACCTAGGGGGTTAGGTTCTAGTAGCCCCATATTTTTCATTAACAATATATTTAAAGATATGTTATTACAGATATGTCTGCCGTAAGACACCCAAGACAGTGTGTTTACATTTGATCTCGCCGACTGGACACATCAGTGCATTCTAACCTAACCTAGCCAACTAGTTTTGCCCCCTAATACTCCCCATAAAAATTTTAACCACCAAGGATTGCCACTAAGCCTCTTGAAAGTCCTCATTACTAATTAAGCAAAAACTCCTGACCTAACCAACACATCAGTAATGGCCGCCCAGCATCACGCATATTTCGCCAGGAATCACTTTCGGGTGAGGATGAAAGTAGGTATACAAGCGTAGGCGATTGTTTGTGTGTATGGTCCGACAGAGGACCGAGTGGCAAGAGTGAAAGAAAGATGAGTTTTGGGCGAGAGTAAAAGCATGTATGGACAGATTTGAGAGGAGCGAGAGAGTGCTTTTGATTGGAGACACGAATGGCAAAGTTGGGAATGTACGAGTGGATGGAGTGGTTGGTCAGTGGGGTGTGCCAGCTGAAGTAGATGGAAATGGTAGTGCTTTGGTGGACATCTGTGCTTGTAAGGGGCTGGCAATAGCCAACACCTACTTCCGACATAAGATGATCCACCGGTATACGTGGAGAGTAATGAGGAGGATGGATGGTGAACGTGTTGAATGAAAGGCAGTGATAGACTACGTTTGTGTGGATGAGCGAATGAGGAGACAAGTGTTGGATGCAAGAATGTGGAGAGGATGGGGGAATGGAGTCTCGGACCATCACTTAGTGATGGCCAAGGTAAAGCTGCAAAGAAAATGGTTGAGGAGACGAAGGGGAAGACAGGAGGATACAGCTCCTGTGAGAAGAGTGGAGAATTTGCAAGATAGTGAGAAATTGGCAGAGTATAAGAGCATAGTGGAAGAAAGATTGGGTAGGTATGAGCTAGAGCAGATGGAAGGGGTGGAAGACGTATGTAAGATATTTACAGAAGAGATTGGTGCAGTGTGTGAGGTGGTTTGTGGAGTGGGGAGAAGATGCAAGGGTGTGCAAGGGACAGCATGGTGGAATGATGAGGTGAAACGAGCTGTAGAGCAAAAGAAGAAGGCATATAGTGAATGGTTAGCGAGTAGAGGTAGGAGAGAAAATGAGAGAGAGAAGAGAGAGGTATATGTTGAGCAGGAGAAGGGAGATGAAGAGACTGGTGAAGGAGAGTAAGAAGAAAGTGGATGAAGAGTTTGGGAGGACTCTGAGTGTGAAATGGAGGGAGAGTAAGAAATTGTTTTGGAAGGAGGTAAAGAAAGTAAGGCAGTGTGAAAGGGGAAATAGTAGGGGAGTGAAAGATAGGAATAATAGATTGTTTGTGGAGAAGAGAGAGAAATTGAGGAGATGGAAGGAGCGCTTGGATTTGTTGAATGTAGAGAGTGAGAGCATTGCGAGTATAAGTGGTTGGGGAATGGCTGGGAGAAGAAGAGATGAGAGGAGGGAGGAAGAGATCAGTAGGGCAGAAGTAGTGGAAGCAATGAAGAAGATCAAGTTGGGAAAGGCCCCAGGAATTGATGGAGCGTGTGGTGAAATGCTGAGGTATGGGGGTGAGATTGTTGTGGAATGGATATGGAAGTTGTGTAGATTGGCTTGGGAAGAGGGAAGGGTTCCAGAGGACTGGAAATCAGGTATAATTGTTCCTTTATACAAAGGAAAAGGGGAGAGAGACGAATGTGGTAACCATAAGGGTATTTGCCTTCTTAGTGTGACTGGTAAAATATATGGTAGAATACTCATTGATAGGGTTAGGCATATGACAGAGGAGCTAGTTGGAGAAGAACAAGGGGGATTTAGGAAGGGAAGGGTGTGTAGATCAGATATTTGTTCTAAGATGTTTAGTGGAGAAGTATCTAGAGAAGGGAAGGAAAGTGTATGCTGCCTTCATGGACTTGGAGAAAGCTTATGACAGAATAGATAGGCAAGGTATGTGGAAGGCATTAAGAATATATGGAGTGTATGGGAAATTGTTGAATGCTGTGAAGCATATGTATGAAGGAGCTAGGGCTACGGTGCGAGTGGATGGTGAGCTGAGTGAGTTCTTTGATCTCAATGTGGGACTGAAACAGGGTTGTGTGATGTCTCCATGGCTGTTTAATATATACATGGATGGGGTTGTAAAGGAGGTGCAAGGTAGGGCAGTGGATGTGGGGGTGGCTCTAATGAATGAGGGTGTTATTTTGAAGATTCCGGTGTTGCTGTTTGCTGATGATACAGTATTGTTGAGTGAAGATGAATGGGAGTTGCAAGGTTTGGTGAATGAATTTGGGACAGTGTGTAGGAGGAGGAAGCTGAAAGTTAATGTAAACAAAAGTAAAGTTATGGTGTTTGAGAGGAATGAAGTCACAGAATGTAGAGTGAGGTTGGATGGTAAGTAGATGGAGAATGTGAATGCATTCAAGTACTTGGGTAGTGTGATGAATAAGGATGAAACTTTGGGGGATGAAGTGCTTGAAAGGTACAGCAGGGAAGGAAGGTTGTTGGTTCACTGAAAGCAGTGATGAGAAATAGGGAGGTGAGTATGGAAGCCAAGAAGTCACTGCATGATAGTATTGTGATCCCTACCCTGACGTATGGAAGTGAGGCTTGGACCTTGCAGGAGGGGAACAAGTCAAGAGTGAAAGCAGTGGAAATGAGTTACTTGAGAGGAGCATGTGGAGTGACTTGGAGGGACAGGTTGACAAATGAAGAAGTGAAGGAACGTTGTGGGGTGGATGTGGATGTGGTTGAGAAGGAAAAGGGGAAAAAGAAGTGTGTGGTAACCATAGGGGCATTTGTCTTCTTAGTATAATAGGAAAAGTGTATGGTAGGATACTTATAGACAGAGTAAGAGAAAGAACAGAGAAATTAGTTGGAGAAGAACAGGGAGGCTTTAGGAAGGGAAGAGGTTGTGTAGATCAGATATTCATTCTTAGATCTTTAGTGGAAAAGTTTCTAGAGAAGGGAAAGAAGTTGTATGCGGCTTTCATGGATTTGGAGAAAGCATATGACAGGGTGGATAGACAAGGATTGTGGAAAGTGTTAAGAATATATGGAGTAGATGGGAAGTTGTTGAATGCTGTGAAGAGTATGTACGATGGTGCGAAGGCTGCAGTGCGTGTGGATGGTGAACTAAGTGAATTTTTCTCTTTGAAAGTTGGTTTGAAACAGGGATGTGTCATGTCTCCATGGTTGTTCAATCTGTACATGGATGGGGTAATAAAAGAGGTACAAGGTAGGGTAGTGGATGTTGGAGTGGCCCTGGTGAGAGAGGATAGTGTTTGGAAACTCCCTGTACTGTTGTTTGCAGATGATACTGTGTTGTTGAGTGAAGACGAAGGGGAGCTGCAAGGCTTGGTGGATGAGTTTGAGAGAGTGTGTAGGAAACGGAACCTAAAGGTGAATGTAGGGAAGAGTAAAGTGATGGTCTTTGAGAGAGGTGAAGTCAGTGAATGTACAGCGAGGTTGGATGGTAAGGAATTGGAAAATGTGAGTACGTTTAAGTATTTGGGTAGTGTGATGAGTAAGGATGGAGGTTTGGAGGGTGAAGTGCTTGAAAGGGTACAGCAGGGAAGAAAGGTTGCTGGTTCCTTGAAAGCAGTGATAGGAAACAGGGAAGTGAGCATGGAAGTAAAAAAGTTACTACATGACAGTATTGTGATACCAACTCTAACGTACGGAAGTGAAGCTTGGACATTGTTGGAAGGACACAAGTCAAGAGTGAGAGCAGTGGAAATGAGTTATTTAAGAGGAGCCTGTGGAGTCACGTGGAGAGACAGGCTGACGAATGAGGATATAAAGGAACGTTGTGGTGTGGATGTGGATGTGATAGGAAGCGTTGTGAGGAACACACTGAGGTGGTTTGGCCATGTGGAGAGGATGGAGGGTGAAAGACTGACAAAGAGAGTGTATGTGAGTGAGGTGGAGGGTGGAAGAGGGAGGGGGAGACCGAGGATGAGATGGAGGGATGGGGTGGAGAGGTATATGAGAGAGGGGGGTGTGAGTTGGGAGCAGGGCAGTGAAATGGCGGGGGACAGGGCGACTTGGAGGCGATTTGTTTGTGGCCACCCCAAACGGGATTGAGGCGTCAGGCAATAGATAGATAGATAGATAGGTTTGAACATGTGGAGAGAATGGAGAATGAAAGACTGACTAAGAGGGTGTATGTAGGTGAGGTGGAGGGAGGGGTAGACTGAGGATGAGGTGGAGGGATGGAGTTGAGAGGTATATGAGGGAGGGGGGAGGTGAGTTGGGGGGAGGGTAGTCAAATGGTGGGTGACAGAGCGACTTGGAGGCGTTTTGTCTGCGGCCACCCTTTGTGGGATTAGGGCGTCAGGCTATAGATAGATAGATAGATAGAATCACTTTCGGCACACTCATGTAAAAAAAAAAAAATGCAGTGTGAAACTATTTTTGAAAGTCATTAGTCATCAACAATAAAGGGAAAAAAAATATACAATAATCCCTGCACTTTCCAGATGCCCACTTTCCGGACATTCCCACTTACCGGACATTGTGGGCCTGGACCATCGGAACTGAAAAATGCCCAAAAAAAGAAAAAAATCCCAAAAGAAATCTGAATTTTTTCCCACCCATAATTTGAAATTGCCGCGCGGCACCAAACAACTGCTTACACCATGGCCCCTTCACCCCTTCCTTCCTCCCCCCTCCCCTCTTCCCTGTCAGGGTTGCCGTTTGTTATTTTTCATTACCAAATGTGGGCCAATTTGGTAATGAAAAATTCGTTTGGTAATGAATCAGAATAATGCATTACCAAACGGATTTTTCACATGTATGAGGATGCACAGGATGGAGATGGTGGATTGTTTGCTCTCTCTGATTAATCTGCTACCCTACATAGCGTGAAAATAATCAACATGGTGTTAATTATAAGGTGAGTGATTACATGTATTTCCACTTGTATATATAATTAGTGAAGAATAAATGCTAGCTTGACGAATTTGGTAATGAAAAGTTAAATTTGGTAATGAAAGTTGAGGAGATTGGTAATGTGGCCGTTGCGATATGGCAACTCTGTTTCTCCGACATCAACAGTTACTCCCTAACTTTGATTGTGAATAGATGCTTATCACATTGGAAGCCACACGTGCTCGTTTTTTGTGAATAAACAGTGAATATACTGCAATACCTCACCTCTAGACCACCTGGGAATTTACAGTGTTGTGCAGTGTTAAGAAATTTGAACTTAGAATGCAAAGGATTAACTGTGGAGTGCAAGTTGGCAGTTTAAACTGCAGGTTAGAACTGCAGTGGTGCAGTTAAGAACAATTTGCAGTGTTAAACAATTATAACTCAGTGTAAAGAATTAAGTGCGGCACAACACTGGATTACGGTACGTGCTTCAAGAGTATTTTCACCACTGCCAAAACCTTAGAAAGGCAGCCACAAATGTGATGTAAGTACCCTGGCTGAGGTACAGTCACTTCTAATTCCTCATTCGTTGGTTCTTTTTCATTTATTTCATGCTTTATGTCCATTATTGTTGTGAATAAGGTCTTAAATAGGTTTGAATAGATCTATGCATGTCCGGTAGGGAGTTATTTAGGTGGCTTTCAAAGTTAGGCTGGGTTAGGTTCCATAAGTACCAGTCCAGGAGGCTGGTGCCCATTATCCAGACAGTACCACTTTCCAGACGTGCCTTTGGCTCTATTACGTCGGATAGTGGAGGGATTACTGTACTAAAGTCGTCAGCACGGAGTGATTGCATACTTCTCACTTCTCAGATACACATGGATGCAGTAATTGTGAATAATACACAAGT
>NC_137047.1:21844923-21879923 GCF_032717465.1 Coenobita brevimanus
AAGGAGAGTGATTACATGTATTTCCACTTGTATATATAATTAGTGAAGAATAAATGCTAGCTTTACGAATTTGGTAATGAAAAGTTAAATTTGGTAATGAAAGTTGAGGAGACTGGTAATGTGGCCGTTGCGATCTGGCAACTCTATTACCCCGCCATCATCAACAGTCACAGCCAAACTCCGATCGAGAGCAGATGCTTATAGCAGTGCAAGCCACAGGTGCTTGTTTTTTGTGAATAAACAGTGAATAAACTGCAATACCTTGCCACTAGAACACACGGGAATTTACAGTGTTGTGCAGTGTTAAGAAATTAGAATTTAGAGTGCAGAGGATTAACTGTGGACTGCAAACTGGCGGTTCAAACCAGTCCAGGAGCCAGGGACTTGTAAGTACCCAGAATGTTTAATATTGTATAAGCTCACCTCTAAAACCTCATTTTATGGTTCTTTTGCATTTATTTCAGCCTTTTATGTCCCTTATTGGTGTGATTTGGGCCTGAAATAGGTGCAATGCATGTCCAGAGGGAGTTGTATAGGTGTTTTTCTGAGTTAGGGTCCATAAGTACAAGTCCAGGAGGCTGGGGCCCAATGTCCGGACAGGATCACTATCCGGACATGCCTTTGGCTCTATTACATCGGATATTGGAGGGATTACTGTATATATATACATAAATATATATATATATATATATATATATATACAGTAGGGCCCCCATTTATGCGACAGTTTGGTGGATAAACAAGCACGCATAAATGGAAGCGCAAGCCTTATGGGAAAAATGGAATTTGGTGAACAGACGAAAATGGAATTTGGTGAACAGACGATCCCCACTTTAGGGGTTAGACTTATGATTACCTATTATATTCACACTCCCATGGACATTAATCTCCTCCATTATAAAGAATAATGATACTTATTCAAACTAAGGTACAGTAATAAACAAAGAACAATGTACAAATGGTTGTTTACCGTAATTCTGCCGAGTTTCAGGGGAGGGTGGGATTCCGTTGCTGTGGGCAAGGTTACTGCCCATCCTCCTCACTATTGCTATCACCTAACACTGCCCCAGAACACCTCTCTTCATCTCTAGAGTGATACTCTTACGTTTCTCTCCTCAACTTAGTGGCATAATAGCAGCCAAATGATATGCAACTCAGACTGTGTGAAAATAAGCGAAATTGTGTGACCGGCAAACAAGCACGAGGTCAGTGGAGGGCAAGCCAGGGGCAGACTGATCACTATGTTCAAATGGTGGGAGCAGCAGAATACTGCCCAACTCTGAAACTGACTCACAAGCAGCGCAGTAGCTACTTGCATCCAGCTAACGACAACTCCACTCATCCACTAGTGATGGGCGATGCTCACTTTTTCTGGTAATCGATTATTTTGATTACTTTTGTGGTCAATAATCGATTAGTAATTGATTATTTTCGATTACTTTTACCTTAAAATAGATATTCCATGAAAATATTGGTAGAGAATAAAGTATAAAATTTTATGATCTTCGGTGAACTTTCCTTTTCTCTCTCTCTCTCTCTCTCTCTCTCTCTCTCTCTCTCTCAGCCTGGCACCAGCCAGGCCAACACAACCTCGCTTAAAATGATGGAGTGCAGTAATACAGTACTGTACATAGTGCATTACCATATGTACTCACCAAGTGCTGGCATCGATAGGGAGAAACAGCACAGGGAGGCTTGCACTTGTAAACACATAATTGTGTTTCTCCCTGAATTTAGGCCCTTATGTGTAGTGAGCCGCATGGAATGAGTTAATTTTGCATAAACTGATAATTATTGAATGAATATTTTGCCGCTCACATAAATGGAGAAACGCATAGACTGAACACACAGAAATGGGGACCCTACTATATCTATATATATATATATATATATATATATATATATATATATATATATATATATATATATAGATATATATAGAACTGGAGTTGTTCGGGAGATGGCTGGTAGAGTTGATCAGAGGGTGTTGCGATGGTTTGGGCATATGGAGAGAATGGATAATGAGCGATTGGTGAAAAAGATAACTAGATCTGATGTGAGAGGTGTAAGGCTGAGAGGAAGACCATGAATAGGATGGATGGACAGTGTGAAGAGAGCGCTGGATGCTAGAGGGATGTCTGTTGAGCAAGGAAGAGTGGCTGTGCGTGACAGAAATAAATGGAGAGAAATTGTGAATGAATAAGTGATGACGCAGCCCTGAGGGGATGTTCTCCCGCATTTGATCTGATCAGCTAGTCAGGTCAGGTGCGGGTAAGGGGATGGGTCCGTTATGATGTGGCAGGGGTAAACCAGTTCTGCTGTCGGGCCCTGCTGCGGATGTCACTGATTTCATTGCGCAATTGACCCTGGTGTGGTGTGGTGCGTTGAGGATCTGTCCGTTCTCCCCTTTGGGGCTAAGATGCGAATGAATGTGTTTGAATGGATGAGTAAATGGGGAGTGTGTCGTCCTGTCTCGGCTACCTCCCTTTCCTTGGGGGAAGCAGCCTAGGTATATATATATATATATATATATATATACGCACACACACACACACACACACACACACACACACATTCTATAATATAAACTCTCAGTTATCCATCAGTGCAATAGCCAGCCTAATGCAGTATCCAGCACATCTGTCTTGGCTCTATAAAAGCCTTATCCTGCTAAATTATGCAACATCCAGCACCGAAACAGAATGTAACCAGTGGTCCAGTGCAATGTCCCATGTTGAGGTGTCTTAACCGGCTCGTAAGTGGTAGCCGACCAGCGAAGCTCGTGAGCCAGTGGAAAAGCCCGCTATGTGCCAACCTATGAGAATCCGTTGTGGGCGTAGCTCATCCAGTGCACCAAGAATTCTGCTCACCCACATTCTCGCCTGGTGATGTTGTAGAGTCAAGTCATGCCTGTATGTTCCGCGCTGCTGATTATGTGGTCGCAAAACCCTGGTGCCTTGACTAACTCTTTGGTGTCCTGTGTTCAATCTCCTACACTGTATTGTACTGTAAAGCCAGTGGCCTGTCAGTGCTCATGTCCTAATGCTCAGTTGTGATTGTTAAACTACCCCTGTGTTCTGTTGTATACTGTACGGTTAACAAGTGCAAGTTCCCAGTGCTGTTTCTCCTCATCGATGCCAGCACTTGGTGAGTACATATGGTAATGCACTATGTACGGTACTGTATTACTGTACTGTATCATTAGTGTATTGTTTTTATATACAGTACGTAGTTTTCATCTTTTACTCATGGTAAAGTTTTTAGGGTAGGGCTGAGACAGATAGAATTACAATATTTAGCTCAGTGTCGAATGTTGAACCGGATATGCAGTATCCGGTGTTTCATGTTATTCGGCATAGGGCTTGGCTGAACTACAACGGATAATTGAGGGTTTACAATATATATAATTAATAGATATATGGTATTTGTTATACAGTGGATGTGCTGGGTATATAAATATATAGTTAATATATTTTCTGGTTAGTATACAGGCATATACAATCTCCTATTGGCATTGTGAGAAGCTACAAAAGGGTGGGTATATGCCTCCTGTGCCCAGTCCATGGCTGCACCAATGGTCTATTGGGTATGCATGTGAGTTCTGTTTCCTGTAGGAGTCCTGTGTGTACATCATGGTCATGAAGATTTGTTTTTTTCTGGGTGTGCATCAAGTGTGTGTCTGTGTTGTGGGTGTAGTGCTTGTGCTTGGGAATTGAGTTGTGATTTCTGTGGTCATGTGAGTGGGGGGGAGTGGGGGGAGTTGTGTTTGGTGTGACAGGAGGAGTGTTTGTGGATGCAATACACCTGTCATACACCAGTGTGCTGTGGTGTTGTCTGGTAGTTGTTGGTGTAGTACATGTGATGTGGATCCATTCTCTGCAGGAAATGCTTTAAACAGATCCAAATGTTTTTCTTGCGCACATGATATGTTGAGAGCAAACTGAGCATGTGTATTTTGTACGGGGCCGAGGATTTCTCTCAAAGTCTCACACTAATGTGAGAAATAAGGAAATGACTGCCAGAGAGTGGTTTCCCGTAATATAAAGAGTAACAGGGAGCAGCTGCCCCCATGCAGGAGATGTCTTCCTGCCAGGCTGGACAGGGGTCCTCCTAGCAGGATGCAAAGCAGGATAAGGAGGTTTTGTTCCCAGGCAGGGGTCACAACTTCTTTTAGCCCAAGGCATCAGGAAGGCTCATTTCCATTGTATGCAGCAGAGGGCACAAATAGCATGGAGTGTTTACCTACTCTGAGCATAGCGTTGCATACTTTATGCAGTGGAACTCATTTGATTTATGTGAAGTATGGTACCCTTTTTGAGGTAGTTCATATACATTGTGTATATATATATATATATATATATATCCATCCATCCATCATCTAATCCTACGTTGCCCCATGAGGAGGTAGGAGCCCGGGGCTAGGAAAGTTGGTCCTGGCATTTAAGTTGAGAGTGACCAGTCTCATTCATCCCTGAGTGGCATTATGTGAGCAATAAACCCCAACCATCCCTTGGATATAAACCTTCACTGGCTTAATCCGATTGGAGCACCTCTATTACTCACTAAACCACCAGGAGCCAAAATTTGGTTATATGGTTACCACCCAGCATAGTAAATGGTTTCTTGGTGTACAGGAAACCATTTGGCTTGTCACTCAGTGTAGAGTCACCCGCAGGCAGAAGGAAGAGGAAAGAATGAAGGAAAGAAAGACAGAAGAGGGAGTGTAAAGTCACCCGCAGGCAGAAGAAAGAGAAAAGAATGAAGGAAAGAAAGACAGAAGAGGATGGATGGAAAGAAGGATGGAAGAGAGGAAAGGGCAGAAACCCGAGAGCAGCACTACATCAAGTGAGTGGATGGTGAGTGCCCCCACCCACCACAATTATATATATATATACATATGTGATGTATCTCAGTAATTCTGTGTTGTAGGGATGGTCTACTGATTAATGCATGCATTGAGTAGGAACTGTAACGTATGAAAAGGGATATGGGAAGCAAAACATTACACATTGACATAGTCATTCCTGCAATACATAAGAATTGGGATGCATAATACGTGGACAGTCCTGTACTGTATACATAGTACAGCATAATACTTAATAGTTTGGCATTATTCTGAGGTAGGAGTCATAAACATATAGTAAATAATAACTGGTTTCACAGGTGCTGCCCGTACTGGAATCACTGCTTTATAAATTTGGAGAAGCATTGGCTCCTCTGCTTGACCAAGCACCCCCTGATGCAAACAAGTTCACTTCAAGCCTTAGTGGGAAATTCAGGCAGATTCCTTCAGTAGTTCCACTAGTAAAAGCTGGTATGTGTTAAGATTACAGTTAGTTAATATACAAAAGTGAATAATTCATCATCAGCAGTATCATCACCGTCATTGTCATCGTCATCATCATCGTCATCTGGACCTCCTTTCCCACCCTTGGGTGGGGTGAGGAGTAGCAACAGCCCAAGTTTGCCCAGTTCAATGGTTCACTTTTCCATTTACCCATCATTCAAGCCCCTGGAATCCTGGCTTTGTCAGAAGCGAATAAACTATGTATAACAAGCTTTTTGTCTGAAGACCTGTGCTCTTCTCATCTTGACTTTATCCAGTCTCATTTTGGTCACTGCTCTGTTGCATTAGATTTTCTTACTGTCACTATACTTCTGTGAAATATGAAAATCTGACTTCAACCCTCCCCCTGAATGATATTTATAACCAATAAATTGGCTGCCAAACAGAGTCTCTTAAATCATCTTGATTACTGTGTTAATTCAGACCTCCGAAATGCATTGTTTTGAAAGCAGGCATTTTAAATTGAACATACTTTAAACTCTGGTATACCTCAATTTAGTGTGATACATACAGTAGCTATTTCCATCAGAATTTGTGGCTTTCATATCTCAGCTTCATGGAAAAGTACAGTGTCTCTTCAGAAAGTATCCGACCCTAAGCTCTAAAAAAATAAATAGCTAACTTGTTGAGCTAGGACACTAATCCATCTCAAAGTAGGCCCCTTCTGACTTGACACACATAGCCCAGCATTCATTACAGTGCCTGAAACATTTTTCAGTCGGTTTTCAGTATCCTGCAGGTGCCTCATCACATTCGTCTTGATCTCATTTCTCATCGTAGATCGGAAACCTTTCAGCAGTTTTGAGCTTGGGGAATAACCAGTAGTCACACGGAGCCATGTCTGGTGAGCAGGGAGCCTGCCAGACCTGCAGGATGTTGTGCTTGGCCCAAAATTCCTGAATCAGTTGAGAAGAATGGCCAGGGGCGTTGTCATGGCGCTGCTTCCAACTTGCCACTCTCCAAAGGTCTAGTCTCTGGGCCGAACTGCATCAGGGAGATGATGGATAATGTCAGGGTAGTAATGTTAGTTGATTCTCTGACCTTCTGGTGTGTATTTGTGATGCACAATGCCACAGTACCTGTAATCGAGAAAAGCTGTCAACATGACAATGCATTTTACCTTGCTGTGGACCTGTTATGCTGCTTTTGGCTGAGGTGACTGTGCATGCATCCATTGGGACAACTGTGCTTTGGTTTCTGGGTCTTACCCATACACCCAAGTCTCACCACAAGCGATAACAGTCTACAGGAAGTCTGGTTCGCAATTTGCACACTAGTATGCCTTGAGCAACATTCATCTCAGAGAAGAGATCGTGACTAATGTGACAAAGCACCAGCAAGAGATTCTGAAAACCAACTTAGAAAAATGTTTCAGGCAGTGGAAAGAGTGCTGGGCTAAGTGTGTCAGGTCAAAAGAGGCAAACTTTGAAGGGGATTAGTGTCCTAACTCAACAGGTTAGCTGTTTAATTTTTTAAAGCCTAAGTTCGGATGCTTTCTGAACAAACCTCATACATTATTAAATACAATCACAATTGGCTGTCTCTAGAGTCTAGACCATGCTTTAGTAACTGTGATGAATCCTTGGACTTGGCTATATTCAACTTATGATGGCTTTGTGAAGAGGTCAATTGTTTTTCACGCTTAGTGATTTTATCACCAAGTTAACAGTGCACATCACATGGATGTTTTATTGACAGCCACATTTATGACTCAAAGTTTTCTCTCACATTGTGCTTGGCACCCACCTGATGTTGAGATTTTGTGCCATCACAGCTGGTATAATGCTTAGGGTGGACCCAGCTTTACCTTCCGCTTGTAGTAATGAATGGGGAAATGATAGATGAGGAAATAGTGACTGGGGAGATGGTACGAAGTATCAGCCGATAAAATCATAAGGAAGGCATATCTTGTTGCGATGAAGTAACGTAAGTATAATACTCATTGGATGAAAATGTGGATGATTGAGATGATTGGGTTGGTTGCAAGAGCTATTGATTTCAGTAGAATTTTTAATTGACCTAAATATACAATGTGGTTCTTGAACAAATTTGTATGTTTTGAAACAAGCAGGTAGTGTTGCGCAGAAATTCGCAACCTTAGGACATATTAGACATAAAGTAGACAGTTTTCAGAATACAGTAAAACCTCACTATAACGGACTAATTCGGGCCCAAGCCATTCAGAAAAAAGTGAAATTCCGATATAAGCTGCATCCGGACTTTCCTCTGCTAACCCTGACTTTTTCTGATATATCAGACATTAGTCCAGATAGTACCAATGGCTTTTAAACTGTTTTCACCACCATTGCAGTACTATACTGTATTATACATTCACTACAATATTCGAAAGAGGGGAAAGGTCAGACATCCGAGAGCAGCACACCACCATATACATATTATACCATTTGAATTCCTGGTGTACAGACAAGCCAAATGGTTTCCTGTGCACCAGGAAACCATTTACTACGCTGGGTGGTAACCATATAACCAAATTTTGACACCTGGTGGTTTAGTGGGTAATAACAGCACTCCAATCGGACTGAGCCGGTGAAGGTTTACATCCAAGGGGTGGTTGGGGTTTATTGCTCACATAATGCCACTCAGGGATGAGTGAGGCTAGTCACTCTCATCTTAAATGCCAGGACCAACTTGCCTAGCCCCGGGTTCCTACGCTCCTCACGGGGCAACATAGGATTGGACGATGGATGGATGAATATTGTAGTGAATGTACTGTACCGAATTATACATTCACTACAATATTCAAGTGGTATAATATATAAATGGGGGTGCTCACCATCCACTCACTTGATGTAGTGCTGCTCTCAGGTGTCTGTCCTTTCCCTTCTTCCTTACATCCTCTTCTGTCTTTCTTTCCGTTGTTCTTTCCTCTTCCTTATGCCCATGGGTGACTTTACAGCCCCCCTTCTGTCTTTCTTTCTTTCATTCTTTCCTCTTCCATCTTCTTATGGGCGACATTACACTGAGTGACAAGCCATGAATGGTTTCCTGTACACCAGGAAACTATTTCCTACACTGGGTGATAACAATATAACCAAATTATGGCACCTGGTGGTTTAGTGGGTAATTAAGGAGCTCCAGTCAAACTGAACCCATGTAAGTTTATATCCAAAGGGTGGTTGGGGTTTATTTCTCATGTAATGACACACAGGAATGAGTGAGGCTAGTCTCTCTCATCTTAAATGTCAGGACCAATTTGCGTTGCCCCAGGCCCCTATGCTTCTCTTGGGGCAACATAGGAGTGGATGATGGATGGATATAATATTATAATACTACTGTACAGTACACTGATAAACATGTCTTTAATTTACCTTATTGTGGTAAACATAGCTGAAGTGGTCAGGGAGTAGACTGTAGCACCAGTCAAACAGGGCAGTACTCCCAAGGTGGATGGAAAGCTGATGACAGGGAGAGCTGGAGCTCCCATTTCATCAGCCCTGGGGACTAGTTCCTGACCATCCCCCTTTGCTGTACTTTTTCAGTGTTTCAGTAACAGAGAGTAGGCCAGCATAGTCTCCAATACAAATTTCTCTAACTCCAAACTACATGCACATTACACACTACAGTTCCTATTCAAAATTTTGAAAAAATGGCATCTTTTAACCAAGCCTTGGAGTCCCAAGGGAGAGGGGGGGGGGATCATAAATGCCCCCACCATCCACCTCTCTCCAGGTGACGACCCAGCGAGATGCCTGGAACCACTGACGGACTAACTTCTTCCTCATTTCTGCAAGATTCCCAGCCTTTCCTCTAACTTTCTCTCTGTTGAGCACCTCCTCTCCTCCTCTAAACCTCACCTTCTCTTCTTAACTGGGACTCAGCTGTCCCAGGCAACTGACAACAAACTCTTCTCTGAATCCTCCAACTTTCTCTATACTCATTTCAAAGCCAAAGATGGCTGTTGTGTATAGGTACACAATGACTTACCTTGCTCTCGTGTTCCTGAGCTTGATTCATCTAAATTCTCTACCGTCTGGCTTTGGCTGTCCTGTCATTCTCTGACTAAATATATCTGTGCTGTTTACTTATCCCCTAATACTACTTAGTATAAAAAATTCTTCGAGTATCTTACTTCTACGATGGAACCCATCCCATCCATTTCTCCTTTCTTTGAAATCTCTGTTCTAGGAGATTTCAATGTTTACCACCACCTTTGGCTCTCCTTGCCTTTCACTGATCCACCTGGTGAACAAGCCTACATCTTTTCTATCCTTAATGACCTAGAGCAGCTTGTACAGTACCCTGCCCGTGTCGCTGACTGCCTTCGAGAGAGTTCCAACATACTTGACCTCTTCCTTACAATTAATCCTTCTTCTTACACTGTTAATCATTTCTCTCTGTTGGGCTCCTCTGATCACAACCGTATTGTCTTAACTTGTCCTGTCGTTCCAGTATGGTCTGTGGACCCTCTGAAGAAATGTCAATTGTGGCACTTTGGAGCTGCTGATTGGGAGGCCCTCAGGCAGAACTTCTTTGATTATCCCCAGAATGATTATTGCTTCCATGGCCGGGAGCCATCTGAGTGTGCTCTGTGCATTACAGAGGTTATTCTCTCAGTATGGAAGCATATATTCCCTTCTCCTCTCCTTTGACTAATGCAAGAATGCCTTGTTTTAATCACTTTTGTTTTAATGCTTTTCACAACAAGGAGAGGGCCTATAAAAGGTACCAGAGCCAACCCACCCCTGAATCACATCTTTTCCATTTCTGTCTGGAATCGTGTTGTAACATCCTGTGGCTCAAAAGTTTTCAAGTCTGTTCTTAACAGCAAAATTTTAAAGCATCTTTCTTATCACAACCTTCTTTCTGATCGTCAGTATGGGTTCCGTCAGGGACACTCCACTGGCGATCTTCTCACCTACCTTTCAGACTCCTTTTCATCCTCTTTAATTTCTAAACTGCCCCCTTGCGGTTTCTATCCTTCTCTCTGTGCTTTCATCTGTACCTTCCTTTCTGGTCGTTCTGTAGCTGCTGTTGTAAACAGCCATCGTTCTTCTCCTAGATCTATCAACATTGATGTTCCTCAAGACTCTGTACTATCACCAACCCTCTTCCTTTTATTCATCAGTGACCTAAGCTGTAGATCTAACCCTATCCACTTATACGCTGATGATTCCACCCTTCACCCTTTCACCTTTCCATTTGGTTCTCACAATGTCCATCTCAGCAGTTGCTTCAACAAATAAGGGATGAGGATATGGCACACCTAATGTCAGACTTGGCTCATATCTCTGACTGGGGTAAAAATAATCTTGTTTTTAATGCATCAGAGACTCAGTTCTTACACCTATCAACCAAACAAAATCTTCCATAGGAGTACCCACTAATGTTTAATAATATCCAGCTTAATCCTGCACCATCTTCAAATATACCTGGGGTTTTATTCTCTCAGGACTTATCTTGGAAAGATCATATTACATCTCTTGTAAAATCTGCTTCCAAGAGATTAGTTGTGCTAAGCCGACTCCGTACCTTCTTTACCCCTGCACAGTTGTTGACTTTATACACGGGTTTTATTCGCCCCTGTATAGAGAACAACTCTCGTGTGTGGGGAGGCTCCCCACATACAGCTCTTCTCAATAGGGTAGAGTCAAAGGCTTTTCGTCTCATTAACTCTCCTCCTCTTACTGGCTCCGTTCAGCCTCTGTCTCTTTGCCACACTATTACATCTTTATCCCTTTTCTGTTGCTACTTCAATGGTCACTGCTCCTCTGGACTGTCTGCTTGCATCCCTCCACCTCTACAATGGGTGCGTAGCACCCGTCTAGCAACAAACTCTCATCCCTTTTCTGTCCAGCTCTCTAATGCAAGAATTAACTGTTACTCCCAGTCCATCATTTATGCAACAGGTCAGCTCTGGAACTATCTCCCTCCGTCTGTATTTCCTACTTCCTCTGATCTCCTGTCTTTTAAACACAGTGTGTCCAGGCATCTCGAAATGAACAGATCTTGAATTTGTCTCTCTTTTGTATTGTTTTTGTTTTTTCTTGGAGGGAATGATTTGCGGACCCCTGGCCTTTGGGTCCTTCTTCCTTGCATAAAAAAATAAAAAAAAGTTTGGGTGATTTCTCTGAGAATGTTGGCATGCACCAGGGACCAGTTTTAAGCCCTTATTGATTTTCATGGTGTTTAGAGCTCTATCACATGACTACAGAACTGGACGCTTTGGATGTGTTGTCTACTGATGACTTGGTGTTGGCTGTGGAGACTAGAATGGAGGTGGAGGAAAGATTTAGGAAGTGGAGAGATGGAATTGGGTGCAGGGGTTTCAGCATAAACGTGGATAAAGCAGGTGATGGTGTCTAGGCTGGTGGCAGTGGTCAAAAGCAGAGGGAGTGTGGCCATATTCAGTTTGCCATGTGTGTTTGGGATGCAGCTCCACCCTATGGACTGTTTGTGATAAAAAGGTGCATAGAGATCTAGTGGTATTGCTGGTAGACTGCAAAAAAAATGCAGATTTCATGTGTGTGGTGTGCAGGAGAGAGCATGTAGACATTGAGATGTGAGAAAGGATTGACCTTCCTGGAGAGTCTCTTGAATGTATGGACAGACTTTATTTGTGGGATATAATGTGTACTAGAAGTGGGGCTGGAACTAACTCTTTGTCTACGATAAGGAGTGGTTGGAAGTTAAGGGAACTGTTGCCTCTCCGGACATTCAGAGCACTCTCGCTACACGCTTTGGGGTCCTTATATGCACCATGTTAGGAGTGTAATGTCCAGTAGTGACATGGGCAGTAAAAGAAAGGATATTTGTTGGCTCAAATGTATAGAGATGATAATGATTAGATGGATGTTTGGTGTGTCTTTGAATGACAGACCAGGGAGGCTAGGATTGCAAATTGATAGATAAGAAAAGGATGGGACTTCAGTGCATTAGTACTGCAATGAGAAGGGGTTGACTGAGATGGTCTGGACATGTGAAGAGTAAGGAGAATGATAACTGGATTCAGAGAGGAAGAGGTGTGAACGTTGAGGGTAGGGTTGCAAGAGACAGACCAAAAATGACCTGGGATGAGGTCACACTGGGACTAAATAGAGGCTGTTACAGATGTAGGAAATGGATAGCCACCATTTGGTGACTAAGGCCAACACATGCAAGCGTGTTGGTGCCTTTACAAATGAAAACCAATGGCTTGAAAAACTACTGTTTCTTATGTAACATATTCTGTCATTGGTCTGTGTATCAACGAGTCACCAAATCCTTTTTTACCCCTGATTTTGGTGATATAAAGGAATAAGAGAGAAGCCAATCCCATATTACCTCTTTTGAGGTGCGGCCAACAGTTAAGCTACCACAATACAGTACATTAATGGTAATCAACCAACTTCCCTAGATGACATGACTGTCACCACAGTACAGTACATTAATGGTAATCAACCAACTTCCCTAGATGATATGACTGTCACCACAGTACAGTACATTAATGGTAATCAACCAACTTCCCTAGATGATATGACTGTCACCACAGTAAAGTATATTAATGGTAATCAACCAACTTCCCTAGATGATATGACTGTCACCACAGTACAGTACATTAATGGTAATCAACCAACTTCCCTAGATGATATGACTGTCACCTTTTCAGATCTGAACTCATGCACGCCATCACACTGACTGGGGTATTGCAACAATGTGATCACCTGGTGCTCTAGTGCATGTAGGAATTTCTTTAAACTAATAACAGAGAACTGTCTGAGATATTGCAGCAGTCAAAGGGTTGGCAATGAATTTCAAATGAAATTAATAAAACTGATGCCATGATTCCTCTTGATGAGATCCCCAATTTAGGTTAGCCATAATACAGCTGATGTTTTCAATGGAATGGAAGATAAACAAAGTGCTAAAGCCAGCTTTTTGTTTATTCCTAAGTGTGTGCCTCAAATGAGAGAAATAGGACAATGCAATAAATAAATAAAATTAAAAGGCATGAGCGGATCTTGAATTTGGCTGTTATCTTGGTTTTGTTTTTTCTTTGAGAGAACAATCTTGTGGGCTCCTGACCGTTGGTTCCTTCTTCCTTGCGAAAAAAAGAAAAAGAAAAAAAAAAAATCTGCCAAGGTACAGCTAATGTTTTTTGTGGACTGAAAGCTAAATCAGCTATCAAATGGGCTTATAATGAGGCATGTTTATGAACCTAAGGCTTCTGGCCTTTGGTTCCTTCTTTCTTGCATATAAAAAAAAAAAGGCAGTCCAGACTGCTTCCGGCGTTATCGGACTTTTTCCAGTATATAAGAAATTAGTCTGGTGGCTCCTCAATTCCAATAAAAGCAAATTCCAGTCTATTGAAGTCCATTATGTCAAGGTTTGGCTATAGATAGATAGGTAACCGTAGCAAGCTAGAGATAGACCAGAAGTACAGACCACCTTCATCAAGGGAATATAGCTCTGTATTCACAGTAAAAGATCACATGGGCATGAGAGGCACACAGTTCATAGGTTCTGGACAGGATCCATCTTATATAAGCAGTTAAATGCAATACTGCATCAGTATATGTATATCTGTCTATCTATTTATCTATATATATATATATATATATATATATATATATATATATATCCATCCATCCATCCATCATCCAATCCTACATTGCCCCATGAGGAGCGTAGGAGCCCGGGGCTAGGCAATTGGTCTCGACATTTAAGATGAGAGTGGCCAGCCTCACTCATCCCTGAGTGGCATTACATGAGCAATCAACGCCAACCATCTCTTGGATACAAACCTTCACTGGCTCAATCCGACTGGAGCGCAATAATTACCCACTAAACCACCAGGTGCCAAATTTGGTTATATGGTTACCACCCAGCATAGTAAATGGTTTCCTGGTGTACAGGAAACCATTTGGCTTGTCACTCAGTGTAGAGTCACCCACAGGCAGAAGGAAAAGGAAAGAATGAAGGAAAGAAAGACAGAAGAGGGAGTGTAAAGTCACCTGTAGGCAGAAGGACAAGGAAAGAATGAAGGAAAGAACGACAGAAGAGGATGGAAGGAAAGAAGGATGGAAGAGAGGAAAGGGCAGACACCTGAGAGCAGCACTACATCGAGTGAACGGATGGTGAGCGCCCCCACCTACCACACATATATATATATATATATATAAAGGAGGAGGCCGTAGCACGGGCCGAACAGGGTAGTACTCCCGAGGGGAATGGGAATGCTGGTGATAGGGAGAGCTGGAGCTCCTGTTTCACTAGCTATCTAACCATCCCCCTTTGCTGACCTTTTCAGTGTGACAGTAACATGGAGAGCAGACCAGCATACTCTCCCAAACATTTCCTCTAACTATCTATACACTACACCACATGCACTTTACATTTCACACAACGTGTCCCACTACGTTACAGGGGTTGGCGCCAGCAAGGGCATGCGGCCAGAAAACTTTGCCCCCGCTACCTAGTGGCGGACTTCTGGGGGGAGGCGTGGCAGGGGTTCCGCCAGCATAGATCTTGGGTCCAGTGCGAGATGGGGCTCGGGCCTGTGCTAGAGGGTACAGGGCATTGCGGTTCCCAGGCTGCTGCTTCCGCCCAATAGAGAGGGGCCCGAACCTGGGAGTAGCGCCCCAGGAGGCTGCCCTATCAGTGGGTGTATAATGGCGGGATAGTTGCAGTGCCAAGACGCGCTTGGAGGGTGTCCCTGCTGCTGTCCTGGCAGGGTGCCCCGAGGCCACTACCACAGCCACTGGTAAGCTGGTGGGCTAGGGGTCCCAGATCCATTGCCTGGACCTGGGACATAGTGCAGTGAGTGGAACCTGTGCTGTGTCTGTCCCCCTTTATTAATACTGAAGATGACAAAACAAAATAAGTTTCAAAGCAAGCCTGAGGACAGTAAATCACCCATGGGGATGAGGGTGGGTTCATGGAATGTGGGTTCATTGAGGGGAAGAGCAGGGGAAGTCGTTGAGGCATTCAGTAGGAGGTGGGTGGATGTGGCGTGTTTGCAGGAAGTCCGGTACAGGGGTGGATCAGCCAGAAAGATTGTTGGGAAGGACTGTTGCTATAAGTTGTTTTGGCAGGGGGGGACAGATGGATATGGAGGTGTTGGTGTGATGGTTGCGGAGAAATGGGTGGAATATGTTATGAATGTTTTGAGAGTAAGCGATAGGATATTGGTAGTGAAAATTCTGTTGGGAAGAAAGATAGCTGCGATTATATCGGCATATGCTCCACAGGCAGGATTGCATGAATCAGAGAAAGATAGATTTTGGGATGATTTAATACGTATAGTGGGTGGTATGCGGGATGATGAGATAGTGATTTTGGGATGGGACTTAAATGGTCATGTAGGTGAAGCAGCACAAGGTTACGAAGGAGTGCATGGGGGATGTGCGTATGGTCTAAGGAATGCAGAAGGGGAAAGGATACTCGAGTTTGGGGAGGCAACGGACATGATTGTGTGCAACACATATTTTAGGAAAAGAGACAGTAGGTTAATTACGTATGAGTTTGGGGGAAATAGCAGTCAGATAGATTATTTTCTGGTTAGGAGGTCCGGTAGGAGGTTAGTGAGGGATGTTAAAGATATAGGAAGTGAGGAGTGTGTGCAGCAGCACAAACTATTGATTTGTGATATGGTGCTTAAAGAACAAGTGATGAAAAAGAGGACTTATGTACCTAGGAGGAAAATATGGAAGCTGAAAAACCAGGTAGTAAGGGATGCATTGTATAGCGAGTTGAGGAGACTGGTGGCTGAACAGGGAGCTGTAGACAGAGGTGTTAATGAACAGTACAGAGCCCTCAAGAACAATTTCTTGAGAGTTACTGATGTAACATGCGGCTGGACAAGAGGACCACCAAGACATAAAGTAACTTGGTGGTGGGATGAGGGTGTAGAAGCTGCAATTAAGGAGAAAAGAAGGCTTTTCCGGGAATGGAAGAAGGGTGGTAGCAAAGAGGAATATTTGGCTGCCAAGCGTAGGGCTAGAAGAGAGGTATACAGGGCAAAGTCTGAGTCACAGAGACAGTTACTTGATAACCTAAATCATGGGGAAAGGAAAAATATATTTAGGGTGGCAGGTCAGGTGAAGAGGGATAATCGGGATATTATAGGTGAGCAGTGTGTGAAGAATGATGAAGGAAGGGTAGTGGTGAACAGTGAGGATATTAAAGATGCATGGAGAGAGCATTATAACCGGTTGTTGAATGAGGAGTTTGACTGGGACAGGGAAGGTTTGGAGCCAGCAGATCCAGTGTCTGGCCCATGGCCTTTGATTGATACTGCTACTGTGAGTGAGGCAATAGGCAGGATGAGGGTGGGGAAGGCAGCAGGTGTGTCTGGGTTGACTGCCGAAATGTTGAAGGCCTCAGGCGATATAGGGGTGAGTTTAGTCACTGACCTGATAAATAGGATTATTTATGAGTGTGTTGTCCCAGATGATTGGCTGAAGAGTGTAATTGTAAATGTGTATAAAGGGAAGGGTGATGGCCTGGAAAGAGGAAATTATAGAGGTATAAAGCTTTTAGATCAGATAATGAAGGTAATGGAGAGAGTTTTAGAAAGTATGATTAGAGAAAGAGTGAATATTGATGAGATGCAGTTTGGGTTTATGCCAGGCAGGGGGACCATTGATGCCATATTCATTGTTCGACAGCTTCAGGAAAAATATATTGGTAGGAGAAGGGATCTTTATTTTGTTTTTGTTGATTTGGAAAAGGCCTTTGACAGAGTCCCTAGAGAGGTGGTGAAGTGGGCAATGAGAAAGCTTGGCTTGGAGGAGTGGCTGGTTAGGGTGGTTATGGCCATGTATGTGGGTGCTCACACCCAGGTGAGAGTGAATGGAGATTTGAGTGATGAGTTTTCCGTGAATGTTGTTATGCATCAGGGGTCAGTCTTGAGTCCCATATTGTTTATTATGGTACTTGAAGCCCTTTCATGTGACTTTAGAAACAGACTCCCGTGGGAGTTGTTGTATGCTGATGATTTGGTGTTGATTGCAGAGAATGAAAGGGAGGTGGAGGAAAGGTTTAGGAAGTGGAGAGATGGTATGGGACAAAAGATTTAAGGGTAAATGCAGATAAAACAAAAGTGATGATATCTAGGGTTGGTGGCGGTACTGTCAAAGACGAGGGAGAGTGGCCATGTGCAGTTTGCCACAAGGGCGTGGGAAGTAGTTCCATCTTGTGTGGTGTGTATGATAAATGGGTGCATAAGAGATGTAGTGGTATCAGAGGTAGACTGCGAGACAATGCTGATTTTATGTGTACGGCGTGCCAAGGCGAGCAGGTGGAGATTGTCAGACGTGAAAGGATTGAACTTGCTGGTGAATCTCTTGAGTGTGTGGAAGAGTTTTGTTATTTGGGAGACATGTTGTGTGCTGGAGGTGGGGCTGGAGCTAGCTCTGTGGCTAGGGTGAGAAGTGGTTGGAAGAAGTTCAGGGAGCTCTTGCCTCTCCTGACATTGAGAGGGCTCTCCCTACGTGCTAAGGGGTCTTTGTATGCAGCATGTGGTAGGAGTGTAATGCTGTATGGCAGTGAGACCTGGGCAGTGAAGTAGGAAGATATTCGCCGGCTCAGACGTACGGAAATGACAATGATTAGGTGGATGTGCAGTGCGTCCCTGCGTTGAAGGCCTGGAGGGGCTGGGTTTACAATGGAAGAGTTGAGAGGTAGGATGGGACTGGAGTGTATTGGTGTTGTGATGACGAGAGGTAGATTGAGGTGGTTTGGACATGTGGAGAGGATGGGGGATGATAATTGGGTGAGGAAGGTGAGAAGTGTTAATATTGGGGGTGGGGTTATGAGGGGTAGACCGAGAAAGACATGGGACGAGGTCATTAAGTGTGACCTTAGGGTTAGGGGATTGAACAGGGAGGCTGCAATGGATCGTGCAGCGTGGAGAGCCGCCATTAGGTGACCAAGGCCGACACATGCAAGCATGTTGGAGCCTTTAAAAACGAAAAACGCATATATATGAAATACCAGCACGGCGGGATGAGCCCGACACCTCCATCCCAGGAGGAGAAAGTGGGGGGGGTGACACCCACCCCACAAGGAGACAACGGAGGGGCTGAATTACCTTGGCGGATGTCCAGGCAACAACGGCGCAGCTTCCTCGCAACCCGGCGCCCCTCTTCCGTGCAGCCAGACCACTCGGCAGCGTATGGAAAAAGTACACTACTCTCCAGCAGAGGGAACGCTCGCCAGAATCGGGGGGTGACTTGCAGTGGCAAGTTCTCAGGCACACCCTCGGTTGCCGAGTCTTCTGGATCAGCTCCACACCTAACTGAGGACTCAGGAGGAGCCTCTAGGGTTGCTATTCCTCTGCCTAGACTGAAGGAGGGAACGCTTCGTCAGAGCTGTGGCAAAAGCCAAGAGTGTATGTCCGACCTCTTCCTCCCAATGTCTCCAGGGTAGGAGGCCCTAGCCCTATGACAGGAGTGCCCCCGCACCCCTAATCCACGTTGGAGCACAGGCAGTGCCCAACGGGGCTGCCTGACGAAAGGAGTCACCTCTGGCTCACCCCACTGCCCTGATGTTAGAGCAAGATGCCACTCTTTCCAGCTCTCTCCTTGGAAGGCTAGAGTCTCTACCCCTACAGGCTCCCCACCTAAGTCCAGATAAGACGAGGTGCCCATGAGGCCTGGAATCTAGTCCCTGCAGCCCGGGCCACCCCAGACACTGACAGGCTCTGCCAGGATCAGAGGCCACAGCCCTACCCTGTCAGCCTCCCTCTGCAGCAGAGGCCGTGGTCCCTGGAGCCAGCAGGCCTCCCCAGGTGCTTGCCGAGGCCGAAGGACCTCCCCCAACGCAAGTGGCCGCAGTTCTCCCCTGACGGCCGCCCTGGACCGGGGTACGGGCCGCCCTACCTCGGCAGCACCCGCCTCCCGGCCGACCCTTAGGCCGGGCCTCCACCAGGCCCTCCCCCAGGCCCCAAAAACGACCAAGGGCCAACAGCGTACAGCCTGACTTCTGGCCCTCTTCGGGCCCAGTCCTGAGAGCCCTGCCTCCTGCAGGGCCGATGCGGCAAGAAAGCCACCCCAGACACCGCCCCTTTATTCCCGGACTTGTGGCAACTCCATGGGCCCCACTGTTCTGCACAGCTCCCCGGACAGCCCGGCTCCCACGCCTGGCCACCACCTGGAGCTCCCTGCATAGGCCCTCTCCCCCGTGGGCCCTGGTCCCCTTTCTGTCAGAACTGTGAGTGACAGGTCTCGGATTATATACATTCCCAGTGTTGTGAACCCGCCCCCCCCCTTTCTCAGTGAACTACCAGTGAACCATTTTCCTGTGTTCCTCTCCCCTATCCCCATATACGGCACACGCCTCCCCCTCCCATCAGTGTTTCCCTCCTCTTGCTGAAGAGTCGAGCCCCTGTGAATCACATGCCGAGTGTATAACCCCGGCCCCAGGTTGAGACCCCCCCTCCCCTGTGGACAGGACAGACGAGCCCGTATCACTCACGTAACACAGCAATATCTCAGTACTCGATCCTCCCCCTCCTCTCCTCCCTGCCCCGGGCCTGGCCCCACAGAGAGAAACCCTCCATATCCTCAGTAAGCCCCTTACCCCCCCACATTTCCCCAGTGTGTCCTATGGTATATTCTCGACCTGTGTGACATGTTTATAGGGGCTAAGTTAGCTTATAGGGGCTAAGTTAGCTAGGGACTGCTGTACATGTCACGCGGAGATGATGTATTAGCTAGGACCTGTCTATGTCACGCCAACACCTAGGCTTAAGAGCTGTCCCTGTGGGTATACCAGATTGTGTTGTATGTACAGTGGGGCACCAATTTTCACGCCTAATTGGGTCCAAAAATAATGCGCGAAAGTGGAATTAGCGAAAGTTGGGGCATTGTCTTTATGGTAAAAAGGCTAATTGGTTCCCGGTTATCCTAAAGTAACATCAGATTTTCATTTTCACTTGCAATACAGTACATCAAATCACTATTGTACATTGCATTGTGAGATACAAACAATAAAAACTGTACAGTACACATTATATGAGGAGAAACATACCACAGAGACCAGGTTGAGGTGTTTAATGGATGTTGGCGGTAAGTATCCGAGGCGCGTGGCGGGCTTATTTAGCCACGCCAGACGTATTGGCGCCACCTCTTGCTGCCTCGCTACCACCATGCTGTTTCCTCATACTACGCACTGTCGATTCTGGGATGTTAAATATACGGCAGATTTCACTGTTTTTTGCGCCCTTGTCCATGTGCTCAACTATCTTCCTTTTCATTTCATTATTATACTGCCGTTTCTTCACTCCAACACGATACTCTCTTTTAGCCTTGGCCTTTCCTCTCGACTTTGAATGTCCCGGCCACTTTTTATCACCACCACTGCCTCCCGGCCCTCCCCCCACACCACCAGGCTCTCCCCCCACACCACCAGGCCCTTTCCCCACACTACCAGGTATAGTAGAGGCCATTGAACCGTGAGAATCCAACACAATGGAGCTAGCACGCTCGTACACAATGGCGGGAATGGATGGACAGAGTGTTGACATGACGTCATTCAAGATGGCGGTGGGTTGCGGGCGGGCGGTGCAGTGCAGGAAATTCAAAGTTCAAAATATTGTCCCAAACCCAAAATTTGTGCGCGAAAATCGATTTTTTTCAAGCGAAAGTGGAAGTTAGGGAATATTTGGTGCATGCCGCGAAAGTGGATTCCGCGAATCCTGCTGTAGCGAAAGTTGGTGCACTACTGTAAACCTCTCTGTATTGATATATTATTTATATTGGCAAAATATTGCTTGTGATACTGTGAGGAAATAACCCAGATGTGAGACAATGATGCTGAACTAGGTGGTCAGTGATTCAGACCAATATCAGTGTAAGGCATTGTTTAAATTCGACTCTGGTCATAGAATATTGTGTGTGTAATTGTGTCTCTATTAATATATTGATGTATTTGTTCACTCGTGGTGTTTTTGTTTTCCTTCCTTGCTAGTGCTGACCCGGTCAGGAATTAAGGACCCAGACTTGCACCGTGACTGGACCTGAGAAGTCGGGACACTGAACACGCTGCATAACGCTGGTGGCTAGTGGTGGTTCTTGACCCGGCAGTAAAACAGAAAGGAACGGAAATTCCGCAACCATGGTGGCCAAACCACGCGTTCAACTCCCAAAGTTTGACGCTGAACTCTACGATATACACACATATATGTCTGTGATCAAAGCCATACTAGACATAAGTTTTGAGAATGATTGCAAAAAGATAGCAGTCACATTCCCCCACCTTGGAAAAATTGTCTCAAGCATAGCCACAAAATTAGTTCCGGAGCTGAAATGGGACCAATTTCAACAAATCGTGACCCAAGCCATCACGCTTTCCCTAGGGAAAGTCGTCGCCTTCTCCCAGTTAGACGCACTAACTTACGACGGGAACTTGGACGACACCCTCATTCAAACTCGACATCTTGTCGCCACTGCCTACCTGGAGGCAGACCCTCAAACCTGGGACCAACATATGTTTAATACTCTCCTACGAATACTCCCCAGTGTGGTCAGGGAACATTGTACCATTTGCGACCCAACTGGGGATATTGACAAAGATATCCAGTTGGTGAGGCGCCTGCTCGCCGCCCGCTCCGCGCCCCAACAGATAGGGGCAGTGAGCAGAATCCCCACCCGCAAGCTGCCCCCCAACAACCCCCAGACACCAACCCCACACCTGCTGCCCCAGGAACCGCCAGCCCTTCCCCAAGCCATGCCCACCAGGAAGCAACCTACTCCCAGGGAAACGTCCAATCTCATCTCCATCAACCCCTGGGAGTTCACGACATGCAGTCACTGCTGCCCCATACACGATATTAGAGAGCAACTAAAGGCTGGCCAGCGAGGAGCTGCTATCCAGGGGCGCCGCAAAGTGTCGGCCATCGAGGATGATCCGCCTGACGAGCCCTTTCCCCCTGTAGAGGCCCCCGACGCCGACGAGGCGGACATAGGTGGCGAGGGGGGAGGTGCCTCACCCCAACTGGATTTTTAGGACAGCCCCCGCACCTCCCTATGGTGGTGGGGGCCACATCACACAAGTATCGTCCCCCGATCTACGACAAGGCCAGGTTAAATGGGGTGAAAGCTCGACTGCTGGTTGACACGGGAGCAGCCAGATCGTGCTGATACCATCACTTCTACTCCCATCACGCCAGAGCCTTCGGCCCTCTCCTCCCAACCTCGGCCCACCTCATAGACATGGGTGATGGCCCCCTGCCCATCCATGGGGAAACCCAGGCTCTTCGTGTCCAGACTCACCAAAAAGCAACCGCTCAACACCAGTTTGTTATATTTGACTCCCCCTGCCCTGCCTACGTCGGGTATTTGGGGTTGGATCTGTTGCAGAAACTCCGGGCCAACATCGACTGTCATGGAAGGCGGTTGCATTTCCATAAGGCACCAGATCCACCCCCTCAAGCTCTGTGCATGTGCCACATCATAAACCCTCCCTCTCACCCCCCCTTCCACCCCCCCCACCCCTTAATCCTGCCCCTGCAGCTACTATCCTGCCCCCACCCATCTTCCCAGCTACATTATCCTCCACCGTAACCATTCCCCCCCACCACGAGACATGGCTCCCTTTGCATCGACCCACTGACACCCATGTAGTATTCTCCCTGCTGCCCCAGCGGGCGCCATCACCTCCTGCCTCCTTTCTCCCACCTTCCTCTCCCTGCACCTCGCTGTGGTCCGCGCGGCTAATTTCTCCGCCTCGCCCCTTACCCTCCTCAAGGGTCTAGTAGTAGGCGAGATGAAAGAGGCAGAGCCCTGCGCCGCCCCCCCCCCCTCATCCCCTAACTCTCCGACCCTCCCACCACTCCCTGACCATCTCTCCCCTAAACAAACCACCGACCTGCGACTCCTCCTCCTGGACTTTCAGGACATCTTCTCATCGGGACCCACCGACATCGGTCACACCACCATCCTGTCCCACGAGATACACACGACGGGCCCCCCCATCCGGCAACCCGCTCGCCGGAAAAACATCACGCAACGGGCCAAGGAAGACCGGCAGGTCCAGGACATGGTCCTCTTCTGTCATCTTCGTCAAAAAGAAAGACGGAACACTGAGATTCTGCGCGGACTGCCATCACCTAAACGATGTCGCTATCAGGGACACCACTCCCTACCGAGGATTGACGACTCCCTGGATTCACTTTACGGGGCTTCTTGGTTCTCCACCTTAGATTTACAGTTGGGATACTGGCAGGTCCCTGTGCACTCAGAGGACCATCAAAAGACCTCCTTCTCTACCAGCAATGGGAAGCACTATGAATTCAGCGTGCTCCCTTTTGGCCTCTGCAACGCCCCAGCAACATTCTCCTACCTCATGGAGTCCGTCCTCAGCGGCCTCACGTGGGAAATCTGCCTCGCCTACCTTGATGACGTCATCATCTTCAGCAGGACCTGGCCCGACCACCTCCACTGCCTCCGCTAAGTTTTTTCGCAAATACTTCATGCTTGGCTTAAACTCCGGCCATCCAAGTGTGTTCTAACCCAGCAATCCGTCTCCTACCTAGGACACGTCATATCAAAGGAAGGCATTGCACCGGACCCAGAGAAACTTAGAGCCATAGCCGACCTCCCCCTGTCACGAGACGTGCACGACACATGCGCCTTCATAGGCCTCGCCTCCTATTACCGGCGTTTTGTAAAAGGCTTCGCTACCATCGCCAAACCACTACATGATCTCACCAAGAAGGGGGAGCCATTCACTTGGACTGAGGAATGCCTACAAGCCTTCCGGAGCCTCAAAGTCAAGCTCATCACAGCCCCCGTAGTGGCATTCCCAGATTATATCATCCCATTCCACCTCTACACTGACGTCTCACTGGTGGCCATAGGCGCTGTACTAGCACAGGTACAAGACAGCAGGGAGCACATCATCGCCTGCGCTAGCTGTACCCTTAACCAGACTGAATGAAACTATGCAGCCATGAAACAGGAGTGCCTCGGTATCATCTGGGCACTAGAATACTTCCGTGCATACCTGGTGAGCACCCACGTGACCATCATCACCGATCACCAGTCACTACAATGGCTCCGTCAATCCGACACCAAAAATGCACAGATGATCCACTGGAGGGAGACCTTGGAAGAATTCAATTTGGGTATCTCGTACCGACCTGGAAAACTCCACACGAACGCAGACACCCTCTCTAGACTCCCCGTGAGTGCCATCCAATCCGTGCCCACCCTACTGCAACAATGGCAAGCCAAAGACTGCCCAGACTGGATGCCAGCCCATCTGTTTTCCAAACTACAAAGATCGGGCGACTTGTACACCCAATCCGGCCACATAGCCCTTGACCCCGAGGCCGCAATAGACACCCTTACCCATCTCCACTCCGACAACGTGATACACCTCGGCACCAAAATATTGCTCCAGGCATTTAACATTTTCTGGGCCCCACACCCCTCTAAATTAGTGCAACAAGTAATCCAAGCCTGCTGAGCGTGTGCCCTCGGGAAGGACACCACCCGTACACCAGGCCCCTCGGGTCACCTAGTGGCCAGCAAACCGTGGCAGCTGCTATCAACCGATGTGGTCGGCCCCCTTCCCTCTAAGTCAGGCTACTGCTACCTCATTACGTTTGTAGACACCTGTTCTAAATTCCTAGTTGCCTGTCCGGCGAAAGAACACCACGCCCTCGCCATCGCAGATGCGATGATCCGCCACGTGTTTTCCATACTTCAGGATTCCCCAAGCCCTCCACTCTGATAATGCACCCGAGTTTACAGGTAAAGTCTGGAAGGAACTATCCACCATCTTTGGATATAACATTTCACACTCATCCCCCTACTGGCCACAAGGAAACGACATTTGTGAGCGCAACCATCACACTCTACTCAACCAGGTGCACACCCACATTCAAGCCACCCAGGATGATGATTGGCTAGCCCACGTTAAAATTATACAATGGGGCATAAACACCTGCCTGCTTGAAGACGGCATCACGCCACATGAAAGACTATTTGGCGAGCCGCCCCTACTCCTCCCCCTCCAACCCCCCCACCAACCTCACCTCCTCCGACCGCCTAATCCACCTCAAGCAGAAACTCAAACACCTACAGGCTGCGCAAGACCTAACCCCAGATGACACACCGGCTAATCCCTACAAATCTGGCGACCTCATCATGATTGCCACCCTACCTACCCCCCACAAACTTGCCCCGCACTGCACAGGCCCTTATGAAATAGTCAACGTCCCCAACCTGTACCAGGTCACCATTAACGACCACAACACCACCCGCACATATAGAAACCGACATGTACAACGATCCCTGCCGCCAAGCACACCACCACCTCCGAACCGGAACTCACCCAACCTGCCCACCTCCGCCCCCCTGACTCAGGAAAATTCCTACGCCTGTTACCTGTCCCCTTCCTTCTCCTCAAACAACACCTCCGCCACCTCCACCCCCCCCCAGCATCTTCACCCTCCCCACCATCCACCACCATCCCTCCCCATCTCTCGGAATCGCCTTCCGCCATGTCTAGCCCCCCCCCCCAACAACCCCCAAGTCCTGCACCTGCGCCTGTCACCACCACCCCATCCCCTACCTCACCACAACACACCCCATCACCAACATCACCCTCGATGCCACTCCTGCCCGCCACACCCCCAGTACACCCGCGTCTCAACCCTGCCTCCCCACCCACACTTGTTCTGACAACCACCCACACCCGATCCGGCCACCTATCACGACCACCCGGCCACTACACCCACACACCCTCTCCACGATCCACCCCTGGCCCTCCTATTGTCCCCCTTCTCCTCAAATCCCGCCATCCCCTAGAGAACATACCAATTGGCCGCCCCACTGAGCCGATTACCTTGAAATGCCCCTATAAATATGCCAACACGCTCGCCCTCTCCAGTCTTCAGCCAGACTTCTTCCCAGCCACCCCATCCCCACCACTCAAAATGAAAATCACTCTTGTCCTCTGGACCCCACCCCGAGGGCGCAAGCGCCGCATCCATGGCACTGACCAACTCCTCCGCCACCTACGACAAACACCGACGCTGTCAGCTCTCACCGTCAGGTACTCCCCACATCTCCAGCCAAACCAGCGAACCGCCTACTGGACAAATTTCCTCCGCCACCTCATGCCCGCACACCACACCGCCACCTCTGACATGTTCCAACTCCAGTCATGGGGATGTGACTTTTTAACCCATGATGATGGTGAAATACCAGCGTGGCGGGATGAGCCTGACACCACCACCCCAGGAGGAGAGAGTGAGGGGGTGACACCCACCCCACAAGGAGACAACAGAGGGGCTGAATTACCTGGGTGGATGTTCAGGCAACAACGGCGCATCTCCCTCGCGACCCGGTGCCCCTCTTCCGCGTAGCCAGACCACCTGGCAGTGTACGGAAAAAGTACACTACTCTCCAGCAGAGGGAATGCTCGCCAGAATCGGGGGGAGACTTGCAGTGGCAAGTTCTCAGGCACACCCTTGGATGCCAAGTCTTCTGGATTGGCTCCACACCTAATTGAGGACTCAGGAGGAGCCTCTAGGGTTGCTATTCCCCTGCCTAGACTGAAGGAGGGCATGTTCCGTTGGAGCTGTGGCGAAAGCCGAGAGAGTACATCTGACCTCTTCCTCCCGACGTTACAGGCACAAGACCTTCTCACACGGAAGGAGGGCACACTCCTTTGGAGCTGTGACAAAAGCTGAGAGAGTACGTCCGACCTCTTCCTCCTGACGTCCCCGGGACAGGTAACCCCAACCCGATGAAGGGAGGGCACGCTTCGTCGGAGCTGTGGCGAAAGCCGAGAGTGTACGTCCGACCTCTTCTTCCCAACGTCTCCGGGGCAGGAGGCCCTAGCCCTACGACTGGAGTGCCCCTGATCCATGTAAGAGCACAGGCAGTGCCTGACAGGGCTGCCTGACGAAAGGAGTCACCTCTGATTCGCCCCACCACCCTAGTGTTAGAGCAAGATGCCACTCTTTCCAGCTTTCTCCTTGGAAGTTTAGAGTCTCCCCCTACAGGCTCCCCACCTGAGTCCAGATAAGACGAGGCACCCCCAAGGCCTGGAATCTAGTCCCTGCAGCCCGGGCCACCCCAGACACTGACGGGCTCCGCCAGGACCAGAGTCTGCAGCCCTTCCCTGTCGGCCTTCCCCTGCAGCAGAGGCTGCAGTCCCTGGAGCCAGCGGGCATCCCCAGGTGCTCGCCGAGGCCAAAGGACCTCCCCCGACGCAAGCGGCCACAGTTCTCCCCTGACGGCCGCCCCCAACCAGGGTACAGGCCCCCCTACCTCGGCCAGCCCTCGGGCCAGGCCTCCACCAGGCCCTCCCCTGGACCCCAAAGACAGCCAAGGCCCAACGGCGTACAGCCCGACTTCTGCCCCTCTTCGGGCCCAGTCCCGAGAGCCCTGCCTCCTGCAGGGCAGATGCAGCGAGAAAGCCGCCCCATTACTCCCGGACTAGTGGCAACTCCATGGGCCCCACTGTTCTGCACAGCTCCCCGGACCGCCTGCCACCCACGCCTGGCTGCCACCTGGAGCTCCCTGCATAGGCCCTCTCCCTCATGGGCCGTGGTCTCCTCTCCGTCAGATCTGTGAGTGACAGGTCTCGGATTATATACCTCCCCAGTGTTGTAAATTCCCCTCCTTTTTCAGTGAACTACCAGTGAACCGTTCTCCTGTGTTCCTCTCCCCTATCCCCATACGCAGCACCCCCCCCCCGTGTCAGTGTTCCCCCCCTTGCTGACGAGTAGAGCCCCTGTGAATCACATGCAGAGTGTATAACCCCGGTCCTGGGTTGAGACCCCCCCTCCCCCAGGACAGGACAGACGAGCCCGTATCACTCACATAGCACAGCAGTATCTCAGTACTGGATCCTCCCTCTCCTCTCCTCCCTGCCCCTTGCCCCCCCACTTCCCCCCAGTGTGACCTATGGTATATTCTCGACCTGTGTGACACGTTTATAGAGGCTAAGTTAGCTAGGGACTGCTGTACATGTCACGCGGAGATGATGTATTAGCTAGGACCCGTCTATGTCTCGCGAGCACCTAGGCTTAAGAGCTGTCCCTGTGGTATACTGGGTTGTGTTGTATGTAAACCTCTCTGTGTTGATATATTATCTCTGTTGGTGATAATTGCCTGTGATACTGTGAGGAAATAACCTAGATGTGAGACAGAGATGCTGAACTAGGTGGACAGTGATTCAGACCAATATCAGTGTAAGGCATTGTTTAATTTCAACTCTGGTCATAGAATAGTGTGTGTGTAATTTTTTTTCTATTAACCCATTCACGTCGAGGGGTGCGCGTAAATTTTGGCTGTGGCATGTAACTCCCGCTCACTATGGCACGTAACTCTCGCTCATGAGCTTTCAGAACAGTTGTGTAGAGATATGTTACTTCTAATGCTTGTAGGAAAGTTAATATTCATCTTAGAATGGCCATTTTGGTGTCATTTTGAAGATGAAGAGTTTTGCTCTATCATACATTGTTCAAAAAGACAATATATATAAAATATAATGTTAAGAAAAACAAGTAGAAGTTAACTGACATGCTAAAGTCTTACACATTCCTTTAAAAGAATATCTGCCCAAAAAAACTATTCAAGAAACAATAATATTTTTTGCTTCATTACTTAGGAGAATAAAAATATTTTCCAATAATGGATTATTTATTGCATTTTCTTCAATAATAACTCCATAAACATACGAGAAAAAGAAACATAAAAATGCATTATTTATTGCATGTTCTTCAACGATATCTCCGGAAATATATGAGAGAAAAAGGAACATAAAAATGCATTATTTATTGCATGTTCTTCAATAATAACTCCGTAAGTATATGAGAGAAATAGGAACATAAAAATTCATTATTTATTGCACACTTCTCAGTAATAATTCCATAAATATACGAGAGAAAAAGAAACTTAAAATGTATCATTTATTGCATTTTGTTTAATAATAACTGCGTAATTATATGAGAGAAAAAAGAACATAAAAATGCATTATTTATTGCATTTTCTTCAATAATAATTCCATAAATATACCAGAGAAAAAGGAACATAAGTGTTTCTGTTTTGGCATGCTTACATGAACTTTGAATGTAGTAATGTTTTACCTGAAATGCTTATAGCAGGCTCATTTGTCATCGTAATAACCTCAGTCAGGGCTCAATTTGAAGTTGAATAATTATACCTTTTCTTAGCATATATAAAAGACATAAACATAATGGCTAACTCACTAATAAATCCTGATCCTCAGAGGGCTTTACCTCCTCCTGCCATTAGTTGAGGATCTTGCATTTTATAGACTATGGTGCAGGAGGACAATGCAGTGTTTACTACTTCCTGGAACTACGCCCACACCCACGGGGTGTGGCCACAGATGGTGTTGTCCAATACTTCTTTTTGGTGTGATATCGCTGGAAACAATCATTCCGTATGCAACAAGGCACTTTGCAGGCGTTACACTGATAGCTCGTTTCACGACAAAGGCCACTTCTGTAACACACCCTGCATCGTTTGAGTTTTCTGTGGGCCGCGAATTTCTCGCTGGCTTGTACCTTACATCCTGCACTTAGCCTCTCTGGAGGATCGTTGATCCTGGGCTTTTTTGCAGAAGGTGGATGTGCTTGTTGAGGCTCTGGGTCCTCCTTCTCAGAAGACAGGGTAGCAGGAGTATCAAGAGTAGCAGCAGAAGTTCTAGGACTTCCAGCAGGAACAGCAGGGATGTTAGCAGCAGCATGAGGATGATAGTCAAACCTTTCCTTGAGAGGTAGAGATGGAGCACGAGGAACGACATTTCCTTCTGATGGCCACTCGTTAGGATTGAAGTGGATGAGGGGATCCTAGGCTATTTCATGAAACTGCAGAAGTGTCAGCTGCTTCCCACTTGGACAGTACTTATTGTAGAGGACGTGGGCATTATGCAACATCATCTGAATGAAGTACAGCATCACCTTCTTCGTCCACTTCATTGTCTTACATGTGAAACTATAATACATGATCATTTGATCAAAACAATCAACTCCACGTATATATTTCACGTACTGACGTGTTGCAATAGGTCTTTGCAAGGTGGTGACCTGCAGCTGTGACCTGCCGTCCTTCCTAATCCTTTTGTGATGGACATACTCCTCTGTTTCTACTCCCACAAGGTTGGTGATGAGTGATATCAGCCTTGTGTCTTGCCAACAAATGATGAAGGTATCGTTTTTTCTGCGATAGTGCAAAGTGTTGCGAGGTACCTTCTTCTTTGACAAGGTCCTTAGCACCCTTGGAGCCCCTCGAGCTAGATGCAGGGTGCCACTGGAGTGGGTGCCATTCTGGTACAGATCCTCTGTGAGTGCCACTGAGTTATAGTAATTGTCCATTTATATATGGTATCCCTTGTTGAACAGATGCTGACACAGCGTAAAGACAATATCACGAAGCCCCCTTGAGACACCACTGTATATTGTGAAATCAGTCATGTAACCTGTCTCGGCCTCACAGAGGATGTAGAATTTGATTCTGTACTTGTCTGGCTTGTTGGGGTTGTACACCTTCATTGTCAGTCATCCTTTGTATGCCAGCATGCCTTTGTCCAAAGACAGACTCTTGAGAGGAACATTCAGGTTCCTTCATTTATCATGGAGATATTCCATAATTGTCCTGATCAGCAGCACCTTGTCTGTGTTACCCTTGGGGAGTGCCCTTCGGTTGAAGAAGTGAATATATTTTGAGAGCTGTTTGAACGTGTTGAATGTCATTGTCTGGGCAAAACATGTTGGTGCATATTCTCCCTTGTTGGTCCAGTACATATTTTGTTCAACAGGGAGCTTGCAGATACCCATAAATATTCTCAAGCCCAGGTAGTTTGCAATGTCAGTGATGGTGCAGCCAATCCAGTTGTATGCAGAGTGCTGTTGAAGCTCATCTCGGCAGTAGGCAGCATAGTCATTTGTATCCTCCATAATGTAAGTGAGGAGGTCATGGGTAATAATTAGCTTCAAAAATCCTAGGGGAGTGGTGGGGATCGGGACAGTCAGGCCAGGTATAGCTGTGAATGGATGGATGTTTGGGGGGTCTGGGTTGGTGCTCCAACCCTCCTCCTCCTCCCTAGGCCTGGCTCCCTCATATGTTGCTTCCTTTCCCCTATCACTTTCCTCACAAGGTATAGCTCCACGTCTTTCACCCACCTCACGTGACTGAACCCTTTGCTTCCGCATGTGGGAACCTCGAGCACTTGCTCTTCCACACCTACCACAACTCGTACTTTCCACTGAAGAGTCATCACTTTCAACATCAGTGGGATGATAATCGTCATCAGTTTCACTTATATCACTCACATCACTCACAATGCTAGGGAATCCATATTTTTTTCTAGGTGTAAGAGTTTTCTTTTCCCAGTGTGAAAGGCTTCGCACATACTCACTTGAATCAGAGGTGCCAGGCTCTTCCTCACCACGAATATTAGCAGGACCTTTGCCTTTAAACGATGACCTCCTTGTCTTAGGCATTTTGCTAGCTTTCACACACTTGCTTTCGACTACATTCACAAAAATTTTCTGGGAAAAAAATGCAGTAGATCCAGAGAAATAGGCACTTACTATGGGAGATCAAGAGGGGTATGTCCAACCTGTGAGGAACCTCACACAGCACTGAACAGACAAAAACAAGTGAGAACGCACGCACTAGCTTGGCAGGCATAGCTCCGCCCGCTTTTGCCCATCATCCAACAAAAATGACGACTCCCAGAATACAGTATATGCTTTGAGATTACATTGGATGGCGGGCAAAGTCGTCATACTGTACTAATGTCAGAGGTTGACAAATGCATGGCGGGCTAGCACGTCATCAGTACGTGTAAGGGTTAATATATTGTTGTATTTGTTGACTCGTGGTGTTTGTGTTTCCCTTCCTTGCTGGTTCTGACCCGGTCAGGAAGTAAGGACCCAGTGTTGCACTGTGACTGGACCCGAGAAGTCGGGACACAGAACACACTGCATTAACAATATGTATAGGCTATATATATATATATATATATAGTCGGTAATATTGTATGATTATACTGTATATGAGTGTGTTGTCCCCGATGATTGGCTGAAGAGTGTAATTGTAAATGTGTACAAGGGGAAGGGTGATGCCCTGGAAAGAGGAAATTATAGAGGTATAAAGCTTTTAGATCAGATAATGAAGGTAACGGAGAGGGTTCTAGAAGGTATGATTAAAGAAAGAGTGAATATTGATGAGATGCAGTTTGGGTTTATGCCAGGAAAAATATATTGGTAGGAGAAGGGATCTGTATTTTGTTTTTGTTGATTTGGAAAAGGCCTTTGACAGAGTCCCTAGAGAGGTGGTGATGTGGACAATGAGAAAGCTTGGGTTGGAGAAGTGGCTGGTTAGGGTGGTTATGGCCATGTATGTGGGTGCTCGCACCCAGGTAACGGTGAATGGAGATTCGAGTAATGAGTTTCCATGAATGTTGGTGTGCATCAAGGGTCAGTTTTGAGCCCCATATTTATCATGGTACTTGAAGCCCTCTCACATGACTTCAGAAACGGACTCCCGTGGGAGACGTTGTATGCTGATGATTTGGTGTTGATTGCAGAGAATGAAAGGGAGGTGGAAGAAAGATTTAGGAAATGGAAAGATGGTATGGGGCACAAGGGCTTAAGGGTAAATGCAGATAAAACAAAAGTGATAATATCTAGGGTTGGTGGCGGTACAGTCAAAGAAGAGGGAGAGTGGCCATGTGCAGTTTGCCACAAGGGCGTGGGAAGTAATTCCATCTCGTGCAGTGTTTGTGATAAGTGGGTGCATGAGAGATGTAGTGATATTAGAGGTAGACTGTGAGATAATGCTGATTTAATGTGTGCGGTTTGTCGGGGAGAGCAGGTGAAGATTGTCAGGCGTGAAAGGATTGAACTTGCTGCTGAGTCCCTTGAGTGTGTGGAGGAGTTTTGTTATTTATGAGACATGGTATGTGCTGGAGATGGGGCTGGAGCTAGCTCTGTGGCTAGGGTGAGAAGTGGTTGGAAGAAGTTCAGGGAGCTGTTGTCTCTCCTGACATTGAGAGGACTCTCCATACGTGCTAAGGGGTCTTTTTATGCAGCATGTGTTAGAAGCGTGATGCTGTATGGTAGTGAGACCCGGGCAGTAAAGGAAGCTGATATTTGCAGGCTCAAACTTACAGAAATGGCAATGATTAGGTGGATGTGCAGTTCGTCCCTGCGTACAAGGCCTGGGGGGGCTGTGTTTACGATGAAAGAGTTGAGAGGTAGGATGGAACTGAAGTGTGTTGGTGTTGTGATGAAGAGGGGTAGATTGAGATGGTTTGGGTATGTGGAGAGGATGGGGGATGATAATTGGGTGTGGAAGGTGAGAAGTGTTAATATTGGAGGTGAGGTTGCAAGGGGTTGACCGAGAAAGACGTAGGATGAGGTCATTATGTGTGACCTCAGGGTTAAGGGATTGAACAGGGAGGCTGCCATGGATCATGCAGCATGGAGAGCAGCCATTAGGTGACCAAGGCCAACGCATGCAAGCACATTTGAGCCTTTAAAAATGAAACGAAACGAAATGAAACACACACACACACACATATATATATATATATATATATATATATATGAAGAATGCCTTGAGAATGTCGCTTCTCTTCCACTTAATACAACATTACACAAACTTACGACATCCAAAACCATTACACAGATGTTGCCCTTCACGAGCCCCTGCTGGCTATGAATCACATTGAAACTGTTCTCCTCAGAAAGACCCAGGTTTATCTACTTAGAATACAATGAGGTTGTCATGCTTTTTTGTTTCATTACCAACACAGACTGTAATTCACAAGCAATCCACTCTGTTTTCACTGTAATGGTGTCCCTCACACCACAGCACAACTTACCTCATATGAACCTTCAAGAGAAGATATGTGTGAGCACCTGGCAGAACTACCCTAATTCCTGTAGTTTATTGAGTTTACATCCAGATGAACCTTGAGTCATAACAACAGCAAATTAATATTGTATATATTTATATGGTAATTAACCCATGGAGAGTGATAATGGTTCCTTAGGTAGCTATTGCCCAGTGACTTTTTGGCCGAAAGTTAGAGTCTTACAGAATTGAATGAAATGCACATCATCGTCTTGGAAGTGTTCGCGCGCATCCGGCAGTATATATATATACATATATATATATATATATATACACATACAGTCACTACTCATTTTACAATGGGGTTACGTCAGGTCGTACCTTAACGTATAACGATTTTATCGTAAATTGGGAGATTGAAACACATTATAAAAGGGGGTTACGTCAACTCAGCTTCCCAAAGTCACCTACCCAAGACTGAAACATTGGTCCAAGTTGTCTCCAAGCCCAAAACAAACACTACCACACCAATACAGGCAGCGTTACTTACGCACAGTAAATCATTGCAACAACACAACAAACACACTTGCGCAATGTTGGCCTGGTGCTGCACGATGTATAGACCTACAGTAGCACGATGCTTGGCTAAGAGGTGACGATAACTGGGGGGCACACGTGAACAAATGAAAAAGACAGGGCTTTGAAGGGGTGACGGGACCGCAACTGAACCAAAACAATGCTCTGCACTCTGGGGCCACCATCTTGCCTGAGACAAGCGACGGTCACCTTGCGTGTGCCTGGTGCTTTGTACGAAATTTTCCAATGGCAATATCGTTATAGCGCGAAATTTATCGTAAATC
>NC_137047.1:21884923-21984923 GCF_032717465.1 Coenobita brevimanus
TTGTAGTGTAACTGTACCTACGTGTAAAATAATACAGTAAATATTAATAATATGGCGACGACGAAGGCAGAGGAAAAGAGGCGGCAGCGTGCGGCAGACGATCAGCTGGCCCGCCCAGCAAAACTGCTGCACCCATCCCTGTACCTGTAAAATCAATTAAGGTGAGCATCAAAAGTGTCAATGAGACAAAAATTCTTATTACATTACAATTACTGTCTCTGCCTAGCAATCAGTACATGCTACGAAAGGTACGCTCTAGCGAAAAATACGAGTGACAGCCTAAGCTTTGTACATTCGAGGTCGCCATTAATTTATTTGGTACATTATTAACCAGGAAACGTAGTCCCTGGACGCCGTTGGTCTCGAGGACTCGTGTAGTTTACTGGTTAAACTTAACTCTACACTTACGATTAGTGTCAGCAAGTTGAGAATCCTTATGGAAACTCGGGCTCGTGTGTCCTCAGACACAGCCTTGGACTGCACACGGGTCCTCAACCTCTGCCTTAACCTAGTCGTTATATCAATATCGGGGAGCTGAGAATCCCTGTGCAAACTCAGGCTCGTGTGTCCTCAGGCACAGCCTCGGGTGGCCTCTGCAGGGTTCTCTCGAACTTCCCCCTTAACGTACAGTACTTATATTAATATCGGGGAGCTGAGAATCCTTGTGCAAACTCGGGCTCGTGTGTCCGCAGACACAGCCTCGGGTCGTCTCTGCTTGGTTCTCTCTCTCGAACTTCCCCCTTAACCTACAGTACTTACATTAATGTCGGGGAGCTGAGAATCCTTGTGCAAACTCGGGCTCGTGTGTCCGCAGACACAGCCTCGGACTGCACATGGGTCCTCAAACTTCCCCCCTTTAGCCTAGAGTACACATGTATATACAATATCGGGGCAGCTGAGAATCCTTACGCAAACTCGGGCTCGTGTGTCTGCAGACACAGCCTCAGGTCGCCTCTGCGGGTTCTCAAACTTTCCCCCCTTAAACTACGGAACACGTGTATGTACAGGCCCTGGACATACTGTGTCCTGTGGGGCCAGCAAGTGAGACGTCAGGTCTACACTTTTAACTGGGAACCAGGCTGGTCCTTGGATTACTCAAATCTCTGAGGACGCCTATATTATGGAACCCAGCATACAACAGTTGTCCGTGTTAGTCAGCAGTTAGCAGGTGAGACATCAGGTCTGCACCTACGTTATCACTTCCCTTGATGTATCTCACAACAAGGTTAAACTGCTGTAAATACAGTGTCCAGCGTGTCAATCTTGCATTACCCGTCTTGGTCGTGCTAAGACTAGCGAGTGGCATATGATCAGTTTCCAGAGTGAATGGTGCCCCAAACAAATAATAATAATATTTTTTAACACCATCAACCACAGCCAAGAGTTTCCTCTCAACAGTACTGTAATTCCTCTCAGCGGGTTTTAACCTACGGCTGTGGTATGCCACTGGGAAGATTCCACCTTCCGATTCCTGCATCAATACGGCACCTACTCCATCTCGTGAAGCATCAGTGCGCAATATGAAAGGTTTATTGGAATCAGGCAACTGCAAGATAGGCTCCTTGCATAGCATATTCTTGAGGGTGGCAAAAGATTTCTCTTGCGCTTCTCCCCATCCGATGGTGTTTGGAGCATGTTTCCATAGTGTCTCGTACAACGGCTGAGCAATGAGGGCAAAGTTGGGGACAAAACTTCTATAATACCCCACTAGGCCGAGGAATGCCCTAATCTGTTTCTTGGTCACAGGTCTTGGGGCTTCCTTAACCTTTCTAATCTTATCACCCTGACACCTGCAGTGGTTGTTGCCAACGATATATTCGAGGAACTCCACCTCACTGTGCGCAGTTTTACACTTGGTAGGCTTCACAGTCATGTTGAAACTCTGGAGTCTACTGAAAATGACTTCCAAGAGTCTGAGGTGCTCCTCCAATGTGGCAGAATGAATGAGAACATCGTCAACGAACATTTCTACTCCTACGATACCATGGAGCACTTGTCTCATGGCACGATTAAATACTGCTGGGGAATTGGTAAGTCCAAACGGTAGGACTTTATACTGGTACAACCCCCTAGGAGTAGCAAAGGCAGTGAACTGACAACTCTCAGGATGAAGGGGAATCTGGAAGAATCCCTTCGCTAGATCGAGCTTCGTGAAATATCGTGACCCTGCCAGCTTGGAGATGATGGCAATATGGTCACCCATTGGCTCAGCATCCACTTTGATGATTGCATTTAGCCTCCTATAATCGCCACAAATCCTGACTCCGCCATCTTTCTTGCGAACTACTACCATCGGACTACAGTAAGGAGATGAGGACTTTTCGATAATGCCTGCAGTCTCCATGTCAGCAATTTCCTTGTCTACTGCGTCCTGTAGTCGCATGGGAATCTGATATGGCTTAACCTTTACGGGAGCTTTGCTGGGCAACTCAGTTTTATGACACGCAACCTTTGCAAGTCTAGGTTGGTCTGAGAAGACATCAGCATACTGACAGAGCAGTGACCTTAAGGCATTTTGGTCTCCTACTGATAAGTCAGGGTTAAGTAGGACATCTCCGACAGTCTCCTCCTGGTGAGACTGAACGGTTAAGGGCTCGTCATCATGGTCATCAGCTGGGATCACCGCAGCTGCCCCAGTTCCTTCCAGTGGCTGGTCACTGTCATCAGCCACTTGTAGGCCAGCCTCCTCGGGGTTTGACTCATGATAAGCCTTCAACATGTTTACGTGGAACCTCTTACAAAGATTCCCCATCTGAATTACATAGTTGAGGTCTGAGATGCGCTCAGCTATGTCATATGGACCCCTCCACTGTGCTAACAACTTGTTCTGGGCAGTGGGGAGTAATACCAAGCATTTTTCGCTTGGACTAACCTTCCGAAGCTTTGTCTTCTTATCATAATAAACCTTTTGAACTTCACGCCCCTTGATCATTTCTTCCTTAGCTAACTCGCACGTCGACTGGAGGCGGTCAGCCAAATCAAGGATGTAGGTTTAGGTGGTCTTGACTTCAGGGTCGAGTTCTTCATCGTCCCATAACTCATGAAGGACTTGAAGTGGGCCCCGGACCGACCTTCCATACACCAGTTCAAAGGGTGAGAATTTTAATGAATGGTGTGGGGCTTCTCGATAAGCAAATAGAAGAGGATCAACGAACCGCGGCTATTCCTTTGGCTGTTCGGTGGTCATGCGCCTCAACATCTTGAGAGTCCCATTGAACCTCTCACACAACCCGTTACACATGAGATGATACGACATAGTCCGTAAGCCTCGGATGGACAGCAACCTGAACACTTCGTTCATCATTGCTGAAGTGAACTGCGAACCCCGGTTGCTTAAGACCTCCTTAGGGATACCTACACGACAGAACACTTCAATTAATGCCTCAGCAACAGTGACGGCCTCTATATTCTTAAGGGCCACGGCTTCAGGCCACCGTGTGCTGAAATCAACAATAGTGAGGATATACTTTGATCCATTACTAGCCCTAGGGGAGATTGGCCCAACTATGTCAACTGCTACTCTCTCGAATGGTTCAGAGATTATGGGCACTGGTTTCAATGGCGCAGGACTGACACGTCCCCGGTCAGTGGTACGCTGACATGCATCGCAGGAACGTATGAGCCTTGTTATTTCCCGTCCCATTCCTGGCCAGAAAAAGTCAGCATGGATGCGGTCAGAGGTCTTCTTTTGATCCATGTGACCTCCCATCACTGAACAATGATCTAATTCAAACACTGCTCGGCGATACTTTGCAGGAACGACAAACTGCAGTCGAACCTCACCCTGGGGTGTCTGTGACTCACGGTACAGCCGTCCTCACTTACGAAGGAACCTGGCTTGTCCTCCCCGTGAATACTTAATCACTTTACCCTCCAGCTTCTTACGCACTGAGGCAAGTGTTGAGTCAGTCTGTTGCTCTTGGACAACATCTTGACTACGAATCAGATCTTGCGGCGTTGCGACGGTCAACGGAGTGACGCGATTTGGAGCCTTGGCCATGGCTCGTGTTACCACAGCAGCCGAAGTCTGAGTAGCAACATCTACGGCGCAACTATTTTTGACTCCAGGTATGTTGCCTATAATGAGGTCAAATAAAGGTTCTGGCATGACAGCTGCAGCTGTCAGGCCAGTGAAAAATGGAGACGCCACCTGGATACATGCCTCAGGGAACAATCTCACTGATCCATCAATAAGTCTAACTTGGATCTGTCGACCTGTATACTCATCAGGCCGAACTAAACTCTGCTTAACAGAGCAACCTGAGGAACCATTATCCCTCAGAACATTTACAGAAACACCTCCCACAAACCCTGGCTGAACAAGAAAGGCAGTGTTGCTGGTGGAAGGGTCTGAGGAGGTAGCAGCCAGTCATTCATGAGATTGCAGAACAACTGATGCAGCAAATGTGGCACCCTGAGAACTAGGTGTTTGAGGAGTCATACTCACCATCTGAGCAAGTGGAGCATTGACCACCTGTGGAGGAGAGTTCATGGTCGGAGGGGGACTCGTGAACTGTTGGGAAGTACCTGTACTGGTAGAGATGGCACCACCGTGTGCTTGTCGTGGAATGAAGGCTGCGTTTGCCTCCTGCCTCTGATACACTGATTGACCTGACTGAGGGTTACGTGGCTTGTCCTTGTATTGCTGCTGCTGCTTGGGGAACTGCTGCTGGTTGGGGTGCTTGTTGTACCGCTTCCAAGCAGGCTGCTGTGTATTTTGTCCCTGGTCCTTCTGCGGTTTGCTTGGACCTTGGCCATTACTCTGAGAACGGCCTTGGTGCTGGGATTCAGTCTGAGACGGCTTCCCAGACTTGGCACTATCTTTTTTGCTGTTCCAGGTGTTTTGCTTACGAGTTTGGTACCCGTAAGCAGTGAAATATGCATCAGCCTTTTCCACCATTTGGCTGGCATCTTTCACCTGGCAGATCTTAAGCTGTGCTATGAGCTCAGCAGGCCACGACCTCTCTAGCTGTGTACGCAGCATAAGGTTAATTATCCCCTCACGCGTGGAAGGAGTTTCATCTTTCTCCGTCCACTCATTTAAGTAAGCAGTGAGACGGTCGAGGAACTGAACAGCTGTCTCCTTGTCTTGGAGACGAGCTCTCATGAGCTGAACTTTGGCGTCGTCTACTGTGAGACCATACGCCTTAATGAGTGCAGCTTTCATCATCTCATACGTGAGATTGTCTCCACGAATTCTGTGGAGAATATCGAGGGTAGGGCCCTCAAATAAACTAAGAAATTGGAGCCGCTTAGCTGCCTCATCCAGTTGATACATGTCTGCCATGTCCTCAAAACGAGCTATGTACGGCTCGATTCGCTCGCCTTCCTTGTATGAAGGAAGCTTGATGCGTGGGGTCGCCAGGACATGTGTAGGAAGAGCACTAGTGGAGCTTGGGTTGGTTGCAGCAGATGTGCCTGAAGCCAAGGAATCTCACTTGAGCTTCAAAACCTCAAGCTCATGTTTTTCTTGTGCCTCACATTCGGCACGTTCATGTTCACATTGTTCCCGCTCGTGTTCGCGCTCTCTTTCACGTTGTTCACGCTCGCGTTCATGTTGTTTGCGCTTGTATTCGCGCTCTTTCTCACACTGGTCTTGCTCATATGCACGCTCTCTTTCACGTTGTTTGTGCTGTTCTCGCTCTTATTCGTGCTGAATCTTACGCTCTTCACGGGCATCATTCTCGCGCTGCTGCTCCTGATTATGCCGTGAGAGTATGTACTCTTTCATTTCCTGGGGATCAGTAAGCCCCATGTCTTTGGCTTCCTGTAAAAATACAGTGGTAGCCATGACACTAATTTACTAAGCAAGCCGAAACTGAGTACTGACTGCTTCGCAAACAAATGCTAAAATAACACAAGTAAAGAATACAGACACAAGCTAGTGGTGACCAGTCTTATCTGGTTTACTGGCAAAGAATAAAGCAAAAATGCAAATGACCGGGAAGACTCAATAATTAACGCAGTGGGTACGGCGACTTCCCAGGAGCGAATAAAATTGTCTGGCGTTACCAAGAATAAAGTACTAAATGGAGTTAAGTACTCTGTGGATTAATAAAGCAGAAATTCACTTGCTAAACTAACGGTAAACACCAGTAAGCTTGTGCCTATAAACTTTAATGATAAATACCTAAATATGAACGAGTGAGTATTTTCTCGTGAGTAGCTTTAGAGCTAGAAGTTAATATCCTGGTGAGGTCGCCAATTGTCACGGGGTTTTTAATTTAAATGTAATATTAAAGGACAATTCTCAATAATACTGAAGAGCAGGGACAATGAACTGTCTTGCTAAATCAAGCAATGATTACTTTATGCTGGCTTGCTTCGCCGATTCTCTCAAAAACGAGAATTTATAAACTTTCTCAACAGTACACAGCAGAGACTAATTACTCACAATTGCTGTTTATTAGTACTGTTAGCCTCTGGAGAAAGTGACTTCACCCCTGACAATAAATAACTAATACTATTAATAATATCAGGTTCTTGCTGATGCGTTAACTCCTAGAAGGCACAACGGATTTTAAGCTTAATACAACAAGACTGGCCTAAGTACCAGTTATGAATAGCAAAGCGTTTATGCAAGCTAGGAGCTATAAGGGAAATAAGCTTAATTATGGAGAAATGAAACACGAGTCTACATTACACTAAGCTCAAAGAAAAAGAACTGTTAAATTTATTGATTACAAAGAAATAAATTTAACATTACATTTCAAAATGAATTCAAAATAAAGAGATCGCACTCACTCGCTCACTCAGAAGCTAAATTTTTACGCCTAGGAAAACAACATGCGGTGCAGCCGGCCGGCATGTGAGGGAACAGCATACTTAACTAAACTCTTAAGTCTAGGAAAACGAAAAGAAAATACTGGTCAGTGTAGCGTATCACCAAGGAAGGGTGGGAGCCTGGAGAGCTGTAGTCTAGTGGAGTCTGGGTGCTAGAAGACCTCTCTCACTCTCACTACTGGAGCACAGAACCACACTCCGTCGCGACATATAAAGGACTGATTCAAATACGATGCGTGTGGTAGGATGCACAGGCCAGCCGGAAGAAAGCGTGGCCAACAGTTGAGGCAAGCAGGGGCGAACAATATAGAAACAATAATATCGCTCAGTAGATCACTTAATGACGTGCATTAGAACGGTCACTTTTGAAACAGTGACGAATGTTTTGAAAAAAGTATACCATCGAAATGGAGAGAGAAACGGTTAACTGAACGATACACAGTGAGTTTTCCACTAATAGTTCGTGGTTTCTCACAAAAGGAAAATGTCGCGAATTTGATTCGTGACAATATATATAATTATTCACTAAACCACCAGGTGCCAAAATTTGGTTATATGGCTACCACCCAACATAGTAAATGGTTTCCTGGTGCACAGGAAACCATTTGGCTTGTCACTCATTGTAGAGTCACCCACAGGCTGAAGGAAGTGGAAAGAATGAAGGAAAGAAAGACAGAAGAGGGAGTGTAAAGTCACCTTTAGGCAGAAGGACAAGGAAAGAATAAAGGAAAGAAAGACAGAAGAAAATGGATGGAAAGAAGGATGCAGAGGAAAGGGCAGACACCTGAGAGCAGCACTACATTGAATGAGTGGATGGTGAGTGCCCCCACCTACCACAATATATATATATATATATATATATATATATATATACATATATATATATATATATGTTTATATATAATATATTTTATATATATTTTATATATATATATATATATATATATATATATATATATATATATATATATATATATATATATATATATATATATATATATATATATATATATATATATATATACATTATATATATATATATATATATATATATATATATATATATATATATATTTTTATGCGAGGAAGAAGGAACCAAAGGCCATGAGCCCACAATAAGAGTTCCCTCCAAGAGAAAAGCAAAATACAAGAGAGAGCCAAATTCAAGATCCATTCATTTCGAGATGCCTGGACACACTGCGTTTGAAAGACTTGAGATCATAGGCAGCAGGAAATACAGACAGAGGGAGACAGTTCCAGATTTGACCTGTTGCATAAATGAAGGACTGGGAGTAACGGTTAACTCTTGCATTAGAGAGTTGGACAGAAAAGGGATGAGAGTTTGCTGCTAGACGGGTGTTACGTGCCCGTCGTAGAGGTGGAGGAATGCATGGAGACAGTTCAGAGGAGCAGTGACCGTTAAAGTAGCGACAGAAAAGAGATAAAGATGCAACAGAGCGGCGAAGCGACAGAGGTTGAAGGGAGTCAGTAAGAGGGGGAGAGTTAATGAGATGAAAAGCCTTTGACTCCACCCTATTGAGAAGAGCTGTGTGTGGGGAGCCTCCCCACACATGAGAGAGTTGTTCCACACAGGGGCGGATAAAACCCCTGTATAGAGTCAACAATTGTGCAGGGGTAAAGAAAGAGCAGAGTCGGCTTAGCACACCCAATCTCTTGGAAGCAGATTTTACAAGAGATGCAATATGATCTTTCCAAGATAAGTCCTGAGTAAATGAAACCCCAAGCATGTTCAAGGATGATGCAGGATTAAGCTGAATATTATTAAACATTAGTGGGTATACCTGTGAAAGATTTTGACGGGTTGATAGGTGTAAGAACTGAGTCTTAGATGCATTAAAAACAACCATATTATTTTTACCCCAGTCAGAGATACGAGCCAAGTCAGACATTAGGTGTGCCATAGCCTTATCCCTTGTTTGTTGAAGTAACTGCTGAGATGGGCGTTGCGGGAACGGAATGGAAAGGTGAAGGGTGGAGTCATCAGCGTATGAGTGGATAGAGTTATATGTACAGCTTAGAAGGTCATTGATGAATAAAAGGAAGAGAGTTGGTGATAGGACAGAGCCCTGAGGAACACCGCTGTTGGTAGATCTAGGAGAAGAATGATGGCCGTCTACAACAGCGGCTATAGAACGACCAGAAAGGAAGCTAGCGATGAAGGCACAGATAGAAGGACAGAAACCGTAAGAGGGCAGTTTGGAAATTAAAGATTTATGCCAGACTCGATCGAAAGCCTTTGAGATGTCAAGTGCAATGGCAAAGCTTTCACCAAAGTCCTGAAAGGAGGATGACCAGGAGTCTGAAAGGTAGGTGAGAAGATCGCCAGTGGAGCGTCCCTGACGGAACCCGTACTGACGATCAGAAAGAAGGTTGTGATAGGAGAGATGCCTTAAAACTTTTCTATTGAGAATTGACTCGAAAACTTTTGAAATACAGGACGTTAAAGCAATTGGACAATAGTTGGAGGGTTGGGAGTGGTCACCCTTCTTTGAGACTGGCTGAATGAGAGCAAACTTCCAGCAAGAAGGAAAGGTACAAGTTGACAGACAAAGGCGAAAGAGTTTGCCTAGGCAGGGTGTAAGCACAGAAGCACAGTTCTTGAGAACAACAGGAGGGACCCCATCAGGCCCATATGTCTTGTCAGTATTGAGGCCAGTGATGGCAGAAAATACATCAGCTGAAGAAATTTTAATGTCAGCCATGAGGAAGTCAGAGGCGGGAAGTGATGGAGGAACAGCACCGGAATCATCTAAGGTAGAATTGGAGGAGAAAGTCTGTGCGAAGAGATCTGCTTTATCAGTAGAAGAAATAGCTACAGAACCATCAGAGTGGAAAAGAGGAGGGAAGGATGATGAGGTAAAGTTGTTAGAAAGGATTTTGGCAAGGTGCCAGAAGGAGCAGGAAGAATTCGAGTTGGAGAGTTGAGAGCATTTAGTACGGATGAAATTATTTTTAGCAGAGCGAAGAACAGACTTAGCACGATTCCGGGCAGAAACGTAAAGATGATGTGATTCAGGGGTGGGTTGGCTCCGGTACCTTTTGTAGGCCCTCTCCTTGTTGCGGACAGCATTAGAACAAGCATGATTAAACCAAGGCTTTCTTGCGTTAGTCAAGGGATATGAGAAAGGAATGTATGCTTCCATGCCCGAGAGAATAATCTCCATAATGCGCAAGGCACACTCAGATGGCTCCCGGCCATGGAAGCAATAATCATTCCTGGGAAAATCAAAGAAGTACTGCCTGAGGGCCTCCCAATCCGCGGCTCCAAAATGCCACAGACGACGTTTCCCTGGAGGGTCCATAGGCCGTACTGGAGTGATAGGACAGGTTAAGGTGATAAGGTTGTGATCGGAGGAGCCCAACGGAGAGAAAAGATTAACAGTGTAAGCAGAAGGATTAGTTGTAAGGAAGAGGTCAAGTATGTTGGAGCTCTCTCCAAGGCGGTCTGGGATATGGGTAGGGTGCTGTACAAGCTGCTCTAGGTCATTAAGGATAGAAAAGATGTAGACTTGTTCACCAGGTGGATCAGTGAAAGGAGAGGAGAGCCAAAGGTGGTGGTGAACATTGAAATCTAGAACGGAGATTTCAGAGAAAGGAGAAATGGATAGAATGTGTTCCATCGTAGAAGTAAGATAGTCGAAGATTTTTTGATAGTCAGTAGAATTAGGAGATAAGTAAACAGCACAGATATATTTAGTTAGAGAGTCACAGGAAAGCCGAAGCCAGAGTGTAGAAAATTCAGAAGAATCGTGTTCAGGAACATGAGAGCAAGATAAGTCGTTGCGTATATATACACAACAGCCACCTTTGGCTTTGAAATGAGTATAGAGGAAGTAGGAGGATAGAGAAAAGGGTTTGCTGTCAGTTGCCTCAGACAGCTGAGTCTCGGTTAGAAAGAGAAGGTGAGGTTTAGAGGAGGAGAGGTGGTGCTCAACAGAGCGAAAGTTAGAGGAAAGGCTGCGAATGTTGCAGAAATGAAGAAGAAGAGAGTCAGACAGTGGTTCCAGGCACCTCGTGTCGTCACCGGGAGAGGGGCGGAAGGTGAGGGCATTTGTGTTCCCACCCCCCCTGGGGACTCCGAGGCTGGGTGATGAGACGCCATGGTTTGTTTTTTGAATTTTGGAAAAACAAGTGCAGTGTGTACTGTGCATGTAGTTTGGTGTAGATAGTTAGAGAAATTTGTATTGGAGAGCATGCTGGCCTACTCTCTGTGTAACTGAGACATTGAAAAAGTTCAGCAAAGGGGGATGGTCAGGAACTAGTCCTGAGGGCTGATGAAACGGGAGCTCCAGCACTCCCTGTCATCAGCTTTCCATCCACCTCAGGAGTACTGCCCTGCTCGACTGGTGCTACAGTCTACTCCAAATATATATATATATATATATATATATATATATATATATGTTTATATATATTGATTATATTATATTATATATATATATATATATATATATGTTTATATGTTTATATATATTAATTATATTATATTATATTATATTATATATATATATATATATATATATATATATATATATATATATATTTATGGAGGCTCTGTGGTACAGTGGTAAAGTGTTCGTTTTCGTACACTGAAGAACGAGGGTTTGTGCCCCGCCAGGGAGCGTTCTTCTGGCCACGTACTGCATTGGGGGACATCAGGGGTGCTGTGGTTGAACCAGTGTCGCATACTATAAAGTATGCTTGTACCCAGTCGGCTTGCGCGGGCCGATTACACTTGGTTCACAGACTACACACATCCAAAGCCATTCCAATACTACAATTACACTTACAAGCACTTCTCACCCTACATACAATCTCTACCAGACAGCCTAAGCCACTTGGTAGAGATACATTGGCTGTATCGTCCCGACTTCGGTCGGGATAGGCCGGTCCTGCAGTGGATACTCAAACAGCTGGTGATGATGATGATGTTGATGATATATAGTATATATATATATATATATTTATATGACCACATAAATTCATGTGGTGGCGAGATAAAATGGCCAGAAGATGAACATCTGGTGGCGCAAGCAACCCAACCACTCGTGGTGAGTGAGGTGAGGAAGGGCATTGGCCGGGAAGGACAGCCTATATTTACCATGGCCTTGGGCATGGACCACTTGTGTTTACTGTATCATCAACCCATTCTCTCTCTCTCTCTCAAACTACTAGAAATGACCGTACAATATACTCGTATCTCTCTCTCTCTCTCCCCCCCCTCTGCGTGCTCCATGATGTCTGCACATATTCAGAGCGTATATGGAGCAGTGTGCAGGTAGTATCGAGAGTTGCCACCTGCCCCTATTTCCCATACAAATTTCTACCACCTACTCCTTGTGGCGTGGTTTTGGCACGCTTTTGAAAATTGCACTCATTTGAGGCCTATCGCTTTTGACTTTGTCAAGTCCCAAATGAGGCCTGTCACACTCCTCGGGTAAATTTATTATTGGTGATGTTAAGCATTGTCTAATATAATAGAGTAAATTGTATTTTGTAACTGTATCTCAGATTCTTTATATGCAAGTATAGTATGTTTTTTACATATGCAGCATATGGTACTAAACCTTAATGTTTGTCCCCAGCCTCCACACTTGGGAAGGACTTTCCTCAGTTCTTGGAGCTAATAACAGCCCCAACCACTAAGATCCTGGACCGCTGGCTGGAGTCTGAACCACTTAAGGCCACACTGGCTACTGACAGTGTTATTGGAAGCATGATCAGCCCTTCTACGCCAGGCAGTGGGTCAGTTTTAATTTCCTCCAGACAGATTTTTAGTAAGCAAGGTAAAATTACATATTATTTAATATTTTGTCTGTTTCCCTATCTATCTATTGCCAGACACCCTGATCCGGTAAGGGGTGGCCACAAACAAATCACCTCCATGTTGCCTGGTTCCTCTCCATTCTGCTGCCCTAACCCCAGCTCACACACCCCTCTCTCAGATACCTCTCCATGTCATCCCTCCATCTCATCCTTTGCCTCCACATCCCTCGCCCCCCCTCCACCTCACTCACACACACACTCCTCGTTAGTCTCTCTCCATTCCCTCCACATGACCACACGACCTCATTGTATTTCTCCTAATATTTTCTATCACATTCACTTCCACACCACAGTGTTTCTTCACTTCCTCCTGTGTCTTTCTGTCTCCTCATGTAACTCCACATTCTCCCCTCAGATATGTAGCTCATTTCCACTACTCTTACTCTTGACTTCTGTCGTTCCAACAAGGTATAGTCACATGCTAAAGTCCTGTCACCTCTCCTGCTTCACTGGGGAGAGTGAGATTCATAGATCTGATGATAAGACCTGCTAATAGAGAGCATTTTCCTGCCAACAGATGGGGCACTACGGTGTGAGGTATGACAGGTGGGGGAGAGGAGGGGATATAGGGTTGCAAGGGGTATAGTGCAGAGACTTGGGAGGGAGTAGGATATTGTAGAATGCATGCTTCTTTCCTTCATCGAGTAAATAGTGTGACAGCAACCATTTTTGTAACAGTCACCATTAATCCAAGTTACATCATAATTTATATATTGGGACTCATAATTAGTGCTTCCATGGTATATATAATTAATTAAAGTTATTTCCTTACCAATGTTGTGCTGTCACTACACCAATATTAATGTTAGATTTCCCTAATCCCTAATGTACACAGTTCACTCAGCAGGTCTGTCCCTCCATTCGCAAAACAGGGTCGATTTTTTGACTTTCACCAAAGTAAAAATTTTTCTTCTACATTTCAAGAGACTGAATATACACACCTGAAAATGTATGTTTCAGGCAGATTGACCAAATAGTTATCGCACAATCGTCTGTCAAAGATGGAAAAAAGGTACCAATCCCCTATGGGTGAAAATAGAAAATGTACAGAAAATGCATTATTTACGGTAAATAATTATATATACATAACTAATGTCAATGTGAAGTGTTCCCTAGGCATGAAATGTCAGTGTAGCATACGCCCATAGCAACAAAACAAGCCAGGTGAAAAGTGGAGGTGGAATGTGTATGGCTGGAAGGGGGAGGAGGATGGAAGGATAGGGGAGGAGGGAGAGGGGAGAAGGGTTGCTATGCACACACACTGTGCTAGGGGGTATGGTGGGGTATGGTTGGTTGGGAAGGGACAATGTGGAGATGACGCAATGGGGCTGAGGGAGGTAAAATGGCGGTGGTGGTGGGGAGTTCCTTCTCCCCCACCATAAGGGGCCAATCATGCCATACCACCCCAGGCACTGTAGCTCTTATTGGTCTGATCCTATATACATCACCAAAGGGGCGGAGTTACCCTCCCCCAGTTTCTTGTGTGTCATTATCGATAATGTGGCATAGGCTGGTGTGTCAAATTACACAAAAGCACGATCGTGTGGCATCGGTCTTGAGGGGTTAAGCAGGATCTGTCTTGACATTATTAAATCTAGTATAAATTGTCAGCTCTTGAAAATGAACATGGGATAATGGGAGTAGTGTAACGGATGTTTATATGTTTGTGTGTATTCACCAGTGGCATCGTAAAGAAATATAGGACCATGTGACCACCTCCATCCCCTGAAATTTACATCCACTCTTCCACTCTTACCTATTTCTTGAATATGATGTTCATGATATTGGGTGTTTTGTGGTCTCCAGCAGTGCCGTGCTCGTGCTTCGACTGATGTGAAATACTTTTCATCTGTGAAGATAACATTTTCCCAAAATGATTCTTCAGCTTGTAGATATCATGAGGCAAAGCCAATACGACCTTCCATGTGTTGCTGCGGTAATTTTTCTTTATGGGCCGGGGTATAGCAGTGAATCTTTGCTCCGTGGACCTGCCGTAATAACGTGGAAGGGTGGCAACGGAACTGCAGGTCATGACCGAACTGCGCTACTGATGCTATAGGTTGATTTTGCACAGTCCTGATGAGAAGAGCATCACACTGAGGTGTGGTTACCCACGGCCTTCCTGATCGTGGTTTGGTATGTAGGGTACCCTCTTCCTGGTATCGCTTAATTCACCGTTGAACAGTCCGTTGTGACACGCCTGTGGTATGCGCTATATCATTCGTCGCCATTCCGCTCTCCCACAGGACAATGATACGTCCTCGTTCAGCAAAAACCTCCACTTCATTAGTTCTTCCTGTAGCCAGACCTTGGAACGAACAGTATAATAACCTCATTTGCAGTGCTTGAGATTACATGATTTCCTAATGCAACAGTAAGGCAAATGAACTATCAGTGATGTAAAGGCCTGACATGTATGCCTGTCAGTAAAAATGATAAGAAGAAAGAATAATATTATACAGTGTGTAGTAACTTATGACATGTAACAATATATGTATTACAAATTAACAAAATAAATATTATGATACTGTATCTGATAAGGGATACTATAGTGCCAAAACATTATAAAGAGTTGCATGCCAGGTCTTAACTGTTATGGTGCTGGGATATCATTAGGTTGGGTTAGTTTTGTTTGTGCTCACATTACCTCATGCCACCCGGAGGGTATTTCATGGTCCTGAGCAAATCACTTCACCATCGTTAGGTAGCACATTGGTGATTCAATGGCGGTTGCATGGAAAGAGAGCATTCATATCGGTATATGACCGGTTACTGGTTACCTACTAATATCTCGGACTGACTTATCAATACATTACATATAGCACAGTCTTTGTGAGAATGTAAGATGCATAATATGATATTTAGGTAGACAGACAGACAGGATTGTCTGTTGTTTCGATTTCATTTCTACGTAGATTTACTCACTCCAGGAGACAATGCATGGGTCTATATTGTTTTAGTTTTGTTGTTTTATTTACAAAATAATGTTATCGCATGTTTTCACACGTAGGCAAGGGTACAGTAATAACCTGGAGATTCACGAACACAAATAACAGTATTAATGCACCTATAAACATCTTTCTTTCTCTCCTCTTCCCCAACTCTTGTCATACCTCACACCATAGCACGCCATCTGTTGGCAGGAGCTATCATTCCTGGATCTATGAATCTCACTCTCCCCAGTGAAGCAGGAGAGGTGACAGGACTTTAGCATATGACTGTACAAGCTTCACTTCCATAAGATAGAGTTGGTATCATTACTATCGTGCAGTGACTTGTTTACTTCCATGCTCACTTCCTTTTTTCTTATCACAGCTTTCAAAGAACCTGCAACTTTTCTTCCCTGTTGTACCCTTTCAAGCACTTCATCCTTCAAACTTCCATCCTTAATCATCACACTACCCATATACTGAAATGCACTCACATTTTCCATTTCCTCATCATCCAACCTCATTGTGCATTCATTAATATCATTTATCTCAAAGTCCATAGGTTTACTCTTCCCTACATTCACCTTTAGATTCCGTTTCTTACACACTTTTCCAAACTCATTCACCAAACTTTGCATTTCTTCTTCATCTTCACTTAACAATACAGTATCATCTGCAGACAATAGAACAGGAATTTTCCAAATGCTGACCCATCTCATTAGGGCCTCTCCAGCACCCACAGCCCTACCTAGTATCTCTTTCATAACCCTGTCCATATACAGATTGAACAACCATGGAGAAGAGACACATCCCTGTTTAAAATCAGCATTCAGGTAGAAAAATTCACTCAGTTCACCATCTTAATGCACTGCAGCCTTAGCACCCTCATACATGCTCTTGACGGCATTCAGCAGTTTCCCATTTACTCCACATATTCTTAATATTTTCCACATTCCATGTTTATCCATCGTCATCATCATCATCATCTAATCCTGTGTTGCCCTATGAAGAGCGTAGGAGCCCGAGGCTAGGCAGGTTTGTCCCTGATATTTAAGATGAGAATGATCAGCTTCACGCATCCCTGAGTGGCATTACATGAGCAATAAATCCCCCAACCACCCCTTGGATATAGACCTACACAGGCTCAATCCGGTTGGAGTGCCTTAATTACCCACTAAACAACCAGGTTCCATAATTTGGTTATATAGATACCACCCTGCATAGTAAATGGTTTCCTGGTGTACATGAAGCCATTTGGCTTGTCACTCAGTGTAGAGTCACCCATAGACAGAAGGAAGAGGAAAGAATGAAGGAAAGAAAGGCCTTGTCTATCCACTTTGTCATATGCTTTCTCCAAATCCATAAAGGCCTCAAACAACTTCTTTCCCTTCTCTAGAAACTTTTCCATTAATGACCTAAGGATGAATATCTAATTTACACAACCTCTTCTGTTCCTAAAGCCTCCCAGTTCTGCTCCAACTAAATCAATTTTGTTTTCATTTTTGAAGGCTCCAACATGCTTGCATGCATCGGCCTTGGTCACCTAACGGCGGGTCTCCATGCTCCTCAATCTCTGGTAACATCCCTATTTAATTCCTTAACCCTTTCTTTACCGACCCCTCCCCCCAATGTAAACACTACGTTTACCTCCCGTACCGACCTGATAGCTGCCTCTCCCGTAATGTGAAGGGTAGTGTATATTTTTTGCCACTTTGAAACTATTCACTCTTTGTGATTTATTTGTATACTGATGATCACATAAACCCAGCATGATGTTGGTACAGTACTAAAAAAAATTATAATATAAATCTTTACGGTATATAAGTTTACGTATCTTATGCTGAAGTACTGTTACCCAGGTAACTACTGTACAAACTGACTTGAAAAAAATGTCCTGCACAGATGGATGACTTATTTATTTACCTTGTAAGCTGAGCATGAAGTATGTGGACACACGTGATGGTGATGGCGATCTTGACCCACTTGTTGCCGAGAGTTCAGCGTCACTAAGCTCGCTACTAATTTCCTCCTCCTTCTCACTCACATCAACCTCGCTATCATTTTCAGGATCACAGTCATCTGCTGACACATCAGACACTGCTGCATCATCATCTGATACATCTAAATAAGTATCCTCATGAGGAATAAACTCGTCACTATCTGAATCCACCAGATATTCCATGAGAGAAAACTATCCTGTACACCCTCTCTCGTGGTCAGGTGCGTGGTAACTGACTCTCTCAGGCAGGCCAAGGGATGTAAATTTTGCCGTATGTCAGCAGAAAATATAGTATGATATCTGAAGTAGAAATTATAAATAAAATAATGATTGGTCTAAAAGAGGTTACATTACAGATGAGTAAGCAAGCCATTGGTGCCACCGCAACTCAGTCATGACGTATCTTATGATGTCAGAATTCGTCAGAACTTCGTCACAGTCTTTGTTGTCAAAACACAGACCTGTTGATAACACGAGGTCCTCAGAAACAGCCTTACCGGGCTCCTCCGTTGGGCTTCTCCGATCACAACCTTATTACCTTAACCTGTCCTATCACTCCGGTACGGCCTGTGGACCCTCCAGGGAAACGTCGTCTGTGGCATTTTGGAGCCGCGGACTGGGAGGCCCTCAGGCAGTACTTCTTTGATTTTCCCTGGAATGATTATTGCTTCCATGGCCGGGAGCCATCTGAGTGTGCCTTGCGCATTACGGAGGTTATTCTTTCGGGCATGGAAGCATACATTCCTTTCTCATATCCTTTGACTAACGCAAGAAAGCCTTGGTTTAATCACGCTTGTTCTAATGCTGTCCGCAACAAGGAGAGGGCCTACAAAAGGTACCGGAGCCAACCCACCCCTGAATCACATCATCTTTACGTTTCTTCCCTGAATCGTGCTAAGTCTGTTCTTCGCTCTACTAAAAATAATTTCATCCGTACTAAATGCTCTCAACTCTCCAACTCGAATTCTTCCTGCTCCTTCTGGCACCTTGCCAAAAATCTTTCTAACAACTTTACCTCATCATCCTTCCCTCCTCTTTTCTACTCTGATGGTTCTGTAGCTATTTCTTCTACTGATAAAGCAGATCTCTTCGCACAGACTTTCTCCTCCAGTTCTACCTTAGACGATTCCGGTGCTGTTCCTCCATCACTTCCCCCCTCTGACTTCCTCATGGCTGACATTAAAATTTCTTCAGTTGATGTATTTTCTGCCATCACTGGCCTCAGTACTAACAAGGCATATGGGCCTGATGGGGTCCCTCCTGTTGTTCTCAAGAACTGTGCTTCTGTGCTTACACCCTGCCTAGGCAAACTCTTTCGCCTTTGTCTGTCAACTTGTACCTTTCCTTCTTGCTGGAAGTTTGCTCTCATTCAGCCAGTCCCAAAGAAGGGTGACCACTCCCAACCCTCCGACTATCGTCCAATTGCTTTAACGTCCTGTCTTTCAAAAGTTTTCGAGTCAATTCTTAATAGAAAAATTTTAAGGCATCTTTCCTATCACAACCTTCTTTCCGATCGTCAGTATGGGTTCCGTCAGGGACGCTCCACTGGCGATCTTCTCACCTACCTTTCAGACTCCTGGTCATCCTCCTTTCGGGACTTAGGCAAAAGCTTTGCCATTGCACTTGACATCTCAAAGGCTTTCGATCGAGTCTGGCATAAATCTTTAATTTCCAAACTGCCCTCCTACGGTTTCTGTCCTTCTATCTGTGCCTTCATCGCTAGCTTCCTTTCTGGTCGTTCTATAGCCGCTGTTGTAGACGGCCATCGTTCTTCTCCTAGATCTATCAACAGTGGCGTTCCTCAGGGCTCTGTCCTATCACCAACTCTCTTCCTTTTATTCATCAATGATCTTCTAAGCTGTACATCTAACCCTGTCCACTCATACGCTGATGACTCCACCCTTCACCTTTCCATTCGGTTCCCGCAACGCCCATCTCAACAGTTACTTCAAGAAACAAGGGATGAGGCTATGGCACACCTAATGTCTGACTTGGCTCGTATCTCTGACTGGGGTAAAAATAATATGGTTGTCTTTAATGCATCTAAGACTCAGTTCTTACACCTATCAACCCGACAAAATCTTCCACAGGTATACCCACTAATGTTTAATAATATTCAGCTTAATCCTGCATCATCCTTGAACATGCTTGGGGTTTCATTTACTCGGGACTTATCTTGGAAAGATCATATTACATCTCTTGTAAAATCTGCTTCCAAGAGATTGGGTGTGCTAAGCCGACTCCGCTCTTTCTTTACCCCTGCACAATTGTTGACTCTATACAGGGGTTTTATCCGCCCCTGTGTGGAGTACAACTCTCATATGTGGGGAGGTTCCCCACATACAGCTCTTCTCAATAGGGTGGAATCAAAGGCTTTTTGTCTCATTAACTCTCCTCCTCTTACTGACTCCCTTCAACCTCTGTCTCTTTGCCGCACTCTTGCATCTTTATCTCTTTTCTATCGCTACTTTCATGGTCACTGCTCCTCTGAACTGTCTGCTTGCATTCCTCCACCTCTACGACGGGCGCGTAGCACCCATCTGGCAGCAAACTCTCATCCTTTTTCTGTCCAACTCTTTAATGCAAGAGTTAACCGTTACTCCCAGTCTTTCATTTATGCACCAGGTCAGCTCTGGAACTGTCTCCCTCTGTCTGTATTTCCTGCTGCCTATGATCTCCAGTCTTTCAAACGCAGTGTGTCCAGGCATCTCAAAATGATCGGATCTTGAATTTGGCTCTATATTGTATTTTGTTTTTCTCTTGGAGGGAACTGTTACTGCAGGCTCATGGCCTTTGGTTCCTTCTTCCTCGCATAAAAAAAAAAAAAAAAAAAAAAAACTGAGGCCCATCAGCTGCCATTCATTAGAGGGTGTACCAGCATACCACGGTAGCGGTTCCGGTATCTCACGGGTATTTACAGGCGATGTATGGGGGTACATCAAAACACATTTTCAGTAAAGAAGGGGTTAACCCTAAGGTTACACTCAGTGACCTCATCCCAGGTCTTTTTTGGTCTGCCTCTCACTGCCATACCCCCAACATTAATACTTCTCACTTTCAGCACCCAGTTATCATCCCCCATCCTCTCCACATGCCCAAACCATCTCAGTGTAACTCTCTTCATCACAACACCAATACACTCCAGTCCAATCGTACCTCTCAACTCTTCCATCATAAACCTAGTCCCTCCAGGCCTTGCACTCAAGGATGCACTACACATTCACCTAATCAGTACCATTTCTGTACATTTGAGCCTATGAATATCCTCTTCCTATACTGCTCAGGTCTCACCACCATACAGCATTACACTCCTAACACATGCCGCATACAAATCCCGGTTAGCATGGAGGGAGAGTACTTTCAGTGTCAGGAGAGGCAACAGCTTCCTGAACTTCTTCCAACCACTCTTCACTCTAGCCACAGAGCTAGCTCCTGCCCTACCTACAGCTCCTAACATGTCTCCCAAATAATAAAACTCCTCCACAACACTCAGTCCGTTCATACCTGACAATATCCACCTGCTCTCCCTGACACACTGCACACATGAAATCAGTGTTATCTCGCAGTCTGCCTCTAACACCAGTACAACTCTAATGCACCCACTTATCACAAACACTGCACAAGATGGAATTACTTTCCATGCCCTTGTGACAAATCGCACATGGCCACTCTCCCTCTTCTTTGATAGTACCTCCCCCAGCCTTAGATACCATCAGTTTTGTTTTATCTGCATTTACTTTTAAGCCCTTGTGCCCCATACCATCTCTCCACTTCCTAAATCTTTCCTCCACTTCACTTTCATTTTCTGCGACCAACACTAAATCATCAGCATACTGTACATCTCCCACGGGTGTCCATTTCTGAAGTCACGTGAGAGGGTTTCAGGTGCCATGATAAACAACAAGGGACTCAAAACTGACCCCTGATGCATGCAAACATTCACGGGAAACTCATCACTCAGATCTCCATTCACCGTTACCTGGGTGTAAGCACCTACATACATGGCCATAACAACCCTAACCAGCCACTCTACGATCCCAGGCTTTCTCATTGCCCATTTCACCGCCTCTCCAGGGACTCTGTCATTGGCCTTCTCCAAATCAGCAAAAACAAAGTACAGTTCCCTTTTCTTTCCTGTATATTTTTCCTGAAGCTGTCAAACAATGAATATGGCCTCAGTGGTCCCTTTGCTTGGCATAAACCCAAACTACATCTCATCAATATTCACTCTTTCTAATCATACAATCTAGAATTCACTCCATTACCTTCATTATCTGGTCTAAAAGCTTTGTACCTTTATAATTTCCTCTTTCCAGAGCGTCATCCTTTCCCCTGTGCACATCCACAGTTACTCTCTTCAGCCAATCATCTGGGACAGCACACTAATATAAAATCGTATTTATCAGGTCAGTGACTAACCTCACTCCTGTATCGCCTGAGGCTTTCAACATTTCAGCAGTCAACCCAGACATACCTGATGTCTTCCTCACCTGCATCCCACCCATTGCCTTGCTCACAGTAGCAGCATCAATCAAAGGCCAAGGGCCAAACACCGTTTTTGCTGGCTCCAAACCTTCCCTGTCTCATCCAAACTCTTCATTCAACGACTGGCTGTAATGCTCTCTCCATGCATTTCTAATATCCCCACTGTTCACCACAACCCTTCCTTCATCATTCTTCACACACTGCTCATCTATGATATACCTATTCTCCCTCTTCATCTGATTTGCCACCTTAAAAATCATATTCTTCCCTTCCCTCATGATTTAGGTTATCAAGTAAAAGTCTCTATGGCTCAGACTTCGCCCTGTAAACCTCTTTTCTAGCTGTACACTTGGCAGCCAAGTATTCCTGTCTGTTACCACCCTCCTTCTATTCCCAGAAAAGCCTTCTTTTCTCCTTAACTGCAGCTTCTACACCCTCGCCCCACCACCAAGTCACTTTATGTCTTGGTGGACCTCTTGTCCATCCACATACTTAATCAGTAACTCTCAAGAGGAGTAGACAGTAGCACCAGTCAAGCAGGGCAGTACTCCCAAGGTGGGTGGAAAGCTGATGACAGGGAGAGCTGGAGCTCCTGTTTCATCAGCCCTCGGGACTAGTTCCTGACCATCCCCCTTTGCTGAACTTTTTCAGTGTTTCAGTAACACAGAGAGTAGGCCAGCATGCTCTCTAATACAAGTTTCTCTAACTGTCAACACCAAACTACATGCACAGTACACACTACACTTCCTTTTCAAAATTTAAAAAAGGAAAATGGTGCACGGAAGCCTTGCCTTGGAGTCCCTGGGGGGGGGGGGATCATAAATGCCCCCACCATCCGTCCCTCTCCCGGTGACAACTCTATAAGCTGCCTGGAACAACTGTCTGACTCACATCTTCATTTCTGCAACATTCGTGGCCTTTCCTCTAACTTTCTATCTGTTGAACACAACCTCTCCTCCTCTAAACCTCACCTTCTCTTCTTAACTGAGATTCAGCTGTCTGAGGCAACTGACAGCAAACCCTTTTCTGTATCCTCGTACATTTTCTATACTCATTTCAAAGCCAGAGGTGGCTGTTGTGTGTTTATATGCAACAACTTACCATGCTTTCGTTTTCTTGAACTTGATTCTTCTGAATTCTTTACTCTCAGGCTTCAGTTGTCCTTCGGTTCTCTGACTAAATATATCTGCGCTGTTTACTTATCCCCTGATTCTACTATCAAAAATTCTTTGACTATCTTACTTCTACGATGGAACAAATTCTATCCATTTCTCTTTTCTCTGAAATCTCCATTCTAGGAGAAAACAGTGTTCACCACCACCTTTGGCTCTCCTCTCCTTTCCATGATCCACTTGGTGAACAAGCCTACAGTACATCTTCTCTATCCTTAATAACCTAGAGTAGCTTGTACAGCACCCTACCCGTATCCCTGACTGCCTTGGAGAGAGCTCCAACATACTTGACCTCTTCCTTACAACTAATCCTTCTGCTTACACTGTTAATCTTTTCTTTCCATTGGGCTCCACTGATCACAACCTTATTACCTTAACCTGTCTTGTTGCTTCGGTATGGCCTATGGACTCTCCAAAGAAACATCGACTGTGGCATTTTGGAGCTGCAGATTGAGAGGCCCTCAGGCAGAACTTCTTTGATTTTCCCAGGAATGATTAATGCTTCCATTGCCGGGAGCCATCTGAGTGTGCCTGGCGCATTACAGAGGTCATTCTCTTGGGCATGGAAGCATACATTCTCTTCTCATATCCTTTGACTAATGCAAGCAAGCCTTGGTTTAATCATGCTTGTTCTAATGCTGTCCGCAACAAGGAGAGGGCCTATAAAAGGTACCAGAGCCAACCCACCCCTGAATCACATCCTTTTTCTGTTTCTGCCTGGAATTGTGCTAAGTCTGTTCTTCGCTCTGCTAAAAATAATTTCATCCGTACTAAATGCTCTCAACTCACCAACCCGAATTCTTCCCACTCCTTCTGGCACCTTGCCAAAAATCTTTCTAACAACTTTACCTCATCATCCTTCCTTCCTCTTTTCTACTCTGATGGCTGTGTAACTATTTCTTGTACTGATAAAGCAGATCTCTTCGCTCAGACTTTCTCCTCTAATTCCACCTTAGACGATTCCTGTGCTGTTCCTCCATCACTTCCCCTCTCTGACTTTCTCATGGCTGACATGAAAATTTCTTCAGTTGATGTATTTTTTGCCATCACTGGCCTCAATACTAACAAGGTATATGGGCCTGATGGAGTCCCTCCTGTTGCCCTGAAGAACTATGCTTCTGTGCTTACACCCTGCCTAGATAAACTCTTTTGCCTTTGTATTTCACCTCATACCTCTCCTTCTTGCTGGAAGTTTGCTCTCAGCCGGTCCCAAGGAAGGGTGACTCTTACTATCATCCAATTGCTTTAACATCCTATGTCTCAAAAGTTTGCGAGTCTGTTCTTAACAGAAAAATTTTAAAGCATGTTTCCTATCACAACCTTCTTTCTGATCGTCAGTATGGGTTCCATCAGGGACGCTTCACTGGCGATCTTCTCACCTACCTTTCAGACTCCTGGTCATCCTCCTTTTGGGAGTTTGGCGAAGGCTTTGCCATTGCAGTTTACATCTCAAAGGCTTTCTATCGAGTCTGGCATAAATCTTTAAATTCCAAACTGCCTTCTTACAGTTTATATCCTTCTATCTGTGCCTTCATCCATAGGTTCCTTTGTGGTCATTTTGTAGCCGCTGTTGTAGACGACCATCGTTCTTCTCCTAGATCTGTCAGCCGTGGTATTCCTCAGGGCTCTGTCCTATCACCAAGTCCTTTCCTTTTATTCATCATTGATCTTCTAAGCTGTATATCTAACCCTATCCACACATACGCTGATGATTCCACCCTTCACCTTTCCATTTGGTTCCCACAATGTCTGTCCCAACAGTTACATCAACACACAAGGGAAGAGGCTATGGCACTCATAACATCTGACTTGGCTCGTATCTCTGACAAGGGTAAAAATAATCTTGTTGTTTTTAATGCATCAGAGACTCAGTTTTTACACCTATTAACCCGACAAACTCTTCCACAGGAGTATCCACTAATATTTAATAATATCCAGCTCAATCCAGCATCATCCTAGAACATGCTTGGGGTTTCATTCACTCAGGATTTATCATGTAAAGATCATATTACATTTCTGGTACAATCCGCTTCCAAAAGATTAGATGTGCTAAGCCGACTCTATACCTTCTTTACCCCTGCACAGTTGTTGACTTTATACATGGGATTTATTCGCCCCTGTGTGGAGTACAACTCTCATGTGTGGGGAGGCTCCCTACATACAGCTCTTCTCAATAGGGTGGAGTCAAAAGCTTTTCATCTCATCAACTTTCCTCATCTTACTGCCTTCTTCAACCTCTGTCTCTTTGCTGCACTGTTGCCTCTTTATCTCTTTTCTATCGCTACTTCCATGGTCACTGCTCCTCTGAACTGTCCGCTTGCATCCCTCCACCCTTACAACTAGTGCATTGCACCCGTCTAGCAGCAAACTCTCATCCCTTTTCTGTCCAGCTGTCTAATGCAGGAGTTAACCATTACTCCCAGTCCTTCATTTATGCAACAGGTCACCTCTGGAACTGTCTCTCTCCGTTTGTTTTTCCTACTTCCTATGATCTCCAGTCTTTCAAACGCAGTGTGTTCAGGCATCTCGAAATGAACAGATCTTGAATTTGGCTCTCTTTTGTATTGTTTTTGTTTTTCTTGGAAGAAACTGTTTTGTGGGCTCCGAGCCTTTGGTTTCTTCTTCCTTGCATTTAAAAAAAAAAGTAATAGTAGGTGTTTCCTAGGCAGTCTGGCTGAACAGCCCCGAGTTCCTAAGGAAGGCCATGGCTGAGATTGGGCTTTCCCACAGAGCTCTCAAGGAGTGTATGGTGTGTTGTTGGTGTAGGTGATTGTGTGCAATGCAGTCTTCCATAATGTGCTTAATAGTATGGGGTGCTGCGTTACATTTTGGACAGGCATCAGCGACGTAGTCATCCATCCTCTTCTGGTAGCTTAAGAGGGCTGGATGATGCCCACATTTCAGCCTGGCCAGGTTGACCCTGTCCTCACGAGGGAGATAGGAATCAGAATGATGGATATCAGGAGGCCGTGCATGAAGCTGTGTTGTCTTTAAGTGACTGAATGGAGCGGTGAGTGATTTGAGTATGGATATACTTCTGGAAGCTGGTCTGAGGCGGGAAAAGGGAGAGAGATTACACTGTTTCTGTATGTTATCGTGTGCTGGGTGTTGTTTTGATGTTCCTTGGTGTGTGTGGATGTGCTGCCTTGTAGTGTAGTGGATGTTGTGGGTTTGTGGAGGCTGCAGCAAGAATTTGGGTGCCTCTCATATCTAGGTGATTCTTGACTTTGAGGACTTTGTTTTCTTGATGTAGCTGTGCAGCCTGTGATTATTTTAAGGGCCTTGTTCTGTATGATCTGTAAAGTATTGTGGTGTGTTTTAGTGAGGTTAGGAGCCCAAGCAGGGCTTACATAATTCATCACTGAATGTATATATTGTTTGTATACTGTGGTGGTGGTTTCTTTGTTGTGTCCAAATGTTGTATGGGCAAGTGACTTCAAGGCTTTGAGTCTTGGTGTTATTTTATTTTTAATGTTTGTGATGTGTTGTTTAATTAACATTGATGTATTGCATGTTCCACCAAGGATTTTGAGTGTGTGTATGTGTGGTAGGGGAGTGTTGTTTATGGTGAGGTGTGGAATGTGACTGTGTGCTGCTGTCCAGTTTGTGAGAAGGGTCACTGTAGATTTGGCTGGGGCTATTTTGAGCCTGTTTGTGGTGAACCATTCATGTAGTGTGTCGAGGTAAGGTTGGAGGATGTGTGCAGCTATGTTTGTGTTTTGGTGTGTACGTGTAAGTGTTATGTCATCTGCATGGGAAGCTATGTGTATCTATGGTGTGTGGGGTGTGGGTATGCTGTGCATGTATAGGTTAAAGAGTGTAGGGGACAAAACAGATCCTTGAGGGATGCCATTTGTTAAGTTTCTGGTGTTCAAAGACTGACCAGCAAATGATACTTGTGCACATCTGCCTGCTGATTACTTTGCCAATCATCTTTTTGTATTATCGTGCATGTTTGTGTTGAATATTTTTTTTGTGAGGTTGTGGCGGGGGATGGCATCAAAAACTTTGCTAATGTCTAGTGTGACTAGGAGTGTTCTGTGTGGTGGCCTAATTAAATTCATGCTATCAAAAACTCTCTGTGTAAGGTCTATAAGAAGAGTGTTTGTGGAGTGTAGTGGCCTAAAGCCATGTTGTGATGGGGCTAGAGGGTGTGAGGTGTAACTAGTTGTAGTAGCAGTCGTTCAGTGACTTTAGAGAGGGTGCAGAGGAGTGTGGTGGGGCGGTGGGAGGGAGGTAACATGGGGTCTTTGTTGGGTTTAGGGATAGTGATGATAATACCATGCTTCCAGAGGTTGGGTATTAAGTTGTGTGAGTAGCTGTAGTTTGATATGTTGGTGAGTGCTTGTATGCCTTGTGGTCCAAGGTGTTTAAGGTGAATGTTTCTTATATTGTCTTGTCCACAGGCAGATGAGTGCTTAAGTTTGGTAATGATGTGCTTCATTTAGTTGTAAGTGAAAGGTGCGTAGTCTGGGTCTATGGGAAACTGTCTCTTACGTTGGATGATACGTCAGTCATCGCGATGGAGGTTTAGATGGCTGACATGTGATAAGTGATCGATAAGAATGTTTGCTTGTTGTTTGTTTGAGGGTATGGTGACTGTTGTTGTGATGGCAGCATGTGATTGTCTAGTGTTGCTGCTGGAGAGTGTGATGCTGTTTAGTGTTTTGTAGAGTTTGCTGGTGTTTGTTTTGTGGTCAAGTGTTTGGAGTTAATTATTTCAGTTTAGTGTTTGTTGTTCTGATATTTTATTGTTTATTTGAGTGTTGAGTTCTTGTATTTGTTGTACGGTGTCTTGTGTTCGGGGTGTTGGCGAGTGTCATAGTGTGTCCTGTTAACTGATTAGGCCTTGAATTTCTGGTGTGAAGTTGGAGTTGTGTCTTTTTCTGTTGCCTCTAGGGATGTGTCTTTTGTCTGTGTTTTGTATAATTGTATTGAAAGTGTGCACAGCAGTGTTGATGTTTGTGATAGATGTACTGTTTCGTGTTTTGAAATGTTCTGTTTCAGTTGTGAAGGCCTCCCAGTTGACTTTCTTATAATTAGTGAATGTGCTTCACTCTCATCTTAAATGCCAGGACCAACTTTCCTGGCCCCTGGCTCCTACGCTCCTCATGGGGCAACGTAGGATTAGATGATGGAGGGATGGATGGATGGATGTGTCTGTGGCCAGCTGGGGTGATTCTGGTTTTCAAGAGGTTGGTCTTGAGGGCTCTGAACTGTTCATTAACACTTCCATCCACTTCTTCCTGTTCACCCACCATTCTCCTCATCTTGCTATAGTAGGCATCCCTTACTGGTTGATTTTTCAACTTCCATATTTTCCTCCTAGGTGCATAGGTCCTCTTTTTCATCACCAGCTCCTTAACCCGCGCCGTCCCGGCGACGTGAATTAACGCGGCAACATTGCAAGGTCCCTAATTTGCACATTTTTCAATTTTCGCGAGTGATTTTTGGCATGTATACACGGGACACCTTCCTCTGTTCCTCTACAAGATGCCAAGCAGGAACAATGCCTTACACCGCATAATCTCTCCCCCCCCCCCTGCACACCATTGTCTCGGCAATTCACCTGTTACCAGTGACCTGGCCAATAAAGACATTCAGGGCCAGAGTGATTCCCCAATCGATGACAATGTGGAGGACAAAGTTTACATAGCATTAGAGGAAGAAACAGTCAGAAATGATGATCAGGTAATGTGGGAAAAAAAAGGTCATGAATGGTGATGAGTTAGTGAGTGAAACAATGCTTATAATGCCTATATTACTGTTTGAAAACCAATATACTCTTGTACTACGTATAAATTCGTACCAAGTAAATAAATAAATGCTGTTTATGAGTGGATAAAATAGTTACCCTCCCATAGAACTCGTTTTCTTTGGTGCCAGCCTGTTAGAAAACCCAGTCAGGTAAGGAAGTACTCGTACCTAAATCGCGTATTTTAAACCTCAGGTGAGTGATTTCTCTATGAATTTTCGATGTTTCTCACCAAAAGCGGATGTTTGGGCCCCCCCCCAAAAAAAAAGGTCCAAAAACGTCGGGATGGGGCGGGTTAAGCACCATGTCACATATCAATAACTTGTTTTGCTGCATACATTCCTCACTCCCAATAACTTTAACATCCCTCACTAACCTCGTATCAGCCCTCCTGACCAGGAAATAGTCTGTCTGGTGGCCATTTCCTCCAGACTCATATGTAGTCAACCTACACTCTCTTTTCCGAAAATGTGTGTTGCACATCTTGTTCACTGCCTCCCCAAACTCAAGTATTGTTTCCACTTCCTCATTTCTTGTACCATATGCACATTCCCCATGTACTCCTTCATATCCTTGAGCTGCTTCACCTACATGACCATTTAAATCCCCCTCTAATAATACAATCTCATCATCCCCCATGCCACATACTACACGTAGTAAGTCATTCCAAAATCTATCCCTGTCTACCTCATCCAAGCCTGCTTGTGGAGCATATGCCAGTACAATTGCAAACACCAACCCTCTTCTATTTCCCTGACTGTCAGTAAGTATCCTACCATATGCTTTTCCTATTACACTAAGAAGACAAATGCCCCTATGATTACCACACACTTCTTTTTCCCCTCTTCCTTTGTACAAGGGAATAATCATACCTGACTTCCAATTCTTCAGGACTTTATCTTCCTCCCAGGTCAATCTGCACAACTTCCATATCCACTGTCTCTCCCCCATGCTTCATCATTCCATTGCACACTCCACCAATTCCTGGTTTTCCCCATTTTGACTTTCGTCACTGCTTCCACTACTTCCATCCTACAGATCTTTTCCTCCCTTCTCATCTCCCTCCTTCTCCCAGCCAATCCCCAGCCACTTATACTCGCTCAGCTTTCATTCTTTGTGTTTAACGATTCCTTAAAGTGTTCTCTCCATCTGCTCCCTGTTCCCCCTTCTGTACTATCAATCTGCCATAATTATCTTTTATTCCCCTATTAACTTCTTTATCACCTCGTCTAACTAGAGTATGTAGAGTTTTAGCAACATCATTATAATGTTACAGAAGTATGTTCTGGAAGGTCTATCTATCTATTGCCAGACGCCTCAATCCCGTTTGGGGTGGCCACAAACAAATCGCCTCCAAGTCGCCCTGCCCCCCACCATTTCACTGCCCTGCTCCCAACTCCCCCCCCCCCCTCTCTCATATACCTCTCCACCCCATCCCTCCATCTCATCCTCAGCCTCCCCCTCCCTCTTCCCCCCTCCACCTCACTCACATACACTTTCTTCGTCAGTCTTTCACCCTCCATCCTCTCCACATGGCCAAACCACCTCAGTGTGTTCCTCATAACGCTTCCTATCACATCCACATCCACACCACAACGCTTCTTTATATCCTCATTCGTCAGCCTGTCTCTCCATGTGACTCCACAGGCTCCTCTTAAATAACTCATTTCCATTGCTCTCACTCTTGACTTGTGTCCTTCCAACAACGTCCAAGATTCACTTCCGTACGTTAGAGTTGATATGACAATACTGTCATGTAGTAATTTTTTCACTTCCATGCTCACTTCCCTGTTTCTTATCACTGCTTTCAAAGAACCAGCAACCTTTCTTCCCTGCTGTACCCTTTCACGCACGTCACCCTCCAAACCTCCATCTTTACCCATCACACTACCCAAGTACTTAAACGTACTCACATTTTCCAATTCCTTACCATCCAACCTCGCTGTACATTCACTGACTTCACCTCTCTCAAAGACCATCACTTTACTCTTCCCTACACTCACCTTTAGATTCCGTTTCTTACACACTCTTCCAAACTCATCCACCAAGCCTTGCAGCTCCCCTTCGTCTTCACTCAACAACACAGTATCATCTGCAAACAACAGTACAGGGAGTTTCCAAACACTATCCTCTCTCACCAGGACCACTCCAACATCCACTACCGTACCTTGTACCTCTTTTATTACCCCATCCATGTACAGATTGAACAACCATGGAGACATGACACATCCCTGTTTCGACCCAACTTTCAAAGAGAAAAATTCACTTAGTTCACCATCCACACGCACTGCAGCCTTCGCACCATCGTACATACTCTTCACAGCATTCAACAACTTCCCATCTACTCCATATATTCTTAACACTTTCCACAGTCCTTGTCTATCCACCCTGTCATATGCTTTCTCCAAATCCATGAAAGCTGCATACAACTTCTTTCCCTTCTCTAGAAACTTTTCCACTAAAGATCTAAGAATGAATATCTGATCTACACAACCGCTTCCCTTCCTAAAGCCTCCCTGTTCTTCTCCCACTAATTTCTCTGTTCTTTCTCTAACTCTGTCAATAAGTATCCTACCATACACTTTTTCTATTATACTAAGAAGACAAATGCCCCTATGATTACCACACACTTCTTTTTCCCCTTTTCCTTTGTACAAGGGAATAATTATACCTGACTTCCAATCCTCCGGGACTCTACCTTCCTCCCAGGCCAATCTGCACATCTTCCACATCCATTCTACTACTATCTCTCCCCCATGCTTCAGCATTTCACCACACACTCCATCAATTCCTGGGGCTTTCCCCGATTTAACTTTCTTCATTGCTTCCACAACTTCTATCCTACTGATTTCTTCCTGTCTTCTCACCTCCCTCCTCCTCCCAGCCATTCCCCAGCCACTTATACTCGCATTACTTCCATCCTCTATGTTCAACAATTCCTTAAAGTGTTCTCTCCATCTGCTCATTTTTTCTCCCTTCTCCACTAGTAATCCACCATTTTTATCTTTCACTCCTCTGCTAACTTCACTTCCACCCTGTCTTACTCTTTTCACCTCTTTCCAGAACATTTTCTTACAGTCCCTCCACTTTACACTCAGATTCCTTCCAAATTCCTCATCCACTCTCTTCTTACTCTCTCTTACTAATCTTTTCACCTCTCTCTTTCTTTCTACATATAACTCTCTCTTCCGCCTTTCAACTTCTTCCACGCCCCTATTTCTCATCCATTCATTGTATGCTTTCTTCTTTTGTGCCACAGCCTGTCTCACCTCTTCAGTCCACCACGCTGTTCCTTGCACCTCCCTCTGTCTTCTCTTCCTTCCACACACCACATCACATGCTGCACGTATTTCTTCTGTAAAAATCCTACACACACCTTCCATGTCTCCCATCTGCTCCAATTCATATTTGCCCAATCGTTCCACCACTTCTCTCTTATACTCTGTCTTTTTCTCATCCTCTTGTAACCTTTCCACTCTCCTTGCAACTACTCCTTCCTCTCGTCTTTCCCTTCTTCTATTCCTCCATCTTACTTGAATCCTAATTCTGGCCACCACCAAGTAGTGGTCAGAAATTCCACTCCCCCAACCTCCATGAGCTCTTGCATCCATTACACATCTTCGCATCCTTTCATCCACACACACATAATCAACCATTGCCTTCCTTTCATTAAGTTCACCACCCACCCTTCTCATCACTCGCCATGTATACCTGTGGATCATTTTATGCCTGAAGAGGGTATTGGCTATCACCAACCCCCTCCCAGCACAAATGTCCACTAATGCACTCCCATTCTCATCTATCTCAGCAGGCACACCCCACTCACCAACTATTCCATCCACCTTCACATTCCCAACTTTACCATTCATATCACCGATCAAAAACGCTCTCTCATTCCTTCCAAACTTTTCCATGCACACTTCTACATTTGTCCAGAACTCTTCTCTCACTCTTCTAGCATGATCTTGCGTTGGCGCATGCACACACACAATCGCCCACATTTGTATTCCAAGTTTCAACTTTACCCACACAATCCTTGACCCAACTGATCCATACTGTCTTATGCTCTTCTTCCATCTTTTACTCACAACTATACATAGTCCTTCCTTAGCCCTCTCATTCTCACCTACTCCTGCACATATACCCCATCCATACTCCCATTCTCTCACACTTTCTCCTCTCAATTTTGTTTCAGTTATTCCACATACATCCACTTTCGCACCCTCAAGCACCTGGACAATCTCTCTCTCTTACACCTCATCATTCGCTCCCCTTACATTCCACATTCCGATAACCACGTCCTTTGTCCAGTCCCTGGTCGTCATTGTTTGGTCAGTCCTTGTCCGAGGCTTATTGTTTTTTTTTTTAAATTAGTTGTTTTCTGGGGAGGGGCACTAACCCTCCACCAACCCTTTTAGTCGCCTTTTACGACAAGCAGGGATACTGGTGGAGTATTCTTGAAAAAAAACCCTACCCCTAGGGGCAATGGATCAATGGAATGTTCTACCGAATGAAACAGTGTGTGCCAAAACTATTAATAAATTTAAGTATATGTATGATAAAAATGGTTTAATACACAGGACAGTACAATCCTGAGTCATTCCTGTAAAGATACAGTTAGGTAAGAACACAGTGAGATATCAATTTTCATGTCAGTATGTTGCTGTATAGTTAAAATCTCTCCCCTAGGTATGTGTTACTGCACCACGTAATGGCCCAAGTGGCAGGGGTGCGTGGTGCTTGGGGTTACCCTGAAGGAGGCATGGGAGGTGTGACACAGGCCATGGCACGTGCTGCAAGGGAAGCTGGTGTGCACCTGTATACCAACCATGTATGTCCTTTGCTAGCATTTTTTGATCAGCTAATTCTATCAATTCAGCAACCCCTTAATGTAAAGAAAGATTTGATGCAGTGATTTTAGCAACTTGCTGGACTAAGCAATATTTCTATATGATTAACCAGTTTTGACACTAATCTTTTTATTCCAGAAGTTGCTGGTCACCCTAGCCCAGTGGTTTCCAACCTTTTCTAATTCTCGCCCCCCCCTCACTGAATGACACGTTCCCTGTGCCCCTCTTCCTCAAATACTGTATTTTACTGGCATAGTCAGCACATGTCAGTAAATATCATAGATTCTTCATCTTTGAAATTGTTTATATACTCAGATTTCTTATTCATATCTGAAATATTTTCTCCATATTTTGAAATTACTGAATTCCATCATAACTCATAGTTTCCAAATATAATTACCCTCTTCATCAAGCCTTCACAACCCCCCTGGCAGCCCTTCGTGCCCCCCTAGGGGGACTCGCCCCACAGGTTGGAAACCACTGCCCTAGCCTTAAATGTTTGGGCTAAGTCACCTAACTCTGTGCCCTTACATTCCTGTTTATATGGGACGGTATGGGATTGGGTGCTGCTGCTGCTGATATAATTTAGTGTATAATCAAGTAACATATCCAGTATGAGGGCATCCAGGTGCATCCTGTGATGTCTGCTTTCTGTGCTAACTGCAGTACAGTAGCTTGGTAGTTCCTTATGACTGAAAACATTTATGGCGTGAGTTGTGACTGGGCAGGGAAAGATGTGTAGCTTATGTTCTTAGGAGCTTGGGCATTATATATCAGTAGTAGCCATAGAAGGAGGCAGTCCTATGTCAGGCCTTATTAGAGTAACCTCACTTGATGGATGGAGACCCTAGTTGGAGGAGCTGTCAACAGGCTCAAGGACCCAAGTGAGACTGATACAGAGAAGAGGGTTTTTGCTGTTGTTGTGGCCATAGGCTTGTTTGGACATGAACCTGGTGAATGGCACACAGAAGTATCCTGCGTGGAAGTAGTACAGTAACTTGGTGAAGAAGATAACACTGTAGAACAGCTTTCTGGGATATGGCAACATGGCAGGAGGGAAGGACAGGAGTTTGAAGGAACAGTGAAACATAATGCAACATAGCCATTGATGTACTGTATTGTATTTACACACAGATATAGTTTCCTCCTGAGGCCAGTTGGTGGGTGGGGGTGTATGCTGGGCATCCTTTAATCATGTGGTTTTTTGGAAATATTGAAGTTACGGATATAAAATATAACTTTTTAAATCCATGTGAAAAATTGATATCGGTATAGTCATGTGAAATAGACTTTAAAAATTCACCAAATTTTTATCAGAAATGACAAAGTACGGTATTCTTAATTGTTATTATTATTGTGGTAGGTGGGTCACTCACCATCCTCTTAGTCAGTGTAGTGTAATCTTAAGGTGACCGTACACTGAGTAATAAGATCAATAGTTTCTTGTAATCCAGGAAATCACATACAGCCATATAACCAAATAATACCAGGTAATCTAGTAGGTAAGGCACTCCAACCATATGAGATCTGTAAAGGATTTCGTCAGATGAATGGTTTCAGTTTATTTCTCACATAATGCCACTTAGGGATGATTGAATCTGGTCACCCATGTCTTGAATATTAACCTCTGCCAGGCTGATTCATTGTTAATATAGTATACCTCCCCTGAGTCATTGTTTTATAGCCAGTGCATATTGTACGTCACATAAAGCATGCAGTTTGGCTTGTGCAGACCTTTATTGTGCCTTATATGAGGTCTGCAGCTCGGCAAGGGTTAAGAGTAAGTAGTGTAGTCCTGGGCCTATACATTCCTGACTGGTCAAGAAAAGGATTGCATGATGGACCACCACCACCAGTCTTCATCCATTAATGCCAGTTCAAGCCATTTAATGTTTACTCACAGCCTTAACATCCAGTCTAGCTCAGTAAGATCAGTTCATGTCCGTTCCTTGCCTGTCAGAACTAATTAGTTCATTCACATTAAAAGTTTGTGGTAAGGAGTGGCGACCATCATCCACTCACACAATGTAGTGCTGCCTACTTCTTCTTTAGCCTTTATCATTCTTTTTCTGTGCCTGCCCCCTCTCTTCCTATTTCTCCCATTTCCTGTCACTTCTTATGGCTTTATGTTGAGTGACAAGCCAAATGGTTTCCTGTAAGCCAAGAAACCATTTACAGCGCTGGGTGGTAACCATATAACCAAACTATGCGTGCTCCCAATTATGTGTCAACAAGTGGGTTGGTGGAGGGTTAGTGCCCTTCTCCATAAAACAAATAACTCAAAGTCAAATGGCCACCCCTTACAGGATTATGGCATCTGGCAATAGATAGATAGATAGACCTTAAAAGTTAGGTCTAGTCATGTTTATCAATGCCATTTCATGTCCAATCACTCCTGTAATGTCTGTTTTGTGCTAGCTAGGTCAGTTCAGGTCAGCTGAGGGCACTCAAGGTTCATTTAAGCCCAATGATGTCCACTGGTGTTGGAGAGGTGCATCTTTATGTGGTGGCATTGATATAGAAACATCTCACAACTCTCAGTTTTCCAGAAAGAGGAAGGTGAACTGCAAGAGAACAGCAGTTTCAGCCTGCAGTCCATTGGCTTCATATTCAGATAAGCCTGGGGCAACAGCAGTAGCAGTGCCTACTCAGGTTCATCATATCTATTCAGGCTTACTGAGGTGTATTCATATTCATTAAATGCCTTCACATTCCCAGGCAGGTCACTTCAAGTCCAGCCATGTCCATTTAGGTTTGTTTGATCTATTCTGGTGCATATCAACCATTTTCAGATCCAGGGAGATAAGTTTAAGATTATTCAAATCAGTTTTGGTCCTGTCCTTCCAGATGACATCACATCCATTCTTTCATATAATTTTGTATCGTTTATAAAGACTCCAACATGCTTGCATGCATTGACCTTGATCACTTAATGGCAGCTCTCCACACTGCTTGATCTCTGGCAGCCTCCCTATCCAGTCCCTTTTCCCTGAGGTCACACTGTATGACCTCGTCCTAGACGTTTTATCATCTGCCTCTTGCAGCCCTACTCTCAATGTTCACATATCTCACCTTCCATTGGGTTAGTTAATTGAATGCAGATTCAGGTCATATCTTGTAAAAATGTAGCTATGCCAAAAATCAACCCTGTCAGTGCAATGGCTTTTTAGTCCCAACAGTTCAGGCCTTTTGGGTTGTTCGGGTCCCTGTAGGTTAATAGACTGAGGTCTACACAGATCATTTCAATTACTGCTAGTTAAGGTCTGTAAAAGTCTTCCTATTGTTCATATGGTTTTTGAGGTATGGTTGTACAGATCTTTCAGGACATGTTCAGTGGATAGGACATACTGTAAGTAGGTGGCAGACCATGGTACTGTAGAGAAGTCATTATTATCACCATCTTCATCATTATCGTTGCCATTGTAGTCATCGTCATCATCATTGTCACCATTCCATCTTTTTCTTTTTCCTAATTGTTTTTAATATGGTGGAATTTTTATTAAATGTACATTATCTCTCAAGGAAAAAATTACTAAACTACTTTATGTCAGCTTCATGCTCTGCAGGGTGTTGAATTTCCTCCTTGGAATGCAAGTCCTGTATATTGCATTGTATTTATAATGGCAGAGTATCTTATGGCTTGTCATATTTCAGCCTGTAAAGAACATACTGCTTGGAGACAACAATGAAGTTAAAGGAGTGGAACTAGAGGATGGCATTCAAGTGCATGCCAAAACTGTACTCTCCAATGCCACACCCTGTGTGACGTTTTTGAAATTGTTACCCAAAGATTCACTTCCCTCAGAATTTGAAGCAGCTGTTAAGAGCATTGACTACACCTCTCCTGTATGTAAAATTAATGGTTAGTAATAAAGGTGAGTATGATGAATTAAAGTATTTCTCAAAAAATAAATAAATAAATAAAAAATAATGACATTCAGGGTATGGCAATCATCAGAATGTCTGATTAGTGAAGTACAGTGTAGCACAGAGTAGGCCTGAGTAGTTCCTAGAGTGACAGGGGATGGTGTGGATCAGATATTTGCAGTATGGAAAGCATGTGAGTAGGAATGTTGAATATCAGTGGCATTGATCAGTCTTGAAAAATTGTATGACAGTGTTATGGAAGGTGTTATGGTTAATATAAGTAGGAAACTGTTGACTGCTGCAAAGAGTTTTATGATACCAAAAGTAAGTGTACATTTACCAGTAAATGGATGTTTGAGTCACTAGTTTAAAATCAGTGTTGGATTGAGACAAGAGCATGTAATTTTCCCATGGTTCTTTTGTATGTATGTGTACTGCATATGGATGAAGTCTAGGCACTCAAAACAAGACCTGAAGGAAAATGGAGTAAATATTATGATGAAAGATGATGGGTGGAATACTAGAAATCAGACATATGCAGTTGTTGGAATATTAGAAATCAGACTCGCAGTTGTTGCTGTGATATTTGCTGATAGAGAAAAGGATCTTTGCAGACTGGCACAGTTTCTTGCTTATGAGTGGTGAGGTTTGAAAGTAAATATGGATAAGAATAGATATGGTTGTTAATTGGTAAGGGGATTCACAGGGTAAGGTGTGTGTTGGTGAATGGGAGACTGGAAGTGATACTAGATTTAAATACTGCATCTGTGTGCAGAAACAACAGAGAAATGAATATGTAAAGGAAGCTAGTAGTATAGTGGCTTGTGAAGAAAAGTGGTCAGTGCCATGATGGCTCTTATATGAGACATGGGACAGAGTACAGAAGCTAAAAAAAAAAAAGGACTTCATGAGGGTGTTTATGTGCCCATCTTAACCAGTGAGTGTCCTTTGTTGTCATCAGTTTGAAAAATAAGAAGTTTGGGCAGTGGAAATGGAACTGTAAAAAATACTTTTGGGTTACATATGTTGGATTAGTTAAAAACATAAATTTGTGGAAGATGTAGAGTAAGCAAGTCTGTTGACAGAGAAGGAGGAATGCTTAAGTGGTATGGTCACGTAAAATACCCCATTTAGGAATAGGGTAATAGAAAGAGTATATGTGGGTGATTTTCACTGTGGGAGTTGCTGAAAGCTAAGAAAAAATGTCTGGATATAGTAAAGAAATCCTGGAGAAGGCAAGGTACTGTAGCTCTGAAAGTTGAGGAAAGAGTAGAATTGGCTGTATATTTTTGTGCACGAAGTATGAAAACGCATATGACAGGAATTGCATCCCTTTTTTAATTTGGGAGCAAATGACATGGATTTATCCCAGAGGTGCGTTACATGTAACATGAAAACGAAAATAAATGTGTGGGGTACTTTCTTTCTGAGGTGGAGCAGAGAATTTTGAATGATGAGGAGTAAATGTGTGACCCATTCACTTGGCATTCTGTTGATTTTTCCTTGTACTGTATTGTCAAATTTTCCCATTTCTAAATCCATTCCACCTCAATATATAATGGAAAACAGGAGTTGGTGAGTAATTTTGATGATGAAAATACCTCATACAGTACAATAAAGAAGCTACACTGTATGATAACCTTTAATTAATGTGGCACTCTATCCTTGCTTAGTTTTTTTTGGTCTCTGAAATGAGTGTTAGGAAGAACATCAGTGTGTATCCTCAGTGGAAGATAGCATCAACATTTTATTAATCAGCATAATCTGTGTGCTGTATAAATTGGTCCTTTACTGTTTAAAAACTGACATGACATATTGTATATTTATCTGAAAATTGAACCCTGTTTACAGGGAAACTCCATTTACCAGACATTATTTGAAAATTGAACGCTGTTTACAGTAAAACTCCATTTACCAGTGGGCTTTGAGTAACTCTGAGCCAACCTGACATTCACCTCATATACTGAAAAAGGTCCAGCATATATGGCAGATGTAGCCAAATGACCAACAGACAGAATCAGAGTAACTCTGCCCAGCATCATCTAAACACTCTAATGTCACTTTGCCACTTAATTATGAAATTTTTGTTTTTTGTATCGTAGTACACTGTAATTTACTGTGTTAATGATGTAAAATTTTTCCATATACATACAGTCTTGAGTTGCACAGTATCGTTTTGATCCCACAGAAAAGTAAAACATATGTGGACACTGAGAGTACTGTTGTGTGTCCAATAAACCAAGGAAAGTACAGGTATACAATGACCTTGAAATCGTAAGATAATTTAACTACAGTATAGAGCAGCAGATTTAACAAATTCAGAGATTTAATGACGCAGTGCCCTTTTTTTTTTTTTTTTTTTTTTTTTAGAGAGAGAGAGAGAGAGACAGACAGACAGACAGAGAGAGAGAATTTTTATCAGTTTCTAGTAATACAGTAATCCCTTGATTTTCTGACATAAAAGAGCCAAATGCATGTCTGGATATTGGATCCTTCTGGATGATGGACTTCTCCCCTGGCCCCCTTTGTGGATATCCTAACTTTGAAAGCCATTGTAAGAGGCCACTATGGTGCATTGTACAACACTTGTTCGTGGTATTTTGCATTACCCTGTTTGGTCAAGGAGACCTGTAAACCACAGCCAAGCAATCCACATGGTCAAGCAGACCCATCAACCACTGACAAGCAATCACCACTGCAGGGCCATACCCTGCAATGACATGAAAAAAATGGCCCTGCCGGACGAAAATTTTTGTTTGGCCATAATTTCCACCCGGACACAAGCATTTTGTCTAGATAAAATGGAAAAATGTATGAATAATGGTTTCAGACTGCCAGATCACAGCATCTGGATAATGGATGTTTGGGTAATGGACATCTGGATAATCAACTGATTACTGTAGTGCATTTAACCCTTCTGTGGCCGTTGGCATCGAACAACGTTTTACCATAGTGTGGTTGCCGGCATCGATGCAACATGACTTGTAGAGAGCTGCGAAAATTTTTGGGAAGGGAATGGAAGTCTGGGAGATGTTGACACAGACCTTCTCTAACCTCTAAACCACTCAAACAGTCAGTACATTTTGTGAATCAGTCATGAGTGGATTTCAGTCTTTTGCTCCCCTCAGGTGTTAATGTACAATCTGTCCTCGTCTAACACGGTTAATTGCTTCCACAACCCTACCATGTTAGAGAAATTTCGTGTTACAGGGACTCTTGAAACCCCCTATTTCCTTCCGCACCCCTGCCCAAAGTCAACTTTTCCCCCCTTGTGGTGCAAAAATTTTTTATATCCCCCTATTTTAACCTCCTGGAAAGCATTAATGTTTTTTTTTTTAAATTATAATAGAGTATTATTACAGTTAAAAGCCACATTTTATTTACCTGATGGGAGGATAAAAGGAGACATACTGTGCCGGAAAGGAGGTAGAGGGGAGAACCCTGTTTAAAATGCTTCAAAGTTAGTAGCACTTATAACACATCTCACATTACCATCTGTGTTATGCATGGCTTCTTCTTCCTGCTGGCATTGGATATCCTCTGCCTGGAGTTCAGCAGCAGCTTGTCTGGCAAAGTAGCAAGTGATGAGTAACTATTTACGTAGACTCATTTGTTCAGTGTGCATACGATTGTAGATGTTGAAAACATCTAACATCTGCCTGATCATTTCATTTCCTCTGGCAAGCGAAGGGTCCTTATCCAAGATGATCTTCATGAGATAATCAGCTTGACTTAGAATCTGACTTAACCCTTTAACCGCGGGTATTGTTTTGGTCTGACTGTCCTCTCCCGCGGGGGTTTCAGCCAAATGTAAACAAACCTTTAAACCTTAATAACTCTGCACAGAATAAAGCTAGAGAAAAAAATAAGGTACCATTAGAAAGTACTAACCTTCAGCTTTCCATTGATGTAGGTTTCATGACTTTGTTGACTTTCACAGGACGGGCAGTGCCGTTAGAAGCGAGGGGTGTAAAATCACTATTTTTCGCTCACACATCATTACCTTCGCTCATACACCATTACCAAATGCCAACCTCATTCTGATAATAATACTGTAAACATATATGAACACTGCACATACGATAAACACCCACTCTGTGTTCACTGAGGCAGGTAAAAGGCACTGTAATTACCTGCACTTCACTGCCACATCAGCGGTGTTGTAATCACTATTTTTCGCTCACACACCATTACCAAATGCCAACCTCATTCTGATAATAATACTATAAACATATATGAACACTGCACATACGATAAACACCCACTCTGTGTTCACTGAGGCAGGTAAAAGGCACTGTAATTGCCTGCACTTCACTGCCACATCAGCGGTGTTGTAATCACTATTTTTCGCTCACACACCATTACCAAATGCCAATCACATTCTGATAATAATACTATAAACATATATGAACACTGCACATACAATAAACACCCACTCTGTGTTTACTGAGGCAGGTAAAAGGCACTGTAATTGCCTGCACTTCACTGCCACATCAACATGTGTTGTCACTCACACAGCTGGACAGATACTGATGCGCGCTTGGTCAGGGGTGGGGTGGGGGGCCCAGGGGGTGGGAGGTGGGGCCCCAGGGGGGGGAAGAGGGAGGTGGGGGTCGGCTGGAGTGAAAGAACTTAATAGCTACTCTCCCTTGAAACAATTGGCGCACGGAAAAAACGCGGGGTATTCAAAATATTCACAAACATTCGAGAATGACACCCGCGGTTTGGTCCAGTTTTTGCAACGTCATTCTGGAATGACACCCGCGGTTAAAGGGTTAACATCTCATTGCAGGGTTCAACTGGTGCTTATTCCTCCCTTCCTTCCTCTTGCTCTTCCCTATCCTGCTCGTCCCTGACTTGCTGTTCAACTTCCTCCACCAGTCTGTCCAATGAAGTGTCATAGACGTCCCTGGCAACCTCCATCACCACCATAAGAGTCGCCTTATCACAATCTGGCACAGCCTAAGCAGCAGACACGGCAAGAGGCGGACTCAGCAACTTTTTGGACGCTCCTGCGTTTTGCTTCCACTGCTCACAATCGTGGATTTTTATCTCATCACTGCCCGTCTGGTTCAAATAACCATGTTAGCTTCATCAATGGCCATGTTAGAAGCGATAGTGCTTCCGGAAAATTGTACTGTGTTAGACCATTTTCATGTTAGTGAAAACCGTGTTAGACAAGGTTAGACTGTAAGTAAGAATAAGAAAGTCAAGAAAAGAAAGTGCTTCACCCATTATCTTTCTCCTCTCTTTTCTTTGCCTCACTTTCCTAAACCACTCAAGGTAAAAAAATGTCATACAGGAGTAAACATTATAAACTAAAAGAGGGACGACATTCATATACACGATATATTTTTTTATAAGTACATAATATATAGTAAAACCTCGATATAACGGACTTCAGTAGATTGGAATTTGCTTTTATCGGAATCAAGGAGCTACCAGACTAACTTCTCATACATCAGAAAAAGTTCGATAAAGCCAGGAGCAGTCCGGACTGCCTGAGCATTCAACTATGTTCACCACAATAAGGTAAATAAAAGACATGTTTATCAGTGTATAGTACAGTATTATGATATATATCATCATCATCATCACCATCCAATACTATGTTGTCCCATGAGGAGTGTAGGAGCCCAGGGCTAGGCAAGTTGGTCCTGACATTTAAGATGAGAGTAACCAGCCTCACTCATCCCTAGGTGGCATTACAGGAACAGTTATACTATTTGGAGGGTGAAAGACTGACGAAGAGAGTATGTGAGTGAGGTGGAGGGGGGAAGAGGGAGGGGGAGGCCAAGGATGAGATGGAGGAATAGGGTGGAGAGGTATATGAGAGAGGGAGGTGTGAGTTGGGAGCAAGGCAGTGAAATGGCGGGGGACAGGGCGACTTGGAGGCAATTTGTTTGTGGCCACCCCAAATGGGATTAAGGCATCTGGCAATAGATAGATAGATAGATTATACTATTTGATTATTGTTCATTCATTCATTGCCAGACACCATGTATCCCAAACGGGGTGGCCAAGGGCTTAGAGTTAATTGTTTTAAAGGGAGGGGCACTAATCCTCCACCAACCCCACTTGACACGTAGGGAGAACGTTATGCCAACAGCATCTGGTGTTCCCAGGCGGTCACCCATCCAAGTACTAACAGACCCAACGTTGCTTAACTTCGCTGATCGGACGGGAAGCGGTGTACTCAACATGGTATGGCTGATTATTGTGACGAATGTATAATACAGTACAATTCTGAAATGGTAATGCAAACAGTTTATAAACCTTTGGTCAGATCCGGACTAAAGTCTGATATATCGGAAAAAGTCCGGTCAGCAGGGGGAAGTCCAGATGTTGCTTTTATCGGAATTTCACTTTTTTCAGAATGGGTTGGGCCCCAGTTAGTCTGTTATATTGAGGTTTTACTGAACTATGTACTGAATTCGTTCATTTTACATATTTCTCGTTTTGCATAAACATTTCAACAATATATGATGTGTTCTTATGGTGAATAGATGGACGTAAAACCTCTTCCATTCACATTAATTTCCCCTTTTGAGATGCTAATCTCAGGTCGTAGCGAATCTTAGGTGGGATGGCTTGGCCTGTACACATACAGCACTGACAACAGCACCCAATATCTTGAAACAGACTAAAAATAGCATCCCTATTCCCTCTTTCCACAGGAATTTAACCACCCATAGAAAAAAACAACTCTATCTATCTATCTATCTATTGCCAGACGCCTCAATCCCGTTTGGGGTGGCCACAAACAAATCGCCTCCAAGTCGCCCTGTCCCCCGCCATTTCACTACCCTGCTCCCAACTCACACCCCCCTCTCTCATATACCTCTCCACCCCATCCCTCCATCTCATCCTCGGTCTCCCCCTCCCTCTTCCACCCTCCACCTCACTCACATACACTCTCTTCGTCAGTCTTTCACCCTCCATCCTCTCCACATGGCCAAACCACCTCAGTGTGTTCCTCACAACGCTTCCTATCACATCCACATCAACACCACAACGCTCCTTTATATCCTCATTCGTCAGCCTGTCTCTCCACGTGACTCCACAAGCTCCTCTTAAATAACTCATTTCCACTGCTCTCACTCTTGACTTGTGTCCTTCCAACAACGTCCAAGCTTCACTTCCGTACGTTAGAGTTGGTATCACAATACTGTCATGTAGTAACTTTTTTACTTCCATGCTCACTTCCCTGTTTCTTATCACTGCTTTCAAGGAACCAGCAACCTTTCTTCCCTGCTGTACCCTTTCAAGCACTTCACCCTCCAAACCTCCATCCTTACTCATCACACTACCCAAATACTTAAACGTACTCACAACTCCATACAGGAATAAACATTATATGGCTTTAGGAGTGGCAGAGGATATGTGGATCAAATAATTGCAGTAAGACAGAAAGTGGAGAAGTCTTGTGAAATGGACTATAAGGTGTTTATTGCATTCATGGAGCTGGAAAAAGCATATGACAAAGTAGACAGAGAAGGATTGTGGAAGGTTTTGCACATGTACGGTGTAGATGGTAAGATGCTAGGTGCTGTCAAGAGTTTTTATGATGGTAGTGAGGAATGTGGAAGGGTAAATGGCATCAAAGTGAATGGTTCATGATCAGTGTGGATGTGCAACAAGGTTGTGTGATATCCCCATGGTTGTTCAGTATATACATGGATGAGGTGATGGGAGAAGTAAAAACACGAGTAATGGAGAGAAGGATGGCATTGGTAGTGGATGATGACGGAAGGAATATCTCAAACTTGTATGCTGATGATGCAATACTACTTGCAAATACTGGACAAGACCTTGGTAGACTAGTGCAAAGTTTTGCTGATGTCTGTGAGCATCATGCCCTGAGTGTAAATGTAGAAAAGAGTTAAGTCATGGTTATTGAGAGAGAAGGTAACTCACAGTGTGATGTCACAGTGAATGTAGGGAGACTGGAATTGGTGAGACAGTTTAAATACCTGGGTATAGTGATAGAAAAGAGAGGGAAGTATGTAAAAGAGATGGAAAGTAGAGTGACACAAGGAAGGAAAGTAGCTGGTGCTATGAAGGCCTTGATAAGAAACAGAGGCTTGAGTGTTGGCACTCAACACTGCTTCATGTTGCGGCATGAGGCCTACATCACGGAGTGTTAGTACCAACTTTAACATATGAATGTGAGACTATAGTGTGGCATGAAAAGGAAAAGTCAAGAGTGAGAGCGGTGGAGATGAGACTGCTGAGGAATGTACAGTATGTGGAGTACAGGGAGTGGATAGGAGACAAAATAATGTGATCTGTGAAAGATGCGGAGTAAGGAAGTCTGTGGACACCAGAATTGAAGAGAGTGTACTGAGATGGTATGGTCATGTGGAGAGAATGGATAACAACAGAGTGGTGAAAAAGGTATATCTGAGTGAATTTGAAAGAGGAAGGAGGCGAAGTAGGCTAAGGAGAAGGTGAAAGGATATGGTGGATGAGTGTGTATGTAAGAGAGGTGTGGAAGTCAGTGAGGCCAGGGGACTGACAAGAGATCAAGCTGGCTGGATGAATGTTGTGAGAAGTTCATGATCAGGGACTTGGCACCCCATTTTAATGTGACAGCATCCTGATTGACTCTGTCGGATACATTTTTGTGAAGCTACAGAATGTGGTGAATGTTTTTAGCATATTAGATACAGCCAGGATTCCAGGGGCTTGAATGGTGACTGAATGGAAGCATAGCCCATTGGATTAGGCAGACTTGGGCTGTCTGGACGTTGCTACTCCTCACCCTGCCCTGGGGTGGGAGAGAAGGTCCGTATGATGATCTATCTATCTATCTATTGCCAGACGCCTCAATCCCGTTTGGGGTGGCCACAAACAAATCACCTCCAAGTCGCCCTGTCCCCCGCCATTTCACTCCCCTACTCCCAGCTCACACCCCCCTCTCTCATATACCTCTCCACCCCATCCCTCCATCTCATCCGCGGCCTCCCCCTCCCTCTTTCCCCCTCCACCTCACTCACATACACTCTCTTCGTCAGTCTTTCACCCTCCATCCTCTCCACATGGCCAAACCACCTCAGTGTGTTCCTCATAACGCTTCCTATCACATCCACATCCACACCACAATGCTCCTTTATATCCTCATTCATCAGCCTGTCTCTCCATGTGACTCCACAGGCTCCTCTTAAATAACTCATTTCCACTGCTCTCACTCTTGACTTGTGTCCTTCCAACAACGTCCAAGCTTCACTTCCATACGTTAGAGTTGGTATCACAATACTGTCATGTAGTAACTTTTTCACTTCCATGCTCACTTCCCTGTTTCTTATCACTGCTTTCAAAGAACCAGCAACCTTTCTTCCCTGCTGTACCCTTTCAAGCACTTCACCCTCCAAACCTCCATCCTTACTCATCACACTACCCAAGTACTTAAACGTACTCACATTTTCCAATTCCTCACCATCCAACCTCGCTGTACATTCACTGACTTCACCTCCCTCAAAGACCATCACTTTACTCTTCCCTACATTCACCTTTAGATTCCGTTTCTTACACACTCTCACAAACTCATCCACCAAGCCTTGCAGCTCTCCTTTGTCTTCACTCAACAATATAGTATCATCTGCAAACAACAGTACAGGGAGTTTCCAAACACTATCCTCTCTCACCATGGCCACTCCAACATCCACTACCCTACCTTGTACCTCTTTTATTACCCCATCCATGTACAGATTGAACAACCATGGAGACATGACACATCCCTGTTTCAACCCAACCTTCAAAGAGAAAAATTCACTTAGTTCACCATCCACACGCACTGCAGCCTTCGCACCATTGTACATACTCTTCACAGCATTCAACAACTTTCCATCTACTCCATATATTCTTAACACTTTCCACAATCCTTGTCTATCCACCCTGTCATATGCTTTCTCCAAATCCATGAATGCCGCATACAACTTCTTTCCCTTCTCTAGAAACTTTTCCACTAAAGATCTGAGAATGAATATCTGATCTACACAACCTCTTCCCTTCCTAAAGCTTCCCTGTTCTTCTCCCACTAATTTCTCTGTTCTTTCTCTAATTCTGTCAATAAGTATCCTACCATACACTTTTCCTATTATACTAAGAAGACAAATACCCCTATGGTTACCACACACTTCTTTTTCCCCTTTTCCTTTGTACAAGGGAATAATTATACCTGACTTCCAATCCTCCGGGACTCTACCTTCCTCCCAGGCCAATCTGCACATCTTCCACATCCATTCTACTACTATCTCTCCCCCATGCTTCAGCATTTCACCACACACTCCATCAATTCCTGGGGCTTTCCCCGATTTAACTTTCTTCATTGCTTCCACAATTTCTATCCTACTGATTTCTTCCTGTCTTCTCACCTCCCTCCTTCTCCCAGCCATTCCCCAGCCACTTATACTCGCATTACTTCTATCCTCTACGTTGAACAATTCCTTAAAGTGTTCTCTCCATCTGCTTACTTTTTCTCCCTTCTCCACTAGTAATCTACCATTTTTATCTTTCACTTCCCTGTTAACTTCACTTCCACCCTGTCTTACTCTTTTCACCTCTCTCCAGAACATTTTCTTACAGTCCCTCCACTTTACACTCAAATTTCTTCCAAATTCCTCATCCACTCTCTTCTTACTCTCTCTTACTAATCTTTTCACCTCTCTCTTCCTTTCTACATATAACTCTCTCTTCCGCCTCTCAACCTCTTCCACGCCCCTATTTCTCATCCATTCATTGTATGCTTTCTTCTTTTGTGCCACAGCCTGTTTCACCTCTTCAGACCACCATGCTGTTCCTTGCACCCCCCTCCGTCTTCTCTTCCTTCCACACACCACATCACATGCTGCACATATTTCTTCTGTAAATATTCTACACACACCTTCCACGTCTCCCATCTGCTCCAATTCATATTTGCCCAATCGTTCCTCCACTTCTCTCTTATACTCTGCCTTTTTCTCATCCTCCTGTAACCTTTCCACTCTCCTTGCAACTACTCCTTCCTCTCGTCTTTCCCTTCTTCTATTCCTCCAACTTTCTTGTACTTTAATTCTGGCCATCACCAAGTAGTGGTCAGAAAGTCCACTCCCCCAACCTCTATACACTCTTGCATCCATTACACATCTTCGCATCCTTTCATCCACACACACATAATCAATCATTGCCTTCCTTTCATTCAGTTCACCACCCACCCTTCTCATCACTCGCCATGTATACCTGTGAATCATTTTATGCCTGAAGAGGGTATTGGCTATCACCAAACCCCACCCAGCACAAATGTCCACTAACGCACTCCCATTCTCATCTATCTCAGCAGGCACACCCCACTCACCAACTATTCCATCCACCTTCACATTCCCAACTTTACCATTCATATCACCAATCAAAAACACTCTCTCATTCCTTCCAAACTTTTCCATGCACACTTCTACATTTGTCCAGAACTCTTCTCTCACTCTTCTAGCACGATCTTGCGTTGGCGCATACACACACACAATCGCCCACATTTGTATTCCAACTTTCAACTTTACCCACACAATCCTTGACCCAACTGATCCATCTGTCTTATGCTCCTCTTCCATCTTTTACTCACAACTATACATACTCCTTCCTTTGCCCTCTCATTCTCACCTACTCCTGCACATATACCCCATCCATACTCCCATTCTCTCACACTTTCTCCTCTCAATTTTGTTTCAGTTATTCCACATACATCCACTTTCGCATCCTCAAGCACCTGGACAATCTCTCTCTCTTTCACCTCATCATTCGCTCCCCTTACATTCCAGGTTCCAATTACAATGTCCTTTGTCCGGTCCTTGGTCGTCATCGTTTGGTCAGTCCTTGTCCGAGGCTTATTGTTTGTTTTTTTAGTTAGTTGTTTTCCGGGGAGGGGCACTAACCCTCCGCCAACCCTTTTAGTCGCCTTTTACGACAAGCAGGGATACTGGTGGAGTATTCTTGAAAACCCCCCCTACCCCCAGGGGATGATGATGAATGTAGAGGGAAAACATTCATAATTATATTTTTATTTATAAGTACACAGATTATTTACTGAATTTGTTCATTTTACATATTTCTTGCTTTGCACAAGCATTCCAACAACATATGAGGTGTTCTAGTGGTGAATATATGGATGTAAAACCATCCCTTCCCTTCACACTAATTCCCTTGTGCGAGGTGCTAATCACGAGTCGTATCAAATTTTAGACATTGGGGTTCAGCTTGTTCACACAAAGTAGGACCCTTATCTGGGTAGTCTAAAAATATAATCTCTCGCCTCTCTTTAGACACAAACTAAACCACCCAGGCCACAGAAATAATTTGATACTTGCTTATACACAATAAGCATAAAAAAAGATTTTAAAAATTATAATATAGTTGGGAGGGAGCTGGTTACATCAAGTTAAATTTAATTTTGTGTGAATAGGTTAATTTGTATATTATGCAGCTGACATTTAAAATTTTATGCATGTGCCACTTAAACACAGCAATATTGTTATGATGCACTGTGCTACTAGGGCACCATACAGTATTTTGTGCATGCTGCAAGTAACGAAAGAGTTATATCAGTATACTTTATGAGTTTGAAGAGTTTTGCTTAAGTTAGCACAGTAACCACTGATTTCCATCTGTTGTGGAGTATGGTACAATGTAGTGCCCCAGAGGAGCTAGAGAGAGGCTCATTCATGTTGTGGAACCAATAAAATGGGACAGCTCTGCCTTTTGGCCATATGAATGTCTCTTAACTCCCTCCCTATTTCTTTGAGGAAGGATGGTAGATTGCTTGATGAGGTCAACTTCATACACTGGGTGCATGTCTAGATGAGCCAGGGACAACAGTTGTATTAGGATCCCTTTGCTGACTTTTTATTTTTTTTTTTTTTTTTTTTTTTTTTTTTTTACTATGCAGTATCCTTTGATGAGTCTTACATTATATTTTATGTTGTAGTCTGATCATGTGTTGATTGCACCTTTTTTGCAGTTGCTTTAAAAAGTTTGCCCAACTTCCTGGCTGACCCTGGGAGCAACTTGACCACTGTAATGCCTCACCATCGCTGCACCATCCACTTAAACTGTGAGAAAGTTGAGCTCCTAGAAGAAGCTTATTCTCAAGCCAAGTTGGGTCTTACTCCAGATAAGTAAGAACTTAGTATGTTGTGTCTCCTGTATTTTAGCTTTCCAATAATTAAGCTTTCCATTATTCTAACCTAATTTGGTTTTTTCATAATCTTAGACTCATACATTTTATACACATTGTTGATTGGTAAAAGATAAATATTGTATGGTTGTATGTAATGAAAAATATGGCTTGACAGGATTGGAAGTTGAGTACAGTTGAATTAGTGAGGACATTACTTTTGCTAAGCCAAAAGCATATTATTTCTATGCCAGGATGTTGTGGAAACACCTTCAAGGAAGTGAAGTAACAATGAGGGGATTAGTCCCAACACAGCCATCAGATGAGGAGAAATTCAGTAACTCCAATGTACTTGTAAATATTTACAGAAATCTAATATTTTTTTATATTCTGCTTGAGGCATCAGTGTAAAGATGGAGACAGAACTGAGATCACCCATAAACAACCCCATATAATCCTCTGTTTGCTGTCAAAGCATCTCAGTAATTCATGGGTGCTCTTGCCCAGTTATGGATGTAATGGGGAGAAAGAACAGGTCAAGACATAATTGGCACCATGATTTTGATATATTGATAAGTGCCTCCCAAAACTCATGTTGGATGGGGAAAAAAAAAAAGAGATTTTGGTTGCTAACCTGCTCTGCCTGTGCCCTGTCTTTCTGTAGAGTCATGTGCTTGGAAGAAAGTTATTACACTCTCTGCCACCACTGCATGTGTCTACAGGGGGTTGGGAGACATCTAAAAAAGAAAAGAAATATTACATTTTAGGTGTGAAAAATTCTATTAAATGCTATAAAGGGAGGGCAACCTCTCCACGGATTTCTGATGAAACGTTTACACTTCAACCCTCCTGGTAAAAACATGTTGTTACTGCTGTGCATTGAGATCCCTGGACTGAGATTGTTGTGGTGCCAGACCTTAGTAGTGCAAATGTTTGCCATTCCCCAGGTGTTTTGCTTTGCTGATTTTTTGTGCTTGTTGCACTGTGTTTAACATACCTACGTTGTCTCTCTTTGTGTTTTTGCTGTGAGTGTCCTGGCTCCTCCTAGATGATTATTCCTTGCGTTTTTTCCTGGCTCCTCGTAGATGATTATTACTTGCGTTTTTTCAGTGCTGCAGCTTGTTTTGAAAGATGGAATTTGTTCCTGGAGGAAATTGTTGATTTCCTCCTGTCTCCTACTTTATTTGGGAACCTTGGAAATTTTTAGACATGTTCACAGTCCCTTAAATCTTCTCTTTGTACTGTGTAATTGAATCTTTCTTTTCATGTTTTGAATCTGAGTTATCTTGTTTGTCCTGTTACAATTTGTGTAAGTTTTAGGCTAAGCACTTGAACCAGAATGCTAGAACATGGCTTCAGTTGAACTTAGAAGTTGGGCTTGGGCAGTCCCAAGCCAAGGATCATGGCTAACTAAAGTCGGGCCCAGCCAGCTTGGCTTACCCATATGCAGAAACAAGGCTCAACTCTGACTTCACAGAATTGGGTTTGAGTCATTGATTGGGGCAAATCTTCAACTGTTTTCAAATCAGCCAATCACAGCACAGACATTTGAAATTGAAATTTAGCAGTGATTCCACATGTACTGTACAAATGCCAGTACTCATGGACAGTGTATATAAGAAGTGTTTATAGTTTATTATTATTGCAATGCACGTTATAGTGCATGGAAAATGAGTTGCAAAACAGGGCTGACCCTATAATGAGTTGAATAGACTGTGAAAAATATTCATTAGTGGGTGCATGCCCTTCCCTCCCATCCATCCACCTTTCCATCCTTCCTCTTCTGTCTCTCACTCTCTTTTGTTCTTTCCTCTTCCTTCCGTCTGCGGGCAGCTTTACACTGAGTGACAAGCCAAATGCTTTCCTGTACACCAGGAATCCACATACTATGCTGGGTGGTAACCATATAACCAAATTATGGCACCTGGTGATTTACTGGGTAATTAAGGTGCTCCAATCGGATTGAGCCGGTGCAGATTTATATCCAAGAGGTGGTTGGGGTTTATTGCTCATGTAATGCTACTCAGGGATGAGTGAGGCTGGTCACTCTCATCTTAACCCATAGATTGCACAATTACCTTATTTATCCCACCCTGTGGTGCACAGGAAAAAAAATAAAAAATAGTTTTTTTTATTATGAACTTGAAGATAAACTTTCAGGGCATCATATGGTGAAAAAACAAATCTCTCTCTCTCTCTCTGTCTTTGCATAGGGCTAGGCATAAGTTTTTGTAAGGGAGTAGTGCAAAAAAGAAAAAAAATAGTTTTTGTTTATTATAAACTTGAAGATAAACATCCAGGGCATCATCTGGTGGGAAAAAACAGAAAAAGAAAAAAAAAAATCTCTCTCCCTCCGTCTTTGCCTAGCGCCATGCATAAGTTTGCATAGGGGTAGAGTAGTTAGCGGTGATGCACAGCCAGCACAGCCTGAGCTGTGGCTCACAACACGACACTTCCCAGCCTGAGTTGTGGCTTGCAATCCACGGGTTAAATGTCAGGACCAACTTGCCTAGCCCTAGGTTCGTATACTCCTCGTGGGGAAACACTGGATAAGATGATGAATGAATGTAATGTACTAACATGTGCAGCCTGTAAATAATTTCATAACTGGTGATGAAGCACAGGAAATTGTTAACCATGTACTGTAGTACTGCACTTTATTATCTTCACAATACTAACTCTCCTAGACATTATGAAAACTTATGACCTAAATATTAATTGAAGTTGTATAGGAAAGTTTACATGGAAGTTTTGTCATAGCCTAGTAGAATACACCTCCATACTGTACATCAGTACTGATGCTATTGTAATGCATGTGAATATCATAAGCCATTGCCAGCAACACGTGTGTAATATCATCAAGCGATGGAAAATTATTCTAATAAAATTTATACAGTAGTACAAAATGCGTGCTATAATTACATCGTCCTGATGGTCAGATACTATGTATAAATTTCACTTATTTTCTGTTAAGGATCTTATGTAGCCACTATTTATTGTTGTACTGGGGGTTGTTGATAAATTATGGTATACACCATTTTAAAAGCAAATCTACCCCACAGAATCTTTAAATAATAGATTCTATATGCTGAAGTTTAACTCAAGTCCACTCAAAAGCAGCTTGGACTTCAGAGCATCATCTCGGCTTGTGAGAGGCTCCAGCCTTGTTTCTCCATAGCGATTTTTGGTGGACACATCTCAAGTCTGACCAAATACCTGTTCAAGCCCCAAATCCAGTTCAGACCTCCTTCTTGCATTTGGGCCTTAGTGTTATGAGTATGTTGCATCATGGCCTTTCATGCAAGCCAGTTTATTTCACTGGGGCTCTCACCATCCATTCTTTTGATGTAGTGCTGCTCTTAGGTGACTGCCCCTTCCTTTCTTCCTTCTTTCTATCCTTCTGTCCTCTTCTGTCTTTCTTTCCTTCATTCTTTCCTCTTCCTTATGCCTAACGGACTCTACACTCCCTCTTCTGTCTTTTTTTTCCTTCATTCTTTCCTCTTCCTTCTGTCTTTGGGTGATTCTACACTGAGTGACAAGCCAAATGGTTTCTTGAACACAAGGAAATCATTTACTATGCTGGATGGTGGCCATATAACCAAATTATGGCATTTGGTGGTTTAGTGGGTAATTAAGGCACTCCAATTGGATTGAGCCAGCACATGTTTATATCCAAGGGGTGGTTGGGGTTTATTGTTCACGTAATGCCACCCAGGGATGAGTGAGGCTGGTCACTCTCTTTTAAATGTCAGGACCAACTCTCCTGGCCCTGGGCTCCTGTGTGCCTCTTGGGGCAACACAGGATTGGAAAATGATTATGAATGATAATCAAATGTACATTTAATATTATATATATATATATATATATATATATATATATATATATATATATGTATATATATATGTATATATATATATATACTGTATATATTTATACAGATACCGCAAATTGACTTAGGACCTCCCCCCGCCAGGTATTAACCCCCTCGTGCACCATAAGTTTCCAGTAAGTTTTGGTTCCATGCACAGAACCAAAACCTCGCTTAGGCTGGCTCTGCTCGTGCAGCAAGGGAAAAGTTTCTGTGGCCCAGTTTACCCTCGGAAAGTAATTATATTGTTAGAAATCACTTCCCGTCATCTTCGTTGATGTTTATACTGTAAGATAAGAAAAAAAAAAAACATAAAACAGATGAATAAATGTACCGAAATGAAGCCTGAATAAATCTTATTTACGTGAAAAGTAGCTTCTCATAACTTCCCAACGTCACCATGAAAATTTTTTCCCGTGATGTGCAGCTGCAAAGGACATGTCTACATGCAGAATTGAACGATCTTTCATCTGTGAAGGTTTCAAGTTGATATGTCCAATAGTTTTCAAGTAAATAGAAAAAACTATGAAAATTGCCTAAAAACATCTGATGTGTTTATTATTTTGTATGTTATTATTTTGTATTTTGTTGTATGTTGAATGTAGAGAGTGAGAGCAGTGCGAGTACAGGTAGTTGGGGAATGGCTGGGAGAAGGAGAGATGAGAGGAGGGAGGAAGAGATCAGTAGGACGGAAATAGTGGAAGCAGTGAAGAAGATCAAGATGGGAAAGGCCCCAGGAATTGATGGAGTGTGTGTGGTGAAATGCTGAGGTATGGGGGTGAGATTGTAGTGGAGTGGATATGCAAGTTATGTAGATTGGCTTAGGAAGAGGGAAGGGTTCCAGATGACTGGAAATCAGGTATACCATATTTCGCGGCATGTAAGACGCACTTTTTTGTCTCAAAGTTCCCTTAAAATATCCCCATGCATCCTGCACACTAGACTAAGGCAGGTTAGTTTGGCTCCATTGAGAAGAAACTCTTATAAAGATGATCATCTCAGTGCTTAGCAACCACAGGTGTTTTCTACAGTATGCAGACTTGATTTTATTTTAAAAAATAATATACACTAGTGTGTATATGCAGCAGATTTAAGAAACACACGAGATCAGAAACACACAAAACTTTCGCGGTTTTGTTTACAGCTCAACTGGCTAACATCGTGAAGATATTTAGCGGTTTAGCAATTTAACAGTTTAGCATCCGCAGTATTCCAGCAAGCTAACGTACATAATCACTGATGAACTGTCTGCTAACCTTCTGAAAGGCAATCATGACCACTTTGCTTGCCATCCATTCACTAACTAGCAAAGCAATCATACTGGAGAGATGATGGCTAGTGAAACTGCCAAGTCATCAAAACAGACTTTCATCACGTATGGAAATTCAGTAACTCTAATTATGTCAGTTACTTTTGTGACATTTTGTGAGTGTACATATGCAGCAGATATTAAAACACGCAAGTTCAAGAACACAAAGCATTCACAGTTTGTTTTCAGCTCAACTGGCCAATACCGTCAAGGGGTTTAGCGGTTTAGCAACTTAGCAGTTTAGCGTCTAGCATACACCCTACTCTAGCAAGCTAACATGCTCACTGGTGAACTGTCTGCAAACCTTCTGAAAGGTAATCATAACCACTTTGCTTGCCATCCACTTACTAACTAGCAAAGCAGTCATACTGGAGAGATGCTGGCAAGCGAACCTGACAAGTCATCAGAATTGATTTTTGTCGCATATGGAAATTCAATCACCCTCATGTGGTTGGCTTCTCTAAGTGACATTTTGTTTCATGCCTGACAAGAGTATCATAGAAGTGAACAGTCTTATTATAGTTATACCAATAGTGAAAAACAGGAAAAACAGTTGTGACGTTAAACAGTACTGCTTGAAGTTACAGCTTCACTTTTTCAGCCAAGTGAAGTACTTTAGCAATGTCTATGCAACTCAGGGCACACCCATTTACAGTATTTTGTTATGAAAATAGGATAAAATTCACTGAGTAGCATCACTGATGCAATATCTGAAATAGCAGTGCCTGACGGGCATTCATATCAGCGTCCGCCATTTCTGCTGTATTCTTAGCAGACGAAGCGATCAGAATGATTGACAACGTTCACTCTCTGCATCTCTGCTGCCTAAGCAAAGCTCTCATGATCGGCCATGGGGATCATTTAGGCCGTAACGTCCAAATTGGTTAGGTTAGGTTAAGTTAGGTTGTAAAGTCGTTTGCCATTTTGGACGTTACGGCCGAAACGACCAGAATCCTAAGGTGTAGGTGAGAGTTTGGTGTGGATGTAGTTAAGGAAGTAGGAGTGGGAAGAGTCAGGCTAGGGAACTGATAATCCGCTTATTATAATCCCTTCAGCCCAGCAATGTATTTTATAGGGTAGTTTATTCATGCTCGCCATATGATTTTATTCAGTTGAGGAAACATGTACTGAGGAGGTTAATGTGGGCTGTATCAAATGCCCCAAGTCTGAATATCGCCTGTGTTCAGTTAAAACGATTGCCAAGTTAAAGTCATATGAAGTGTGGTATAAGCAATTCAATGGATCGTACTGAGGACCATTTACTTTATGAGAGTGACAGTGAAACAGTGATGATGACCATGGTGATGACTTCCAGTGATGCTTCAGGACTTGGGGGAAGTAGTGATGAATTCTCAGGATTTGAAGACGAGTGAAATTTTCACCATGTCAGTAATATGAAGTGAATATAGGTTTTAGGTAATCATGACAGATGCAACCATGGAAAATTTAGGATCGATGGTGCTGTACACCTTTAGTCTTGCACTGACGATGTTTGGGTGAATAAATTGTTTGAGATGTTTCATGTCCTTAAGTGATGATATTTATATTGAACAACCAAATACATTTTGATGTTTTTGGCATATAATAAAGCCATTGGGTACTCCAAAACTGACTGATGTAAATGTTTCAGAGGCGAGCGAATGTTGCATGTGGTGTGAACATGTGTGCGTGTGTGTGTTTACCATAGCGACTATAGTAGGACTCGCCTAAGTTTGTGGCTGTGGTGTGACCCGCACCTGTGTACAGTGTTGCCATGTATTCTATGCCGATATCTCTCTCTCTCTCTCTCTCTCTCTCTCTCTCCTGGCGGGAGATGTGAGCCACCCTGAGTACTTTTGATTCTCTTATAAGTTGTTTATAATTGTGCTTTCATTTGTTAATTTGGAGAGAAGAGAGAGGTGTATGTGAGCAGGAGAAGGGAGGTTAAGAGACTGGTGAAGGAGAGTAAGAAGAAAGTGGATGAAGAGTTTGGGAGGAATCTGAGTGTGAAATGGAGGGAGAGTAAGAAATTGTTTTGGAAGGAGGTAAAGAAAGTAAGGCAGTGTGAAAGGGGAAATAGTAGGGGAGTGAAAGATAGGAATAATAGATTGTTGGTGGAGAAGAGAGAGAAATTGAGGAGATGGAAGGAGCACTTTGAGGATTTGTTGAATGTAGAGAGTGAGAGCAGTGTGAGTATAAGTGGTTGGGGAATGGCTGGGAGAAGAAGAGATGAGAGGAGGGAGGAAGAGATCAGTAGGTCGGAAGTAGTGGAAGCGATGAAGAAGATTAAGCTGGGAAAGGCCCCAGGAATTGATGGAGTGTGTGGTGAAATGCTTAGGTATGGGGGTGAGATTGTTGAGGAGTGGATATGGAAGTTGTGTAGATTGGCTTGGGAAGAGGGAAGGGTTCCAGAGGACTGGAAATCAGGTATAATTGTTCCTCTGTACAAAGGAAAAGGGAGAGAGAAGTATGTGGTAACCATAGGGGTATTTGCCTTCTTAGTGTGACTGGTAAAATATATGGTAGAATACTCATTGATAGGGTTAGGCATATGACAGAGGAGCTAGTTGGAGAAGAACAAGGGGGATTTAGGAAGGGAAAAGGGTGTGTAGATCAGATATTTGTTCTAAGATGTTTAGTGGAGAAGTATCTAGAGAAGGGAAGGAAAGTGTATGCTGCCTTCATGGACTTGGAGAAAGCTTATGACAGAATAGATAGGAAAGGTATGTGGAAGGTATTAAGAATATATGGAGTGGAGGGGAAATTGTTGAGTGCTGTGAAGAGTATGTACGAGGGAGCTAGGGCTACGGTGCGAGTGGATGGTGAGCTGAGTGAGTTCTTTGATCTCAATGTGGGACTGAAACAGGGGTGTGTAATGTCTCCATGGCTGTTTAATATATATATGGATGGGGTCGTAAAGGAGGTACAAGGTAGGGCAGTGGATGTGGGGGTGGCCCTAATGAATGAGGGTGAGATTTGGAAGCTTCCGGTGTTGCTGTTTGCTGATGATACAGTATTGTTGAGTGAAGATGAATGGGAGTTGCAAGGTTTGGTGAATGAATTTGGGACAGTGTGTAGGAGGAGGAAGCTGAAAGTTAATGTAAACAAAAGTAAAGTTATGGTGTTTGAGAGGAATGAAGTCACAGAGTGTGCAGTGAGGTTGGATGGTGAGGATATGGAGAATGTGAGTGCATTCAAGTACTTGGGTAGTGTGATGAGTAAGGATGGAACTTTGGGGGATGAAGTACGTGAAAGGGTACAGCAGGGAAGGAAGGTTGTAGGTTCACTGAAAGCAGTGATGAGAAATAGGGAGGTGAGTATGGAAGTTAAGAAGTCACTGCATGATGGTATTGTGATCCCTACCCTGACGTATGGAAGCGAGGCGTGGACCTTGCAAGAGGGGAACAAGTCAAGAGTGAGAGCAGTGGAAATGAGTTACTTGAGAGGAGCATGTGGAGTGACATGGAGGAACAGGCTGACAAATGAAGAAGTGAAGGAACATTGTGGGGTAGATGTGGATGTGGTTGAAAAGATTAGGAGAAATACACTGAGGTGGTTTGGACATGTGGAGAGGATGGAGAATGAAAGACTGACTAAGAGGGTGTATGTAGGTGAGGTGGAGGGAGGGAGAGGGAGGGGTAGACCGAGGATGAGGTGGAGGGATGGAGTTGAGAGGTATATGAGGGAGGGGGGGGTGAGTTGGGGGGAGGGGAGTCAAATGGTGGGTGACAGAGTGACTTGGAGGCGTTTTGTCTGCAGCCACCCTTTGCGGGATTAGGGCGTTGGGCTATAGATAGATAGATAGATAGTTTTGTTATATTTAGTGATATTTATCATTTTTTGTATACGGCGACAGATGACCCGTTATTGCAGTACGATGATTGATTTTCATTCATTCATTCTCTTTCCCCTTCCTCCATCTCTCTCTCAGCCTGGCAGTGCCTCCACCACCACCACCCCATCATGCCGACAATACATTCAACCTTGCCCCTCTCCTGCCAGCCTCTCTCTCTCTCTCTCTCTCTCTCTCTCTCTCTCTCTCTTTTATTGCAAGAGACATTTTGGATATTTTCTTTTACATAATATTGTATATATTGTAAATTTGACATCATTTCCACACTACCCCTGAGATCAAGGCCACCGACTGGGTGTGGAAGTGTTGCCGCTCGCGAGTGAATAATGTTTTTTTTTTTACTTCAGTATTGGCATATGCCTACTATTTTGTCCTACATATTAGCTTATGATTATAAATGTGATTATTCCTCGCCCTTAAAATTATGGTAAAAGCCAGTAAATGTGAGCATTTTTCCCTAGCAACACCTGTACAAGCTATGCTTGGGTCTACGGATGGGTACGTACTTTACCTTAGGCCAGACTGGGTGTGTCAGTGTTGCCACCCACAAGAATTATATGAATTACTTCTTTTACTTTGGATATTGGCATATTTCTTCTTTTTTCAGGCTCATTATCTTATATCCATAACTGTGATATTATTACCCACCCTAAAACTACGCTAAAAATCATTAAAAGTGACTACAATTTCTTTTAGCAACACTGTACAATATGTATGCCATGTTTCTGTGTTACTGTATAAATATTTTATGCATAATAAGATTATTGTTGATTCATCCATCAAAATAAACAAGTGTAAGTTTTATTCATCTGAATTTATCGTATTTGTGTTGCCTTGTACATAAATAGCTTCCGTTTCACATTGCAAGTTGGGGAAACGTGGCACCATTGTACACAGGTGCGGGCCACACCACAGCCGCAAACTTAGGCGAGTCCTACTATAGGAGGCAGCAGTGTTAAGGCCAAAAATGGATGTTTTCACAGTACTCGAATGTTTTGAGATGGATTTCTGTTTTTAGCAAATTCTGGTAAGAGAAATATACATTTTTAATTGTTGATACTGCAAGGAAAACAGCTGACAGTAAGGGAGTGATACTGGGAGAAGAGGGTAGAGACAGTTGTCTAGTGTTTGGGATGCAGCAGTGTTGCTAAGGGATAGTTTCACCATTCTCAACATGTTTTGAGATGAATGTCTGTTTTTAGTAAATTGTGATCAGTGAAGAACGTATTTTTAACTGTTGATGCTGCAAGGAAAACATCGCTGACAGTAAGGAAGTGATACTGAGAGGAAGGGGTAGAGACTGCTGTCTAGCGACTGGGAGGCAGCAGTGTTACTAAGGTGTAACAATGGATGTTTTCACCATACTCAGTATGTTTTGATATGAATGTTTATAGTAAATTATGATCAGTGAAGCATGCATTTTTAATTGTTGATGCTGCAAGGCAAACATAGCTGACAGTGAAGGGGTGATGCTGAGAGAAGAGAGTAAAAACAGCTGTCTATCCTGTTCCCAAGCAGCCTTTGCTATATTGAACTTTGGTTGTAAAACATTGTAATTTGTGTATTTACAAGTGCTATGTTTTTATATTATTTGTGGAGGTAATTACAGGTTAGTTAGAGTGCATGATTAATGATGATAGTAGTCTGATATTGTGCTTGAGTCAAGGCAATGTGAGGAAATTCCGTAACAGGTGTGGAATATGACGGGGTTCTTTTAGGATAAACGAACTGATGTGAACATTCATTGTATTTTATGTTTTCGTCAGTGAATGAAAGAATAGAGTTTATTGACTTCATTTGTGGTTTTAAATTCATAAAATATTAAAAACAGTGTTTATATCAGTTTGCTGATACATATTTATCAACAAAGTTGAGATGGCCTCATGGTTTGAAGTCACGTTTTGTTAAGACAGGGTTTTGTTTTCTCTTTTCCTGTATCATTCTTTGTACATAAAAGAAGAAACTAAAGGATGATGAGCAGTACTGAATAGATTCTGAAAGGTGAGTGTGTATCTATATGATAGTGGCTCATATCAGTCACGTTTTGTCAAGAAGGGGCATTGTTTTCTTTTCCTGTACCATTCTTTGTATATAAGAAAAGAAACCAAAGGCTGATGATCAGTAATGAATAGATTCTGAAAGGTGAGTGTGTATCTGTGTGGTAATGGCTCTTATCAAGAAATCTTACTGCAGTCTTGGTTGGGGCAAACTTTTTTTTCACAGAACTGCCCTGCCAGAATTAGGGTGCATCTTTCACAATGCTGCGTCTTACATGCCGCGAAATACGGTAATTGTTCCTTTATACAAAGGAAAAGGGGAGAGAGAAGTATGTGGTAGCCATAGGGGTATTTGCCTTCTTAGTGTGACTGGAAAAATATATGGTAGAATACTCATTGATAGGGTTAGGCATATGACAGAGGAGTTTGTTGGAGAAGAACAAGGGGGATTTAGGAAGGGAAAAGGGTGTGTAGATAAGATATTTGTTCTAAGATGTTTAGTGGGGAAGTATATAGAGAAGGGAAAGAAAGTGTATGCTGCCTTCATGGACTTGGAGAAAGCTTATGATAGAATAGATAGACAAGGTATGTGGAAGGTATTGATAATATAATAGTGGAGGGGAAATTGTTGAGTGCTGTGAAGAGTATGTACGAAAGAGCTAGGGCTACAGTGGGAGTGGATGGTGAGCTGAGTGAGTTCTTTGATCTCAGTGTGGGACTGAAACAGGGTTGTGTGATGTCTCCATGGCTGTTTAATATATACATGGATGGGGTTGTAAAAGAGGTGGAAGGTAGGGCAGTGGATGTGGGGGTGGCTCTAATGAATGAGGGTGAGATTTGGAAGATTCCAGTGTTGTTGTTTGCTGATGATACAGTATTGTTGAGTGAAGATGAATGGGAGTTGCAAGATTTGGTGAATGAATTTGGGACAGTGTGTAGGAAGAGGAATCTGAAAGTTAATGTAAACAAGAGTAAAGTTATGGTGTTTGAGAGGAATGAAGGCACAGAATGCACGGAGAGGTTGGATGGCAAGGATATGGAGAATGTGAGTGCATTCAAGTACTTGGGTAGTGAGATGAGTAAGGATTGAACCCTGGGGGATGAAGTGTGTGAAAGGGTACAGCGGGGAAGGAAGGTTGTAGGTTCACTGAAAGCAGTGATGAGAAATAGGGAGGTGAGTATGGAAGTTAAGAAGTCACTGCATTATAGTATTGTGATCCCTACCCTGACGTATGAAAGCGAGGCATGGACCCTGCAAGAGGGGAACAAGTCAAGAGTGAGAGCAGTGGAAATGAGCTACTTGAGAGGAGCATGTGAAGTGACATGGAAGGACAGGTTGATGAATGAAGAAGTGAAAGAACGTTGTGGGGTGGATCTGGATGTAGTTGAGAAGATTAGGAGAAATACACTGAGGTGGTTTGGACATGTGGAGGGAATGGAGAATGAAAGACTGACTAAGAGGGTGTATGTAGGTGAGGTGGAGGGAGGGAGAGGGAGGGAAAGACTGAGGATGAGGTGGAGGGATGGAGTTGAGAGGTATATGAGGGAGGGGGGAGTGAGTTGGGGGGAGGATAGTCAAATGATGGGTGACAGAGTGACTATTTGTCTGCGGCCACCCTTTGCGGGTTTAGGGCGTCGGGCTATAGATAGATAGATAGATGTTGTTAGTGAGTCAGTAACAAACATATATGTAAATTCTATCCAGTTTTGTAGCCCATAGGTTAACCCTTTAAACGCGGATCGTCACGTTTGCGACGCTCGGCGAAAAGGACATAACGGCGGATCGTCGCGTTTGCGATTCTAGTAAATTTTGAACAATCGTGGGCAAGCAGGCTCCAGCTGGTATTGTCTATCAGTACCACCACCCTTTAGCTACAATTAGCATACTTTACCTTTGTACTACTGACCTCTGTTGTTGCCAAGTATCGCGTTTTTCCCCCGTCCCCCCCCCCCCACCATGGCCCGGCCAGCCTGGCTGTGATACATGGCAGCGCTCTGAGTGCTCAGAACTGTAAATCTGCGCTCTCCTCTCAAGCAGTTTATGCTAATAGGAAACGCTTGTTTCCCCAGTTGTAACACTAGCTTTTTTTTCTCATGGTTTGCCCCTGTTTAGCGTCAGTTTACCGCAGGCTTTCAAAGTGACATTATGGCGAGTTCTAGCTCTTCCGAGTCAGTCCAAGCGGCCGACAGGAACGAGAATAAAGTGGCGGGCGTAAGGCAGAATAAAAAGCGTGCTGTGGTGATCTTTTGGGAAGTAATATGATTGAAAATAATGCAGTATACATGTTTTTAGCTGTGAAAATGGAAATGTTTGTTGAGTGACGGGAAGATCGCCACCGCGGTGCATGTCGGCCGTATGCTCCGTTGATTTTAGCCTTATTTTCAGTGCTTATTGTACAAATACGGATTCCAAACTACCTTTATGTTGTAGTATAAAGTTTACTGTGACAGAATGAGGCTGTGGTAGAGGGGAAACAGGGTTGCTGGAGGTGTGAAAGTGAAGATTTGGTTACCCAGCTTTGCAAGTCTCCACAAGTCCTTGGGTAGTCCATGAAGGCTCAACACCTGTCTCTGGAGAAAGCTGAATGTAAGTACTATCTGCCATACCAAGTATAATGTTCTAGGGTTAAACTCTGATTTTTGGCTAATATTTTCCTACAGGTACTCAGACCGCGATACAACTCCGCCACTCGGGGGGGGGGAGGTCGACTGTTCACGGCCGCGTTTAAGGGGTTAAGGAAGCCCATGATATAATTCACAGTGTTATAAGCCTTATTGTTATTGAGAAAATGAATTTTGAAAGATTATGATGGGTTGCATGTGGTTTGCGTACGGTGACAGCACATATGCTCAGGCCTGTAGGCTGAGTATGACCGTCTTTTTTAACTTTTCCTCAATTATTTTCACACACAGGTTACTTTGCTTTACAAAAGTATGCATAAGAAATAATCAGCTTGATCAAGCTTTCTTCAGATTTTTTATGCGACCTATACTTTACGAGTATAATGACTGAGAGAATAGCATTGAAATCCACCACATTTTCCGAATGAGAAATCTATAGTAAACACACATTTTATACCTTACAATACAGTAGTATAAAAACTAGACAAATAAACTGGTTACTCACGTCCTCTGGCAGTGTTGTAGTGTTTCTTGAGAGGAGATGGAGTTGCAGAGAGGAGGACAGGTACGATCACAGCCTGTGTATGTCTGTGTGTGTCTGAGTATTTGTGATGTGTGTGTGTGTGTGTGTGTGTGTGTGTGTGTGTGTGTGTGTGTCTGTCTGTCTGTCTGTGTTCTTACCTAATTGTATCTTTACAGGAATGAGTCAAGCTCGTACTGTCCCGTGTCTTAAACCATATTTATCGTACATATCCTTAAATTTGTGAATTGTTTTGGCACACACTATTTCATTCAATAGTGCATTCCATTGATCAATTGCTCTGTTTGGGAAACTGAATTTCCTTACGTCTTTATCACCTCTCTTCTTATGCAGTTTTTTGCAGTGTCCTCTTGCTGATGCTTCTCCATATGTTAAGTAATCATTTATGTCTATTTTCTCCTTTCCTGATATGCACTTATATAGCATTATCATGTCACCTCTTTTCCTTCTCTCCTGTAGTGTTGGTAGATTCAGTTTGTTTAGTCTTTCTTCGTAGCTTAGGTCCCTTAAGCTTGGTATCCATCTTGTAGCGGCCCTTTGAACTTTTTCAATCTTGTCTATATGCTTTTTGAGATGAGGACTCCAGACTATTGATGCATATTCCAGGGTTGGTCTAATTAATGATGTTATTATCCTTCTTAGCATGTCTTCATTTATGTATGTGAATGCTATTCTCATATTTGCAAGCAGTGTATACATGTTCCGTACCTTCTCGCTGATGTGGTCAGCCGGAGATAGTCTGTTATTGATAATCACACCTAGGTCTTTCTCTCTTTCTGATGTGTATAGGGTTTTGTTTCCTAACTTATAATCCCAATCAGGTCTTTTTCCACTTTTACCAAACTTGATTACATGACACTTGTCCACATTGAATTCCCTTTGCCATGTACTACTCCATTCATGAAGTTTATTTAATTCTTCTTGCAGCTCTTTACAAGAGTCTGTGCTAGTAATTCTCCTTTGTATTTTTGCATCATCTGCAAACATATTCAGATAGCTCTCATTTCCAGTGTTACTGTTTATATCATTTATGTACACTAGAAACATGATTGGTGCCAGCACCGAACCCTGTGGTACTCCACTAGTCACTTCTTTCCATGATGAGTAGTTTCCTCTTAGTACTGTCCTCATTTCTCTTTTTATGAGAAAGTCTTGCATCCAACAAAACAGTTTGCCTCGAATTCCTCCTTGATGGTACAGCTTCCATAAAAGTCTTTGGTGTGGCACTGTGTCAGAAGCTTTCTTGAAATCTAAATAGATACTGTCCACCCATCCTTCCCTTTCCTGTATTGTGTTTGTTACTCTGTCATAGTAGCTCAACAGATTAGTAACACATGATTTTCCTTTTCTGAAACCAAACTGTCTTTCTATTATCATACTGTGTTCTTCTAGATGATTTACCCAAGCTTTTCTTATAAGTTTTTCTAATACCTTGCTTACAACACTGGTCAGTGATACTGGTCGGTAGTTGAGAGGATTTTGTCTATTTCCTTTCTTGAATAAGGGGACTATATTTGCTTTTTTCCAAATATCAGGTAGTTTCCCTTGGCTCAAGGATTTCTTGAAAATTAAAAATAATGGTTTACTTAACTCCTTTGCACATTCTCGTAACACCCAACATGAAATTTCATTAGGACCACTTGCTTTTCCTCTGTCTAATCTACTTAACTCCTCCTGTATTACTTTTTCTGCTATTTGTATATCTGGTAGTATGTGTGGACATGCGTGTTCCACATAGTCCCTCTCAAAATTTTTTTCTTCTGTAAAAACTAATTGGAAATTCTTATTTAGTGCTTCACAAATATCTTTCTCTTGTGTATAAGTGATTCCCTTGTCCGTAATGGATTGTATTATATCTTTTACTTTGGTTTTGCTTCTGATATAGCTGTAAAACAGCTTTGGTTGATCACTACTTTTATTTATTATATCCTCCTCAAACTGTTTTTGGGCTTCCCTCCTTATTCTTGTATAGTCGTTTGTTGCCTGTTTGTAATTATTATACGCCCTTTCACAATTGTGTCTTCTGTATCTATTCCACAACAAATCTCTTCTTTCTTTTGATTTTTTACATTCTGTATTGAACCATTTCTGTATTTTCTTATCTGCTTCTTTGTGCTGTGGGATGTACTTCTGGACTCCTATTTCATAAAATTCACAAAATTTTTTATATACAGCATTTAAATCTTGTCCTCTAAGCTCATTTTCCCAATCAACTTCTAAGAAATACTTCTTTAGGTCTTGATAATTTCCCTTTTTATAGTTTAGGCCCTTTTTGTAACTGTCATTGATGTTTACTATGTCATATGCTATTCTGAAGTTATAATTTAGTACTGCATGATCGCTTTTGCCGAGTGGAGGGTGATATATTAAACTGTCAATGTCATTTTCTTGCCTAGTAAATATTAGATCTAGCACTGCAGGTACATCAAGTCCTCTTTTTCTAGTGGTTTCCCTCACATGTTGCGTTAAGAAAAACTCTTGTACGAGATCCAGGAGCTTTTGGTCCCAACAGCTTTCTTGGCTATTTATATCTAGAGTATTCCAATTTATATTTGTATTGAAGTCCCCAGTTAGTATAATTCTTTCCGATTTCTCTTCCATTTTATGTAGCAAGGATCTTATACTCTGAATTGTACTCTCTGCCAGGTCCTCCTATTCGTCTCTTTCCCATGTGTTTGATCTGGGTGGCATGTACAAATTGGCTACAATTACTTTACCTTCAGATGTGTCGATCTCTACTGCAATCAGTTCTACTTGTGATGGTCTAGGTTTATTTCCTTGACTTTTAGATTTTTCTTAGTTAATATTATAATTCCTCCTCCTTTTTTTAAATTTCTGTCTCTTCTCCATATATTGTATCCCTCTAAGTTTAGTATGTCATTGGATATCCTTGGTGTTAATTTTGTCTCAGTTAGGCATATTATTTGTGGTTCATTTTCTCTGACATAATCATTCATCTCTAGTAATTTAGATACCATTCCATCCACATTTGAGTACATCAACTTTATCATCTTGTTTATATACTTGTCATGACATGGTTCTACTAACTTCCTCCTTTTTCTTCCATCCTGTTTGTGTACCACTTTTGTACCTGCAATCCTATTACTTTGTAAAAAAATTTCTTCTTCTCCTCTTCTGATTTTCCCTCATTTTTTGTTTTTGCTTCCTCCCTTTTCTCTTTCAGTAATTCCAGTTCCTCTTGTGTTAGGGATCTTTTTATCCATACATTTTTGAACTCCTCTTTTTCCATAAGATTCTTTGCATTTTTTAGTATCTCTTCCACAGTGTTTACACTCTGGAAAGTCACCTTTAGAGGTCTTGTCTTGCTTTTCTCGTATTTCCCTAACCTTTTGTGTTCCTCTATGTCTTTACTACAAATTTCCTCTGATACTTCTTTCAGTAAGCTCATTACATTTGCCATCTCCTTTTTGTCTCTAGTGATCTTGTTTTTAATTTCTTCCTCTTCTATACCAGTGATTACTATTGATTTATTTATTTCTACTGAATCTCTGACTAACTTTGGATTGTTTTGGATTATTCTTTTCACTTCCTTTTTAATGCTTTTTTCCTCCACCCTTGTTTCTAAGTCTTTCTTTACTTTCACCATTTCAGCATACGTGGTTTCTACATCATTTTTGTAGCTTTGCACAGCTTCATTCACCTGTGTTATCTTCTCCTCAATATCACTGCTCTGGTCCATAAGACTGCTTGCTTGTCTAATTGTCTCTGTGTCATTTTTGAACTCTTCCATAACACTCTCATGATTGACTACTGTACTTCCCATTTCACTCACTTTCTTCCTAATCGTACTTAATTCCACTGTTAGTTCACTGATGGTTGTGTCTTTCTTATTGGCCTCCCTTTCTAGTTTTTCTATCTCTTCCTTTTGCAAGTGCATTTGCTTCTTTATTTCATCCATTTCATTTTTGAAAGCCATTTCTAATTTGTGTACACGTTCAACCAGTCTATTGTGAGTCTCCACTTCAACCAGTTCTTGGTAGAAATCATCATTTTGCTTTTTACTTTTATCCCTTTTCTTTTCCAAATTTGTTTTACTGAAGTATGTATCCATTTTGTAATACTAAATGAACAGAGTATGTACTTACAGAGTACGCACACTTTCCCCGTGTTGCTGTAGTATAAACAAACCCAGCTGACTCAACGCATCGTGGTTCTGTGTTCTGTTTGAACCAGTCTTATTTAAACTTATTATTTCTTTTCCTTTTAATAATGAAAAATCATTTAGTCTAACCTGGTACAGAGCTTGACTCATTCAAAGATACTTATTTAGGTAATGCCTCTGGCCGTGTTGGTCTGGTATGGAGCGCCGGTAACGGACGTCTACCTCCGACGATGCCCCGTGTGTGTGTGTGTGTGTTTGCAATGTGATTTACTGCTGTATGCTTTCATCAGTATGGTACTGATGAAAACACAGTCCCCTTAAGAGCAGCACGTCGCAAACAGGACATATATAACTGGTGTTCTTCCTCCTCTTGTTGAAGTAGCACAAAACATACCGCAGCCTTTTGCTGTCGGGGATTTTCTCCAGGGTGTGATGCAGAGTTGAGTCCAAGCGTGTCCTATTGTCGATGTATCGACGATGCTTCCTTCATCTCCTTGCCTCTATACTCCTGCTGGAGGTGCAGTGGCAGGAGCTGGCCAAGTAACTCCTGACGGGCCAGCTACTGCAGAAGATGGAGCTGTCATGGGAGTAACTGGCAGAGTTACTTCTGACGGGCCAGCTACTGCAGGAGGTGGAGCAATTGTTGCCGGTAGAGCAGAGGCTGCAGTTGATGTAGTGGTTGCTGCTGGTACAGGTGGTCATCGTCGTGAAGGAAGGTCAAGGGCATGGTGAAGGGCATGACTTGATGCCGGCCACTACTCCACCCGGAATGTCAGGAGTTTGTGGCATATATGCTCCTGGAATTCCACAAGAGTCATAAGTGTTCTTCTTGTAGAGGGTGTAAGCATTGAATAGGGCCATGTGGATGAAATAAAAGGTCATTTTCTTGGTCCACTTGACCGTCCTCCTTTGGGTGGGGTGGTATTGGATCATCTGATCAAAATGATCCACCCCGCCCATGTGCCTATTATAGTCCTCCACCATGACGGGCTTGTTCACTGTTTTCAGAATGTGGTGGAATCTCCCATCTGGACCCTTGACCTTCCCATGCACCTGCTTAGGGATGGTGGTGTCGCTGTGGAAGGTGGGCACCATACTTATGATACATTTGTCCTTCCACAACAGCACCATTACATTGCCCTTGTGTCTAGTTTCCACTCCATGATCAGAAAGGTGTTTTGCATTGCTGATGTCCTGCAGATCCCTCGGTGCTCCCCTTGCCAGTCGTACTGTGCCACACACATACACTCCCTCTGCGAAGAGGCATTTGCACAGTGATACAGAGTTGTAATAATTATCCATATACAACTTGTATCCTTTGCCTTTCAAAGGTTCAACGAGGCTCCACACTGTGTTTCCTAGAGCCTTCTTCTCCCCCGTGTATACTTCCAAAATCCAAATGTAACCACTCCTTGCCTCAACCAAGATGTATAGTTTTATGGCATACTTTTGGGGCTTCATAGGGTTATATACATGGAAGGAGAGCCAGCCCTTCCAACCCAGAGATCCCTCATCCAGGCTAAGATGTTCGCCTGGGATGTAAACCTCCTGGAACCTCTGAAGGAGATACTGCATCGCTGTGCGAATCCTTATCAGCCGGTCCTGATTGCCTTCGAGTATGGCGAGACTATTGAAAGCATGAAAGTGCTTCAGGATGGTCCTGGAGCACTTTTCACTCATAGCTTGCCGAAATATGGGGTATTCGTGAATCTCTGATGAACACCAATAGTGTCTTATGGTTGGCAGTTCACAAATCCCCATAAGAAAGTATAATCCAAGGAACCGAGCCATTCCCTCTTTGTTACAGAGGTACCAGACATCTGGTGCAGTCCCCAGAAATGTGGCATATTTGTTTGTTTCGACTGTCAGGTAGGTGAACATTTCCTGGTAAAAAAAAAGTTGAAAGTATTGGAGTGGTGCTGCTGGTGCTGCCACTCTCAAACCATCTGTCATGCCGTGGCTCCTTTGCTTCACCAACCCCAGGGCAGTGTGCAGTGCATCATTGATCTTGCAGGGCAGCAGCTTCTCTAATAGAGGGGGGGATAACTGTAGCCCATCTGGTCATTTCTAGTAAATTTCCATGCTCCTTGGCCCTCAGTGGAACATTCCTTCCTTCTAGCCACATTTGCATCAAATGGAAGTCAAACATGCAGCAGCGAGACACCAGGCAGTCCAAACCCAAGATGCAGGGGTTCCCAATGTCAGCAGCACACCTGGCTAGGGTCTCTTCCTTACATCTCTGCCACACTCTGACACCCACCAGTCCCCCAAACCCAGGGCAGTGCCCTGTTACTCCCCACAGCTGCTGCAAAGTCTTTGGAAGCTGCCTGTGACCTGCTGCCTCACGGATCCTGTGTCATTAACCATTGGGCATGCTGCTCCCTCAGTCTCACCATCCCTCTCTGCACACCTGTCGTTGGCACCTAAAGGGTGTTCTGGATGCTGACCCTCATCCAAACACTAAGCAAGAACTTTTACCCCATTACTCACTTCCTTTATTTCACTTCTCACTTTATCCTATATATGAATCCTCTTCCCTCGCTTGTCTGTTTTGGTTGCTTATTCTCTGTACTTTGCTTTATACCACTTGTTGTTGTGCTTCTTGATATTTGTTTTGTTCTTTGTAATAATTCTTTTGTTCCTGCAGTGCACTGAACATTGTGAGTATATCTTTCTTTATTTCTTCATGCTGTGCTTGTTGGTATTTCATTTGTTCTTCATGCTGTGTGTCTCGATATTTCATTTGTCCTTCATTATGTTCTTTGAACATTGCAAATACAGTAATCCCCGTACTATCCAGATGCCCACTTTCCTGACACCCCACTTACCGGACATTGTGGGCCTGGACCTTTGGAACCCAAAAATGGCCAAAAAAAGAAAAAAATCCCCCCAAAATCCTAATTTTTTCCCACCTGTAATTTGAAATTGCCACGCAGCACTGAACAGCTGGTTTACACCACGACCCCTTCACCCCTTCCTTCCTCCCCCCTCCCCCCTCCCCTGTCAGGGTTGCCATTTGGTATTTTTCATTACCAAATGTGGGCCAGTTTGGTAATGAAAAATTCGTTTGGTAATGAATCAGAATAATGCATTACCAAACGGATTTTTCACATGTATGAGGATACACAGGATGGAGATGGTGGATTGTTTCCTCTCTCTGATTAATCTGCTAGCCAACATAGTGTGAAAATAATCAACATGCTGTTAATTATGAGAAGAGTGATTACATGTATTTCCACTTGTATATATAATTAGTGAAGAATAAATGCTAGCTTTACGAATTTGGTAATGAAAAGTTAAATTTGGTAATAAAAATTGTGGAGTTTGGTAATGTGGCTGTTGCGATCTGGCAACTGTTTCCCCGTCACCATCACTGTCCAACAGTTACTGCCTAACTTCGATGGCGAGCAGATGCTTGTCGCAGTGGAAGCCACACGTGCTCATTTTTTGTGAATAAACAGTGAATAAACTGCAATACCTCACCACTGGACCACACGGGAATTTACAGTGTTGTGCAGTGTTAAGAAATTAGAATTTAGAGTGCAAAGGATTAACTGTGGAGTGCAAATTGGTGGTTGAAACTGGCGTGGTGCAGTTAAGAACAATGTGCAGTGTTAAACAATTATAACTCACAGTGCAAAGAACTTAGTGCAGCACAACACTGGATTACTGTACGTGCTTCAAGAGCATTTTCACCACTGCCAAAACCTTAGAAAAGCCAGCCACAAACTTGTTGTAAGTACCCTGGCTGAGGTACAGTCACTTCTAATTCCTCAATCTTTGGTTCCTTTTCATTTATTTCATGCTATATGTCCATTATTGGTGTGAATAGGGTCTTAAATAGGTTTAAATAGGTGCTATGCATGTCTTTGAGTTATTTGTTTTACAGGGAGGGGCAGTAACCCTCCACCAACCCACTTATCGACACGTAGGGAGCACGTATGGTTTGGTTATGTGGTTACCACCCAGCGTTGTAAATGGTTTCTTGGCTTACAGGAAACCATTTGGCTTGTCAATCAATGTAAAGCCACCTGTAATGGAAAGAAAAGCAACAAGAAGTGACAGGAAAGATGGGAGAAATACAGTAGGAAGAGAGGAGAGCAGGCTCAGAAAAAGAATGATAAAGGCTAAGGAAGAAATAGGCAGCACTACATCAAGTGAGTGGATGATGGTCGCCACCACCTACCACAACCAACTTTTTGAGAAGTAAAATTTTGCACCCCACCTGCATTGGTCTAAGGCATAAATGAGATGTGTTAGGCAGAGCTGGGGAGTGGGATAGACTAAATGACCCATCTTGATACACTCAGCTCCATGAATAAAGAAGAGAATAGACCACGTAAATGAATGGTAATACTATATATGGGGGTGGCCCATAATTTTTTTGTAGATATTGTACGATAAATTATGGGTGCAGCATATTTTTTGTAGATACTGTACAGAAACAGGTTTTTGCATGCCCAAAACCCATGTTTTTTTTAGTTCATTGACATCAGTACACTCCTGGTGACGTGGTATGGCAGTAGGCCAGTAGATCAAGGAAACTGGATTAACAGTGTACTCACATCTTTTCAGTTTATGAGGACTTGGGGTTATTTCGTCTCATTGGAGAAGGAAAACTAGTAAATAACATAACAAATTTAGTGAGGACAGATATAATTTTTTTCAGCATATACAGTGTTGCATGGTTACTCTTTTGATTGAGGATGGTTCATTTGTGCAACAGTGTTGACTCTGGGGAGGGGTCGACTTTTGAGGTGTTTACATTCTTCCATAACCGTGTACAGTACAGTGATCCCTTGGTTATCCTGCATAATTGGTACTGTGCCTATGGTGCAATAACAAACACACAGAATCTATGGGGTTTATTCTAATTGATAGTGGGCACCTCACTCACAAACCCAAATTTTCCCTTTTACAACAATTTGTGCTTGCTGAATACATACATACTGTTATGGTAAGCATCTGAAACACACATAGGCATGGTTAAGTTAATAGAAAATGTTGAAAAAACATAATATGGAAGTAGCGCATTCCATGTAGAGACCTTAGATGGACTTGAAGTACGCGATTCTGAGGCTAGGGGATGCAGAGCTAGTGGCCTCCACCACCTAGGATTAACTCCTTGAGTAGGGCCTCATCTTTGAATCCCCCAGAGCCATCAAACACCACAGATTTTGCACCATCATTGTTGGCAGAAACTAGCTGAGGTGCACGTTAACAATGTTTTTTAACTAAAAACTGTGTGATAACAGCATGAGTGCAGATTTCATGATGCATTGAGAACAATACCATTTTAACCAAGTGTGTGATTACCAAGGGGTACAGGCATACCTCGATATCCGACGTGCTAAATGACGATTTGCTAGACCGAAAAAAAGAAGTGGAGGAACATTCCCACAGTATGACTGGCCATCGATTCACTATTCCCAACATTTCGCCCCTCCCTAGGTTTGAAATGAGCGCGTCTGAACGGGATGTGGTGGTGCACCCCATCCCCCTGTAATGGGATATATAAAAATGCCTGCATTGCTTAGAGGCAAAGCGGGGATCCTCTCTTTGGCTCAGTAGTAATGTGCGTGCCTATGAAGCGTGTGTGCCCAGGATTGATTCTCAGCCAGACCAGTGATTAATTTATTAAGTTTCAGTTTGCTCATTACATTGGTTGGCAGCGGTGTGGGATGTGAGGTGAGGCTTGGAGGGCATTGATGTTGTTGACAGCATCTTAGTCCTTACGTCCCGAGGGTGAGCTATCCAGTGTGGTCCACAGCACCCCCAATGGTGGCCTCCAGTGCAACACTACCACGTGTGTTCAGAACTGACCAAATTAATCACCAAGGGGAGAAAAGAGTGATGTAATGGGGTATATAAAAAAAGCCTGTGTTGCTTAGAGGCAAAGCGGGGATCTTCTTTTTGGCTCAGTGATAACCTGCGTGCCTGTGAAGCGCGAGGGCCCAGGATTGATTCTCGGCCAGACCAGTGATTAATTTGTTAAGTTTCAGTTCAGTCATTACACTCCCACCACGTTTTGTCACCGAGTGTGTGTGTGTGTGTGTATGTGTGTGTGTGTTACCTAGTTGTGATATACAGGAAATTAGCTGTGCTCGTGGGGTCCCGTCTCTGTTTCTCAGTAAGTCAGATTTTGCTTTGAACTTGTTTAAGTTTTTAGACTGGATGATCTCTTTGTCCAGGCCATTGGACAGGTCAGTGCATCTATATACAAAAGTATATTTCATGATATCCTTCAAGCAACTTGGCTTTTTCAGTTTTATTCTGTGTCGTCTTGTTACTCTCCAATCCAATGCAGACAGATCTCTGTCAATTTTTGCTACTCCCATCCTTGCCCTGAACACTGCAATCATGTCGCCCCTCTCTCTCCTTTCTTCTTAAGGAAGGCAGGTCTAGTTTTTCCAGCCTTTCCCTGTACGACAGATCTGTTAGGCTAGGGACCATCTTGGTTGCTGTTCTTTGTATGCTCTCAATCTTGTTTATATCTTTCTTTTTATGTGGAGACCACACTACTGCTGCATATTCCAACCTGGGGCAGATCATGGCCACCATCAGTATTTTCATCATCTACTCATCCATGTAATGAAATGCTACTCTTATGTTAGTCAAGAGATTAAAATGCCTCTCAATCTTGTTAATGTGTTTTTCAGGTGACAAATTATCCCGGACCAGCACTCCCAAGTCCTTTTCTTCTCTCGCTTTTGTGATTAGTTCATTATCCATCAAATAGTGCAGTGATGGTCTCTTGGTACTTTTACCCATTTCCAATACTGTATTTTACATTTTTTTTGCATTGAATTTCATATCCCACATCCAGCTCCAGTCATGAATCCTTTTCAGGGCCTCCTACAGGATTTTGCAGTCTTCTTCAACTTCTACTCTCCTCATGATCTTTGCATCATCAGCAACAGACTTGCATAACTGTTCATTCCATCTTCCATATCATTTACCTAAATCAGGAACATTACGGACATTAACACCGAGCCCTGCAGAACTCCACTTGTTACTACCCTCCATCCAGACATCTTGTCCTTTATTCCTGTCCTCATTTGCCCATCTCTCAAGAAGTCTCTCATCCACTCCTAGAGGTTACGCTTCAGTTCTCCTATGTGTTCCAGTTTCCACATTAGTCACTTGAGGGGTACCTTGTCAAAGGCTTTCTCCAACTCTAAATACAGTGAACCCTTATGTTTCGTGCGATTTGGGTTCGCAAATTTACATTTCGCCGAAAAGCCCAAATTTCCAAGAACTTATGTCTCACAATCAAGAATTCACCTTTCTCATCAATATATGGGTATTGGTGGGCAAGGCAATCGTCAGCTGTTGTCTGCCATGTTGTTTTCACAGTTCTCACCAGCTGTGGGAGTGTGTGTATTGTGCTGTGGTAGTGATCGCAACCTCAGTCACTTTCTTTAGTTTTCCCCTTTGTTCAGCCATTGTTCTCGTGTGTTCCACCAGGGTATCAGGACAAGTGTTCCCCGGACAATCGCCCCTGTAGGACAACCGACCCCCAGACAACTGCCCCCTGTACAATTACCTCCCACTAACGATTACGTTAGGTTAGGTTGGGCTAGACACTTGCGACCATTTGTACAGTGAATCGGGTGATATTTAGCGAAGGCAACTGTCCAGGAGGCAGTTGTCCGGGGGACGGTTGTCATACGGGGGTGGTTGTCCAGGGGGCAGTTGTCCAGGGGGGGCAGTTGTCATACGAGGGGCGATTGTCCAGGGGACAGTTGTCCGCGGGCAATTGTCCAGGGGGCTTTTGTCCTAGAACCGTCTACCTGTACTGTATTATGGCTTCCTCTTCATTCATTGTAGGACTAGGTAATATTGGTGACAGTGAAATACTATGAAGTTCAAAGGATGGAAGCAAGAAGAGAAAAGAATGTCGTGAGTATCAAGTCGGTGTGAAGACGAAAAAGTATTCAGTAGGGAATAAAACGAAGATTTTTCTGGCAGGTGATCCATTTATTTAAAGTTTCTCAACATTTTTATCCTATTCATACGGTTGTCAGTTATTCTGGCATCCTGTTTTATGAGAATTATATCTCAAAAGTGAGAAAAAGAGTGACTTTGGGAGGGGCTCAAGAACCAGTTGTTTTTTTACCATTGAATTAATACTTTTGGGTTTGAGAAATTCTGGTTTTGCGCCAGCCTCATGGCACCAATTAGACGTGAAACATAAGGGCTCACTGTACACACAAGCCACCAACTATCTTTCCTGTAACACATCTGTCGTCCTTGGGTAGAAGTTTAACAAGTTGGAAATGCATGACCTCCCACTTCTGAATCCAAACTGACTTTCTGCCAAAATGTCCATCGTCATCAGATATTCTATACCTCTGTCTTTCAGGATTCTTTCGTACAATTTTGCGACCACGCTGGTCAGGGACACTGGACTATAATTTAGGGGTTCTTTCTTGTTCCCTCCCTTATAAATTGATACCACATTGGCCCTATTCCATTCCCAGGGCACTTTTCCTTCTTCCAGAGAACATACAATTAAACCGTGAATCTTATCCGCCAATTGTTCTTTGCATTTCTTTAGTATCCAACTGGAGATCCCATCTGGTCCTGGGGCCTTCCTCACATCCTGAGTTTCCAGTAATTTGTATATATCTTGCACTTCAACTTTTACATCCATTAACAATACATTTCTAGTAACTCCCTTCTCCACAAAATCACTTTCTCTAGTGAAGACTGATTGGAAGCATTTGTTCATTATTTCCGCTTGCATAACTGCATCTTTATAGACATTTCCTTCTACTTTCAACTTATTGTTCCCTTCCTTTTGTTTCAAAATGCCATTAACAACCTGTAAAACAATTTAAGTTCTTCCTTACGTTTGTTAACTATACCTTTCTCGAAGTTTCTTCCTCTCTGCGTTTTCTTGTACGGTGCTGTATATTCATTTCTATTTTTTTTTTTTTTTTTCCTTTCTTCTGTCATTACCTCTCTTTCTCCATTTGTTCCATGCCTTATCCCATTCTTTTTTTGATACCATACACCTTTTGTTGAATCAGTCATTTTTTCATTTCTCTTTGCCACTAACTTTTGGCACATACTTTCCCACACCCATATTATAGAAGTCTAGAAAGATATCCCACTTCTTCTGTATCTCTCTTGTTTCCCAGAATTCATGCCAATCCACTTCTTCAAAAAATTTTCTCAATCCTATAAAGTTTACTTTCCCAAAGTTTTATCTTCCATACCTGTATAGTTCATGTCTTGCCTCCCAATTTCCTTCTGTCGTTTAGAATTCTGTCACTACATGATCGCATTTTCCTATAGGACACAGATATTTCAGAGATTTAGTTGCATCAGGCTCTTAGGTTAGAATTAAATTTTGTCTTGTTGGTGTGTCATTACCTCTATATCTTGTCTCTTCTTTGACCCACTGGGTAATTACTTTGTCCATTGTTATATTTAACAGTATACTGCTCCATGAATCTTCACAACTTCTTGAGTCCCACGCCTCCCAGTTTACCTGGTTACAATTTAAGTCCCCCAGCAGGATTATGTTGTTGCTTTTCTCAAACTTTTTCTGTAGGTATCTAACCATGTCCGACAATATCTCCTGATACTATCTCATTCCATGCCCTTGTCTTGGGGGAAACAAATGTTACTGCGATGTCTTTCATGCCTTTCCCTCTGGTTTCTGTTACCATGTTTATCACTTCAGCCATCCCTTCTCCCAGTTCCACACTATCGACATTCAGGCTGTTTCTCATTGCTGTCATCACTCCTCCTCCTGTTTTTTCTTTTCTATCTCTTCTCCATAGTTTGTATTTCCCATCTCCCATTTGAATTTTAATATTTACTCTTAGCCTGGTCTCTACGAAGTTAATAATGTATGGCTGATTTACCCTTAAGGAGTCATCTATTTCTAGCCATGCTGAGATTAGACCATCTGCATTAGCATGTGGCACTTTCAATCTTTTTGCATTGTTTTTTATTCTGTACTTCTCTCTCCCTCTCTCTTTCAGTACCACTTCCTCAATTTCTGATCCATAACTCTCGAATAGAACTCTGTCTTCTCTTCCTCCATTCTCAGGTCTATTTTATCAGCTTCCTTAACAAGTTCCTTTATTTTAGCTCTCTCTTCCTTATTTGCATCTCTCCTTATCCAGATATTTTTGAATACCTTCTTATCTGTTAGTTTCCAAGTCTAGTTGATTATTTCATTTACTGTGACCTGAAATTGAAATTTTACTTTAGGTGGCCTTGCCCTTCCTCCACGTATTTTCCCAGCCTAAACACTTCTTCGATTTCCTCTCAGGCATCGTCATTTCGTTCCATAACTATTGACAATATTTCTTTTGGCCTTCTCAGTTCTTCCCTTTCTCATTCTGACCTCACTGACATCGGTTTTTCTTTCAAACTTGAGATAATCACGCATTTTTTTCTTGTTTGCTGCATCTCTGACAAGTGATTCCTTGCTTTTTAGTACCTTTACCACAACCTTCTCCACCTTTTCTTGATTTTTCATTCTTTGTTGTTCTAAAATATCCCTAAGACTTATTTTATCTTTTGTTGAGTTTTCTTCCACCCTTTGTGGTGTTCTTGGAATTCTTTGATATGTTCCTCATGCATCTCAGTTTTAGGTTCATGCTCATCAAGTTTACATTTCATCTTGTCCCTTTCCTCCTCTAGCCTCTTATTTTCCCATTTAACCTGTTTTATTTCACTTGTGGCTGATTCGTTACCCAGTTTTAATTCAGACACCTTTCCTCCTGGTCAGCAGTGTATGAGCAGATGCGCTCTAACTTACTTCTCAACTCTTTTATCTCTCTTTCCTGTTTCGAGGTTCATTCTTGTAATTCACTAATTATTGCCCATACCAGTTTTAGTTCCTGGGCATTCTTCTCAGCCATTATCTCCATACTTGCTACTCTTGTTTAGTTCAGTTTGATACTTCCGTTGTTTGGTCTTCATTGGAGAACCACACGTACTCACTATCACTGGATGTAACCAGTGGATTTCTTCTTTCCGCCATGGCGCAGTCATGCAAAATTTAAAACCGTCCCTGTGTTTTGTTCATATTTGACTGACACCTCTGGCTTATTTTCACTCAAATAGGACTGAACCACCACTTATGCATTCAATTCACAATAGGCATGCTTCCTTTTCGCTGCTGATTTAGCATTATTTTCCCACAGTCTGCATGGAGCTCCACCGCTGATGACGGCCTCTGTGTGTGTGTGTGTGTGTGTGTATTTACCTATTTGTAGTATACAGGAATTGAGCAATGCTCGTGTTGTCCTGTCTCCATATCCACATTTATCAAGTCTACCTTTACACACACGAATGTTTTTCTCATGCACCACCTCTTTGTCTAAGTCGTTCCAAATATTTAAGTATTTACCTAATATACCTAATTGTGATATACACAGAATGTGTGTGTGTGTGTGTGTGTGTGTGTGTGTGTGTGTGTGTGAGAGAGAGAGGACTGAGGGGGGGGTTAGTTAGGCAGTTTGGGTGTCTGTCTCCCTCCCAATCCCCCCACCCTCCCCCACCCCTGCTTGTCTCCCATCCTGTCCCTCAGCCCTATGCCACCCCAGCTTGTCTCCCTTTCCCCCCTCCCTCCCCCACCCCTGCTTGTCTCCCTGCCTGGCCCACTTGTCCACTCTCCCATTCTTGCTGCGTCTGTTGGCCTGAATACCTTCCTGCATGTGATGTTTGATGTTGGCCTGAATACCTTCCTGCATGTGATGTTTGATGTCTTATTTTTTAGCAGTAGCATTGTTTATGAGGATAATAACATTACCAGCATTGGGATGGTTGCCTTTACTATTTCCTTTTTACTGTAGGTGAGGTTTCTGTCCACACTGAGCAGTAATAAATGTCGCTAAATCAAACTTTCTTCACAACCAAGCATTTAAATTTTTAAACAATCCTAACGACAGTAGAATATTCTGGTTAACTCTCAGTTCTTTCACTAATAACTTTAACAAATCATCACCCATTCCCCCACAAAATTCTTCAAATGGTAACATTACAAATGACCTGCATGGTAAAGCGAATATCCTGGCCAGTATATTTGCCAGAAATTTTATCTTACATGAAGTCAGCCAGAACGTCCCTGTGCTAGAACTTGCCTCTTCCAAAATTCTATCTGTCTATCTATTGCCAGACGCCTCAATCCCGTTTGGGGTGGCCACAAACAAATCGCCTCCAAGTCGCCCTGTCCCCCGCCATTTCACTGCCCTGCTCCCAACTCACACCCCCCTCTCTCATATACCTCTCCACCCCATCCCTCCATCTCATCCTCGGCCTCCCCCTCCCTCTTCCCCCCTCCACCTCACTCATATACACTCTCTTCGTCAGTCTTTCACCCTCCATCCTCTCCACATGGCCAAACCACCTCAGTGTGTTCCTCATAACGCTTCCTATCACATCCACATCCACACCACAACGCTCCTTTATATCCTCATTCGTCAGCCTGTCTCTCCACGTGACTCCACAGGCTCCTCTTAAATAACTCATTTCCACTGCTCTCACTCTTGACTTGTGTCCTTTCAACAATGTCCAAGCTTCACTTCCGTACGTTAGAGTTGGTATCACAATACTGTCATGTAGTAACTTTTTCACTTCCATGCTCACTTCCCTGTTTCTTATCACTGCTTTCAAGGAACCAGCAACCTTTCTTCCCTGCTGTACCCTTTCAAGCACTTCACCCTCCAAACCTCCATCCTTACTCATCACACTACCCAAATACTTAAACGTACTCACATTTTCCAATTCCTCACCATCCAACCTCGCTGTACATTCACTAACTTCACCTCTCTCAAAGACCATCACTTTACTCTTCCCTACATTCACCTTTAGGTTCCGTTTCTTACACACTCTCTCAAACTCATCCACCAAGCCTTGCAGCTCCCCTTCGTCTTCACTCAACAACACAGTATCATCTGCAAACAACAGTACAGGGAGTTTCCAAACACTATCCTCTCTCACCATGGCCACTCCAACATCCACCACCCTACCTTGTACCTCTTTTATTACCCCATCCATGTACAGATTGAACAGCCATGGAGACATGACACATCCCTGTTTCAACCCAACCTTCAAAGAGAAAAATTCACTTAGTTCACCATCCACACGCACTGCAGCCTTCGCACCATCGTACATACTCTTCACAGCATTCAACAACTTCCCATCTACTCCATATATTCTTAACACTTTCCACAATCCTTGTCTATCCACCCTGTCATATGCTTTCTCCAAATCCATGAAAGCCGCATACAACTTCTTTCCCTTCTCTAGAAACTTTTCCACTAAAGATCTAAGAATGAATATCTGATCTACACAACCTCTTCCCTTCCTAATGCCTCCCTGTTCTTCTCCAACTAATTTCTCTGTTCTTTCTCTAACTCTGTCTATAAGTATCCTACCATACACTTTTCCTATTATACTAAGAAGACAAATGCCCCTATGATTACCACACACTTCTTTTTCCCCTTTTCCTTTGTACAAGGGAATAATTATACCTGACTTCCAAAATTGCTTCACTTAGAATACAGACTAAACATGTAAAATCCATCTGAGACAATTTACCAGTGAACAAAGCTCCAGGCCCAGATGGAATTCCTCCAGTTGTTTTAAAAAAGTGCTCCCCAGATCTTGCCTCTTTTCTAGCTAAATTATTCAGACTATGCATACATACCTCTTCTTTCCCTAATTTTTTAAAAGAAACCAATATCCACCTAATTCCAAAGAAATGAAGTTCCTCTGACCCTTCAGATTACAGACCAATAGCTATCACATCTTGATAAAGTATCTGAGAATGTGATTAATAAGCACATAGATAAACATCTTGAATCCAACAACTTGATTAGTGATAGACAGTATGGTTTTTGGCACAAAAGATCCACCATTGATAAACCCAATCTCCTGACTCATACCATTCATCAATCAATTGACCACCATGAAGAAACTCATGATGCTGTAGCCCTTGATATTTATCAAGCTTTTGACATAGTGTGGCACCATTTCCTGCTGTCCAAACTCCCTTACCATGGACTAACGTCTTTTACTTCTCTGATTTCCTCATCTGTCAGCTACAGAAAGGTGAGAGTAAAAGTGGATGATGTATATTCCAATTTCCACTCAGTTAATGCCAGAATGCCACAAGGATCAGTTCTGACTCCAACCCTGTTCCTAATTTATATTAATAATCTCTTATCCATCACCCATAATCCCATCCATTCATATGCAGATGACTCAACACTCCACAGTTCATTCACACTTAAACACCTCAAAGTTTAATAGCTCCGACTCACAATTCTGTACAGCTATCTCCATAAATCTGAGATCACTGACAAGATCAAATAACCTTGTCTCATTTAATGCTAATAAAACCAAATACAGTATAGTATATACAATTTACCAATAGATATTGCCAGATTCCTGTATTGCCTTCAATGCTACTAATATTCCTATCTCTATAAGTATTGAAATTCTTGATGTTTCATTTAACAGTGCCCTCAGCTGGACCTGTCATGTCGGATCACTTGCTAAAACCACCTCGGAGAAACTTGGATTATTGTACAGAGTCCAAAACTTCTTTACTGATGAGCAGTAAGCTGTAATTTAAGAGTCATGTATGCTCTCAGCTGGAATATTGTTCACACTTGTGGAATGGATGTGGAGAGGTTGCACTAAAACAACTTGACAAAATTCAGAACAAAACCGTTAGAATTATTAATAACCCTCCTTTTACAGATAAACTACTTCCCTACAAATAAGAAGGAATGTTGCCTTCTTTGCAATATTTTACAGATGCTGTATTTTTATGGCAAATTTTCAGACGAAGTTGAATCCATTTTGCCACTTTTTCATGTCTTCCCCCGCACTACATGGGCACCTTGTAGCACTCATGACTGGAATGTCACACAGCCATATTGCAGAACTTCTGCCTATCAGAACTCTTTTATTCCCCGAACTGTATCTCTTTGGAACTTGCTTCCCTGGAGTTGTTTCCTCCCAAACTTCACTCTACAGCTGTTCAGATCCAACTGTTACAGATTTTTCATGAATAGAGAACACCTGTCATCTGGTGACTTTTTTTCATTTTATTTGTTTTTCCTTAACCATTCTGTTACCAAAAAAAAAAAAAAACCTACAGTCAGTGCTCGCATAACAAGTGATCCTATAGCGCGAAACTCATATAACACAGGAGGTGCCATTTTGTGTTCAGAAAATGTCACCGGGAAACGACTAGATATACTGTAATGCGGTCAGGGGAAGCTGGTCATTTTTTACAGAACCTGACTATGCGGTGATGATGAACATGATGCAGCAGGAGGCCCCAGTTTATGTTTCAGTCATACTACGCAAGCAGTGATAGACAGAACACAGCATGAGGCATAAAATTAAGGTTGGAAATCACACAATGCAGCAGGTGATAGACAGAGTGCTGATTGCTTCATCTAAAAAATGAGACATTAAACATCACATGCAGTAAGATGAGATGGTGCAAGGTGCAGTTGAGAGCAATCGACAGCATGCATGCAGTGAGCTAAGTGGGGGACGAGGGTGGGTGGCGGGACAGGGAGGGAGACAAGCAGGGGTGGGGAAGGGGAAGGAGACAAGTAGGGGTGAGGGAGGGAAGGGGGAAGGGAAGGGAGACAAGCAGGGGTGGGGTAGGGTAAGGGGACAGGGGGAGAGACAAGAACTACTACTACCCCACACCCGGTCTCACTCATGTACTCACTCATTTTCTTATTCACTTCACTCACTCATTCACTCTCTCATTCACACACACACACACACACACACACACACACACACACACACAGGCAATCAAAAGAGGCAGACGTGCGACATTGGCGCTCCGTACCGAACCATCACGGCCAGTGGCATTACCTAAATTAGTGTCTTTGTATGAGTCAAGCTCTGTACCAGGTTAGACTAAATGATTTTTCATTATTAAAAGAAAAAAAAAAAAAGGTTAAACAAGACTTGTTCAAACAGAAAAGAGAACCAAGACGGAAAAATGCGCTCAGTCAGCAGAGGTTTGTTTACAGCAGCACGGGGAATGTAAGTACTGTACATACTCTGTACTTTTAGTATTGCAAAATGGATACATACTTTAGTAAAGCAAATTTGGAAAAGAAAAGAGATAAAGGTAGAAAGCAAAATGATGATTTCTACCAAGAACTGGTTGAAGTGGAGATTCACAACAGACTTGCTGAACGTGTAAACAAACTAGAAATGGCTTTCAGAAATGAAATTGATGAAATAAAGAAGCAGATGCACTTGCAAAAGGAAGAAATAGAAAAACTAGGAAGGGAGGCCAACAAGAAAGACACAACCATCAGTGAACTAACAGTGGAATTGAGTACACTTAGGAATAAAATGAGTGAAATGTCAAGTACAGTAGTCAGTCACGAGAGTGTTATGGAAGAGTTCAAAAATGACACAGAGACAATTAGGCAAGTAAGCAGTCTGATAGACCAAAGCAGTGATATTGAGGAGAAGATGACACATGTGAATGAAGCTGTGCAAAGCTACAAAAATGATGTGGAAACCACATATGCTGAAATGGTGAAAGTAAAGAAAGACTTAGAAACAAGGATGGAGGAAAAAAGCGTTAAACAGGAAGTGAAAAGAATAATCCAAAACAATCCAAAGTTAGTCAGAGATTCAGTAGATATAAACAAATCTATAGTAATCACTGGTATAGAAGAGGAAGAAGTAAAAAACAAGATCACAAGAGATAAAAAGGAGATGGCAAATGTATTGAGCTTACTGAAAGAAGTATCAGAGGAAATCTGTAGTAAAGACATAGAGGAACACAAAAGGTTAGGAAAATACGAGAAAAGCAGGACAAGACCTCTAAAGGTGACTTTCCAGAGTGTAAACACTGTGGAGGAGATACTAAAAAATGCAAAGAATCTTATGGAAAAAGAGGAGTTCAAAAATGTATGGATAAAAAGATGCCTAACACAAGAGGAACTGGAATTACTGAAAGAGAAAAGGGAGGAAGCAAAAACAAAAAATGAGGGAAGATCAGAAGAGGAGAAGAAGAATTTTTTTTACAAAGTAATAGGATTGCAGGTACGAAAGTGGCACACAAACAGGATGGAATAAAAAGGAGGAAGATAGTAAAACCATGTCATGACAAGTATATAAACAAGATGATAAAGTTGATGTACTCAAATCTGGATGGAATGGTATCTAAATTACTAGAGATGAATGATTATGTTAGAGAAAATGAACCACAAATAATATGCCTAATTGAAACAAAATTAACACCAAGGATATCCAATGACATACTAAACTTAGAGGAATACGATATATGGAGAAGAGACAGAAATTAAAAAAAAAGAGGAGGAATTATAATATTAACTAAGAAAAATGTAAAAGTCAATGAAATAAAACTAATATACCATCACAAGTAGAACTGATTGCAGTAGAGATAAACACATCTGAAGGGAAAGTAACTGTAATCAATTTGTACATGCCACCCAGATCAAACACATGGGAAAGAGACGAATATGAGGACCTGGCAGAGAATACAATTCAGAGTTTAAGATCATTACTACATAAAATGGAAGAGAAATCGGAAAGAATTATACTAACTGGATATTTTAATACAAATATAAATTGGAATACTCTAGATATAATTAGCCAAGAAAGCTGTTGGGACCAAAAGCTCCTGGATCTCGTGCAAGAGTTTTTCCTAACGCAACATGTGAGGGAAACCACCAGAAAAAGAGGACTCAATGTACCTTCAGTGCTAGATCTAATATTTACTAGGCAAGAAAATGATATTGACAGTTTAATATATCACCCTCCACTCGGCAAAAGCGATCATGCAGTACTAAATTACAACTTCAGGATAGCATATGACATAGTTAACAGCAATGAAAGTTTACAAAAAGAGCCTAAACTATAAAAAGGGAAATATCAAGACCTAAAGAAGTATTTCTTAGAAGTTGATTGGGAAAATGAGCTTAGAGGACAAGATTTAAATGCTGTATATAAAAAATTCTATGAATTTTATGAAATAGGAGTCCAGAAGTACATCCCACAGCACAAAGAAGCAGATAAGAAAATACAGAAATGGTTCAATACAGATTGTAAAAAATCAAAAGAAAGAAGAGATTTGTTGTGGAATAGATACAGAAGACACAATAGTGAAAGGGTGTATAATAATTACAAACAGGCAAGAAACGATTATACAAGAATAAGGAGGGAAGCCCAAAAACAGTTTGAGGAGGATATAATAAATAAAAGTAGTGATCAACCAAAGCTGTTTTACAGCTATATCAGAAGCAAAACCAAAGTAAAAGATATAATACAATCAATTACGGATGAGGGAATCATTTATACACAAGAGAAGGATATTTGTGAAGCACTAAATAAGAATTTCCAATTAGTTTTTACAGAAGATTTTTTTTTTTTTTTTTTTTTTTTTTTTTTTTTAACGCGGATCGTTGCATTTGCGACGGTCGGCCCAAAGGACATAACGGCGGATTGTCGCGTTTGCGATTTGAGTAAATTTTGAATAACCGCGGGCAAGCAGGCTCCAGCTGGTATTGTCTATCAGTACCACCACCCTCTAGCTACAACTAGCATACTTTACCTTTGTACTACTGACCTCAGTTGTTGCCAAATATCGCGTTTTCCCCCTGTCCCCCCCCCACCACGGCCCGGCCAGCCTGGCTGTGATACACCGCTCGCTGGTGCAGTGGTAACGCTCTCGCTTGCCATCTGGTAGACGGGAGTTCACGCCTCGCTCAGGTTGCGAAAAGTTTCACTGACGAAGTGGGTGGTTACTGTCCCCCTTGAGCAAGGGGATGGGTGTGTGCATGTGTGAAGGTCACAGCCTTGCCCTTAGATCGGACTATATGAGCTCTCAGCTCCCTTCCGGGAGGGTAAAAGCTGATGATCACGTCCATCATGTGATCCTGACCGACCCGGTGAATTACATGGCAGCGCTCTGAGCACTCAGAACTGTAAATCTGCGCTCTCCTCTCACAAGCAGTTTATGCTACTAGGAAACGCTTGTTTCCCCAGTTGTAACAGTAGCTTTTTTTCTCACGGTTTGCCCCTGTTTAGCGTCAGTTTACTGCAGGCTTTCAAAGTGAGATTATGGCGAGTTCTAGCTCTTCCCAGTCAGTGCAAGCGGCCGACAGGAACGAGAATAAAGTGGCGGACGTAAGGCAGAATAAAAAGCGCGCCGTGGTGATCTTTTGGGAAGTAATATGATTGAAAATAATGTAGTATACATGTTTTTAGCTGTGAAAATGGAAATGTTTGTTGAGTGACGGGAAGACCGCTGCCACAGTGCATGTCGGCCGTACGCTTCGTTGATTTTAGCCTTATTTTCAGTGCTTATTGTACAAATACGGATTCCTAACTACCTTTACGTTGTAGTATAAAGTTTACTGTGACAGAATGAGGCTGTGGTAGAGGGGAAACCGGGTTGCTGGAGGTGTGAAAGTGAAGATTTGGTTACCCAACTTTGCAAGTCTCCACAAGTCCTTGGGTAGTCCACGAAGGCTCAACACCTGTCTCTGGAGAAAGCTGAATGTAAGTACTATCTGCCATACCAAGTATAATGTTCTAGGATTAATCTCTGATTTTTGGCGAATATTTTCCTACAGGTACTCAGACCGCGTTACAACCCCGCCACTCGGGGGGGAACGACTGTACACAGCCACGTTTAAGGGGTTAAATAACAGAACGGAGGAAGGAAAAACAAATGGAGAAAAAAAATAATCCATACACCAGATTACTGGTGTCCTCTGTTCATAAAATATCTGTAACAGTTAGACTTGAACAGTTGTAGGTTGAAATTTGGAGGAAAACAACTCTGGGGAAGCGAGTTCCAGAGAGATGCAGTTCGGGGAATGAAAGAATTCTGATAGGCAGAAGTTCTGCAATATGATTGAGTGACATTCCAGTCATGAGCGCTACCAGATGCCTGTGTAGCACGAGGGAAGGCATGGAGAGGTGGCACCATGGACGCAACTTCGTCTGAGCATTTGCCAAAAAAATATCTGTAAAATAATGCAAGGGAGGCAACATTCCTTCTTACTTGCAGGGGAGGTAGTTTATATGTAATGGCAGGGTTGTTAATGATTCTAACAGCTTTATTTTGAATTTTGTCTAGTTGTCCTAATGCAACCTCTCCACAACCATTCCACAAGGGTGAGCAGTATTCAAGCTGAGAGCGCACATGACTCTTATAAATTATAGCTAACTGCTCATCGGCGAAGAAGTTACGGACTCTGTACAATAATCCAAGTTTCTTTGAGGCAGTTTTAGCAAGTGATCTGACATGAGAGGTCCAGCTGAGGGCACTGTTAAGTGAGACACCAAGAATTTCAATACTTTTGGAGATGGGAATATTAGTAGCACTGAAGGTAATGTACGAATCTGGCAATATCTGTCTATTAGTAAACTGTATATATTTAGTTTTACTAGCATTAAAAGAGACAAGGTTGTTTTGTCCCCATTCACTGATTGTAGATAGATCTTGATTTATGGAGATGGCTGTACTGAGTTGAGAGGTAGAGATATTAGACTTTGTAAATGGATGTCTGAGTGTGAATGAACTATGTAGTGTTGAGCCATCTGCATATGAGTGAATGGGATTGTGAGTGACAGATAAGAGATCATTAATATGAACCAGAAATAGGGTTGGCGCCAGAACTGATCCCTGCGGCACGCCGACGTTAATTGAGTGGAAATTCGAATATACATCATCTACTTTTACTCTTATTTTCCTGTCACTAAGATAAGAAGAAATCAAAGGAACAAAAGACGTTAGTCCATAGCAAGGGAGTTTGGACAACAGGGAACGGTGCCATACTCTGTTGAAAGCTTTAGAGATATCAAGAGCTACTGCATGAGTTTCTCCAAAAAGATCAATTGATTGATGGATGGTATGAGTTAAGAGATTGAGTATGTCAATGGTGGATCTTTCGTGGCGAAAACCGTATTGTCTATCATTAATTAAGTTGTTGGATTCAAGATGTTTAACAATATGCTTATTAATTAAAGTTTCAAATACCTTACCAAGAGAAGATGTGATAGCTATTGGTCTGTAATTGGAGGGGTCAGACGAACTTCCTTTCTTCGGAACTGGGTGGATATTGGCTTCTTGAGAGGGACTATGTGGAACGTGCATGTCCACACATACGGTACTACCAGATATACAAATAGCAGAAAAAGTAATACAGGAGGAGTTAAGTAAATTAGACAGAGGAAAAGCCAGTGGTCGTGATGAAATTTCATGTTGGGTACTACGAGAATGTGCCAAGGAGTTAAGTAAACCATTATTTTTAATTTTCAAGAAATCCTTGAGTCAAGGTAAACTACTTGATATTTGGAAAAAAGCAAATATTGTCCCCTTATTCAAGAAAGGAAATAGACAAAATCCACTCAACTACCGACCAGTATCACTGACCAGTGTTGTAAGCAAGGTATTAGAAAAGCTTATAAGAAAAGCTTGGGTAAATCATCTAGAAGAACACAGTATGATAACAGAAAGACAGCTTGGTTGTTGAAAAGGAAAGACATGTGTAACTAATCTGTTGAGCTACTATGACAGAGTAACAAACACAATACAGGAAAGAGAAGGACGGGTGGACAGTATCTATTTAGATTTCAAGAAAGCTTTTGACACAGTACCACACCAAAGACTTTTATGGAAACTGTACCATCAAGGAGGAATTCGAGGCAAACTGTTTTGTTGGATGCAAGATTTTCTCATAAAAAGAGAAATGAGAACAGTACTAAGAGGAAACTACTCATCATGGAAAGAAGTGGCTAGTGGAGTACCACAGGGTTCAGTGCTGGCACCAATCATGTTTTTAGTGTATATAAATGATATAAACAGTAACACTGGAAATGAGAGCTATCTGAATATGTTTACAGATGATGCAAAAATACAAAGGAGAATTACTAACACAGACTCTTGTAAAGAGCTACAAGAAGAATTAAATAAACTTCATGAATGGAGTAATACACGGCAAATGGAATTCAATGTGGACAAGTGTCATGTAATCAAGTTTGGTAAAAGTGGAAAAAGACCTGATTGGGATTATAAGTTAGGAAATAAAACCCTATACACATCAGAAAGAGAGAAGGACCTAGGTGTGATTATCAATAACAGACTATCTCCGGATGACCACATCAGCGAGAAGGTACGGAACATGTATACACTGCTTGCAAATATGAGAATAGCATTCACATACATAAATGAAGACATGCTAAGAAGGATAATAACATCATTCATTAGACCAACCCTGGAATATGCATCAGTAGTCTGGAGTCCTCATCTCAAAAAACACATAGACAAGATTGAAAAAGTTCAAAGGGCCGCTACAAGATGGATACCAAGCTTAAGAGACCTAAGCTACGAAGAAAGACTAAATAAACTGAATCTACCAGCACTACAGGAGAGAAGGAAAAGAGGTGACATGATAATGCTATATAAGTGCATATCAGGGAAGGAGAAAATAGACATAAATGATTACTTAACATATGGAGAAGCATCAGCAAGAGGACACTGCAAAAAACTGCATAAGAAGAGAGGTGATAAAGACGTAAGGAAATTCAGTTTCCCAAACAGAGCAATTGATCAATGGAATGCACTACCGAATGAAATAGTGTGTGCCAAAACAATTAACAAATTTAAAGATATGTACGATAAATATGGTTTAAGACACGGGACAATACGAGCTTGACTCATTCCTGTAAAGATACAATTATTTAAGAACAATTAGGTAAGAACACACACACACAGTCATATGTATGTCACTGACAGAGATGGAGCTCTTTGTGGATTGTGGGGAAATAATCACCCAGTCAGTGGCAAAAAGGAGACCAGCCTATTATGATTATGTGAATGAATACGTGAGTGGTGGTCCTGTCGGATACTAGTAAAGAAAGCACAGGTTTCGGTCATAAAAAAGTACAAGACATAGTGGAAGTATAAAGTTTTCGTATGGTTGCATCATGGCGGAAAGGGATAGGTCATTGTTTACGTCCAGCGGCGGTGAATTTGCGGGCTTCTTTTTTAGAGGATAAGGGTAAAGGAGGTACTAACAAGAGTAGCAGGAGTGGAGAAAATGGCAGAGAGGAATGTCCAGGGGTTGAAAAAGGTATGGTCAGTAATTAGAGAATTGCAGGAACAGACCTTAGAACAGGAGAAAGAGATCAAAGTAATGCAGAGCAAGTTGGAAAGCATCTGCACATGCGGTTCTATGCAAGAAAGACAAGTTACAGGATTAAAAGTAAGGAACGAATCTGCCTCAAATGAAATAAAAGAGCTCGAGAGGGGAAAATACGAGGTTGGAAGAAGAAAGAGAGAGGATGAAAAGTAAACTAGATGAGCATGAATCAAAATCAAGGATGCAAGATGAATACGTTAAGGAAATCAAGGAGCAACACAAGGGGTAGAAGAAAATTCAAGAGGAAGGAAATATAAATTTGAAAGAGATTATAGAGCAACAAAGCAAGGAAAGTTGGAGAAGGAAGTGGTTAGGGTACTAAGAAGTAGAGAATCTTTAGTCAGGGATGTAGCGACAAGAGAAATTGCATGATAATTTCAGGGGTAAAAGAAAAACGTACCGGTATGACAATAAGATCAGAAAGGGAAAGAGAAGAAATGAGTAAGGCTAAAGAGATAGTATCAGTGGTTATGGAGGGTAACAACGAAGCTCAAGAAGAGACTGAAGAAGTGTTTAGGCTAGGAAAGTATGAGGAAGGAGGGGTGAGGCCACTTAAAGTATAAGTCTCAGGTAATGGTAAATGAAATCATCAACAGAACATGGAAATTATCAGACAGAAAGGAGTTCAAGAATGTTTGGATAAGGAGACATGCTAATGAGGAAGACAGAGCTAAAATAAAGGAACTAGTTAAGGAAACAAAGGCAAGAAATGAACAGAGAATGGAGGAAGAGAAGACAGTGTTCTGTTGGAGAGTTATGGATCAGAAATTGAGGAAGTGGTACCAACGAAGAGAGGGAGAGAAGAGGGAATAAAAAACAATGAAAAAAGTTTGAAAGTTGCATAGACTAATGTTGGTGGTTTAATATCGGCAAGGTTAGAAATTGACGTTTTCTTAAGGGGACATGAACCAGATGTTATGGGCTTTGTAGAGACCAAGTTAAGAGAGGATATTGATATCCATATGGGAGATGGTAAATACAAACTGTGGAGAAGAGACAGGAAAGAAAAACTGGGAGGAGTGATGTAGATATTATGAAACTGGGAGAGGGTAGGGCTGAAGTGATAAATATGAAATTAGAAACTGGAGAGAATGGCAAGAGAGACATGGCAGTAGTATGTTCCCCCTAAGAAAAGGGCATGGAATGACGATGAATACCAGGAGATGTTGTCCGACATGGTTAGATATCTACAGAAAGTGATTGACAATGGCAACAACATAATTTTGATGGATGATTTTAGTTGTGAAGAGGTGAACTGGGAGGAATGGGACTCAGGAGGCAGTGAAGATTCGTAGGGCACTGTATTGTTAAATATAGCAATGAATACTGTAATGACCGAGTGGGTCAAAGAAGAGACAAGATTCAGAGGTGGTGACACAACAGCAAGACTAGATTTACTGCTCACCAAAGAACCTGACGTAATTGAATCTTTGAAATGTCTGTGTCCTATAGGAAAAAGTGATCATGTGGTCATTGAGTTCCAGATGGTAAAAGGGAACATGGTGCCAGAAAATGAGCTTTATAGGCAGGGAAGATACAACTTTGGGAAAGCAAACTTTATAGGACTGAGGAAATTTTTTGAAAATGTGGATTGGAGAAAATTCAGAGAAACAAGATAGATACAGAAGAAGTGGGATATCTTTCTAGACCTTTATAATTCTGGAGTGGAAAACTATGTGCCAAGAGTAAGTGGGAAAGAAAATAGGAAAATGCATTGGTCTAACAAAAGGTATATGATAGCAAAAAAAAGAGAGGGACATGGCATGGAGCAACTGGAGAAAGAGAGGTAATAACAGAACAAAGGAAGAATATAGAAGAGCTAGAAATGAATATACAAGAATACATAGAGTGGAAGAAAGGAACTTTGAAAAAGGTATAATTGACAAATTTAAGGAAGAGCCCAAATTGTTTTATAGATCTGTTAATGGCAAATTGGAACAAAAAGAAAGAATCACCAAACGGGAAACTACGAGGAGAGATCCATAAAGATGCAACAGTGCAAGCAGAAATATTGAACAAATGTTTCCCATCAGTTTTCACTAAAGAAAGGGATTTTGTGTAGGAGGAGGGAGTGACTAGAAATGTAATGATAATAGATATAAAAGTGGAAGTGCAGGAAGTGTATAAATTACTGGAAACTCAAGATGTAAGGAAAGCCCCAGGACCAGATGGAATCTCTAATTAGGTAGTGAAGGAATGCAGAGAACAACTGGTGGATGAGATTCACGGTTTAATTGTGTGTTCTCTGGAAGAAGCGAAATGTCTCGGGAATGAAAGAGGGCCAATGTGGTACCAATGGATAATGGAGGAAACAAGGAAGAACCCCTGAATTATAGCCCAGCGTCCCTGACCAGCATGGTTGCCAAATTGTGCATGAGAATCCTGAAAGACAGATGGATAAAATATCTGGAGGAGATGAACATTTTGGGTGGAAGTCAGTTTGGATTCAGAATTGAAAGGTCGTGTGTTTCCAACTTGTTGAGCTTTTACTCAAGGGTGATTGACGTGCTACTAGAGAGAGATGGTTGGGTAGATTATGTGTATTTCGACTAATGTGGAAATTGGAGCACATAGGAGGACTGAAGGGAAACCTCCTGGAATGGATGAGAGACTTCTTGAGAGACAGACAAATGGGGACAGTAATAAAGGACAGGATGTCTGGATGGAGGAAACTAACAAGTGGAGTCCCACAGGGCTCGGTGTTAGTGCCAGTAATATTCCTGATTTACACAAATGATGTGGTAGATGGAATGAACAGTTATGCAAGTCTGTTTGTCGATGATGCAAAGATCTTGAGGAGAGTAGAAGTTGAGGAAGACTGTAAAATGCTGCAGGAGGACCTGGATAGGATTCATGATTGAAGTCGGGTGTGGGAAATGAAATTCAACTCAAAAAAATGTAAAATATTGGAAATGGGTAAAAGTACCAAGAGGTCATCACTGAATTATTTGATGGGTAATGAACCAATCACAAAAGTAAAAGAAGAGAAAGATTTGGGAGTACTGGTCCAGGATAGTTTGTCACATGAAAAACACATTAACAGTTAGAGAGACGTATACAGTAAAACCTCGATTTAACGGCATTCATTCTAACGGCAACCCCAAACTAACGACACAAATCTCCCGAGGAATATTTATGCAAAAAAAATTTTAAATTTTCCAAAAAATGGGTAAAAATTAGAAAGAAATTCAAATGTGGTGGGTGCCGCGTGCATCTCGATCGTCTGTTTGCAGTCTCCCGCCAGCTGGGTATGTTTATGCTCACCCAGTCTTCTTCCTGCCTAGCCTGATCCCAAAGTGAAAAATCACACGGCACTTCATACGAGGTTTGCCGAGGATACGATGGTAAATCGGAATGGTAACGTTGTAAAATTGCTGACGATACCACGGGCATTTGGAATTCATCTGGATGGATTCCTGCTGAGGATACAACTGGCAAAACAGTGTGACCAAAACCCAGGCGACTCGACAGAGAATATATCATACTACAGCACTGAACATTTAGCCTAACACTGAATACTTATTAATATTTTAGAATAAATATCAATCGTTTTGAAACCCTTATAATGAGTTAATATTTCCTATACCTAGGAATCTGTGATGTCGATAGAATAATCACGTGTTTACAACTGAGGACTCCGCTGCATCTAGACGTACTGCTACCAGTCGCCTTTGTAAACAAAGTTGCTTCTCCTTATTCTCCACCGAGTCAGCGACAGTGATCATTTTCCACAGTCATGAGACGGGGCTCTGGCAACAGTGTGAGAACCATGTCCTTTGCCGAGGATACGAGGAACGTGTGTGGTAGCGTCCAAGATTTGTTCCACTTAAATCTTCCTCGGCCGTTCCTGATACAAAGTACCATGTGATACCCCCTTAACATACCTGGATTACTGTAATTACCTGGATTACTGTACAGTACTTTACTACAGTACAACACCACACCTACCTGCTTTCTTTTGTTCTAAATATAAATTTTTTTTTATTGATTTTGTATGTCTGCACATGTTCATATGCTTAAAAATGTGTTAAAATGTGTTAGCATGAGTTCTGGGGGTATTGATAGGTGTAAGCCCTAATCTAACAGAATTTCATTTTTTTCGGCATGCTCAGGGCCCCCTAGGGTACCATTAAATCGAGGTTTTACTGTAATATCTTGACTAACGTAAGAGTGGCATTTCATTACGTGGATGAGGAGATAATGAAAAAACTGATAGTGGCCCTGATCCGCCCCAGGTTGGAATATGTAGCAGTAGTGTGGTCCCCACACAAAAAGAAAGATATAAACAAGATCGAGAGAATGCAAAGAACAGCAACCAAGATGGTTCCTAGCCTGGCAGATCTGTCATAGAGAGAGAGGCTGCAAAAGCTGGATCTGCCTTCTGTAGAAGAAAGGAGAGAGAGGGGTGACATGATTCCAGTGTTCAGGGCCATGATGGGAGTAGATAAAACTGATAGAAAAGATCTGTTGGTATGGGATGGGCGAGTAACAAGAGGAAACAGAATGAAACTGAAAAAGCCAAGTTGCTTGAAGGATATCAAGAAATATAGTTTTGCATATAGATGCATAGACCTGTAGAATAGTCTGGACAAAGAGATTGTCCAGTCCAAATACTTAAATGAGTTCAGGGCAAAATTTGAGTTATTAAGAAACAGAGACGGGACCCCACAAGCGTAGCTCATTTCCTGTATATCACAACTAAGTCAGTACAGATACTCCTCCGTCCCACCCCTCTTCTCCCACCATCCCCTATTCCCCCCTCTTCTCCCACCATCCCCTATTCCCCCCTCTTCTCCCATCATCCCCTATTCCCCCTTTTTCTCCCACCACCATCCCCTATCTACCCCGACCATTCTTCCTTCATCCCCTGCAATGCTCAGCAATTCTTTTGTTTGTTTGTTTTTGGCAATTTACCCAAAAATTATTGGTCGTATCGAAATTCCAAATAAAACACAAGAAATTTTGTGAAAGTCTGCATCTCGACATATGCCTTGCTCTTGCTTAGTGTGGGTAAAATTTTTCGCTAGGATGTTGGGAAATTATTTGAAGCAGCTTTTAACTTTGAACAGTTTTGTTCTCACTCTACTTCTGCACTTTTGCTCCTCAGTTTTGTATGTTTTTATTAGCTTACTTTATACTATAAACACCAGCGAAGATGATGGTATACAATTTATACCAGTGATAACCAGTTTCCGAGAGCAAATTTGGCAGTGGAAATTTTTTCTTTGTGCCCAGACAGAAACAGCCATAGCAGGGATGGAGGAGGGACGGGGGGGAGAAGAGTGGGCATGGAGGGAGGACCGGGAGAGCCATGGACACCACCACATCTGTGTTCCAACGTGCTTGTTTCAAACCTACGGTCCCAATAGGTGCACTTAGGGCTGGCTTAGGTACCATGAAACCCTGTAACGTGTAAGCATATGGCATTATAACGCAGAATTCTCATAAAGTAAGAGTTTCAGGGTACAATCTTCCTGCATTTTGTGAGTGCTTACTGTGTCAGTTTCTATTGATTAAGGTATATGAGAGTTTAGGTTTGGGCCTGAAATGCAGCTCTGGGTTTTCTTCAGTATCTTATGGGGAAAAGTACTTCGATATCTGGCATATTCGCTGACCAAACACTCCTACTGGTATACAACACTCCTGGATATTAGGGTAGGCCTGTACCTGTAATACTCTCGAGTGAGCAGTGGATTCAGAGCACAAGAGTGGTTGTGTTCTTTCTCATCTTGTGGGAGGAGACCACTTCAGTGGAGGCAGTATGTCAGCACTGCTGAATGGTCCATGGCAAAGGAAGAGCTGCCAGAAGGAGGCTTATCAGTTCTTATGCTTGTAGCACCCACAGTGATTAAGAGTGCTTTTGTGCCACACACATTAGAAGACTGAATTCCTCAGAGTGGAGCAGGGTAGCAACTTGTTGGATGAACTAATGGTCACAAATTTTTGTAACAGACACACATCAGGAAGGCCACAACTGCATTTTCAGCAATGGTTGTGGTATTGTTATTGTTAAATTTCAGATGGTTGGAAGAAGATTAGGAGTGAATTTATGAAAAAATAAGTCAGAAAAATTGAAAAAAGAACAAATCAACAAAAGACAGAACTGAGCAGACAAAACCTTTGATTATATGTAATTGGTCTTTTATCTAGTTCTGAAGTAACTGTTGTGAAGTATGCATAAATAGTTTGTGCACAGACACAGTAAATAGCTTGCTTCATTAGGATCTTTATTGGCTTGACTTAGGTCTCTGTTGGCTGCTACTCCTTTGTGTCAGTTTCATTTTTTGAGTGTGGGAGTCTCCACACTGTAGAGTATCTATGCATCCTCTATCAGTCCATCCATTTATTTGTTTATGCATATATGTATGTATGAGAGGGAACCCCCAAATTCCCAGAATAAATCAATAGCACAGGAAAAAGAAATACAATAAGACCTCACCATGACGGAATAATTGGGGCCCCAAGCCATTCCGAAAAAAGCAAAATTCTGATAAAAGCGACATCCAGACTTCCCCCTGCTAACCTGGACTTTTTCCGATATATCAGACATTAGTCCGGATCACACTAACAGTTTTAAAACTGTTTTCACTACCATTACAGTACTGTACTGTATTATACCTTCACGACAATAATCAGATGGTATAATATATATAATAATACTGTACTGTACACTGATAAAACACGTCTTTTATTTACCTTATTGTGGTGAACATAGCTGAAGTGGTCACGCAGTCTGGACTGCTTCTGGCTTTATTGGACTTTTTCTGATATACTGTAATTTACAGAAATTTAGTCCGATAGCTCCTCAATTCCAATAAAAGCGAATTCTGTCTATTGAAGTCCATTATATCGAGGTTTTACTGTACAGTAGTTCCCTGTTGCACCTGTTGGCACCACCTGTGTGCAGTTTGGTGAAACATTCTGCCATGTGGCATTGCACTGAGAGGGTCAAGTCTGTACTTCTGGAATTTTTTTCCTTGTTCATGCACGTGGTCTTTGCGATTTTTGTCGTCAAACTACTAAGGCAGATTTGATTGAACGGAGTGTCCACTGATATATATATACTGTATATATATATATATATATATATATATATATATATATATACAGTACCCTCGCGTCCAACACGGTAATATTGTCATGCATGGGTCACGTGTTGGACCAAAAACGTGTTGGACTAACTACAGAGCTTATGGGGAAAAATGAATTATGTCAGCAACCCTAGGAAAAGTCACCCTAAATACCTACCATATACCTATACATATATTGGTACTATTGTAATTATAATAAATGGTACTGTGCTATGAATGATAACTAACCTCTTAGGATAGTGTTGGTGGGCTTGCTGGGAATGGAAGGTGGTATCCAAGGCTGTACATAGTCCTACTGGGTCCCCGGAGGATGGCTGCTGGCGTCACAAGCGGGTAATGACTGTTGCTTCTCCTCAACCTCCCTCATAAATCCTTTGAAATCACACTCAGAATCATTATCTTCGTCCACAGCCATGGAAGGTCCTGCTTCTGCCTGTCCTAGCACTCTGTAATCCTCGACAAACGGCATGCTTCTCACACTATTGCCAGAGCCCCGTCTCGTGACTGTGGAAAGTGATCGCTGTCGCTGACTCGGTAGAGAATAAGAAGAAGCAACTTTGTTTATAAACTGGTACACATG
>NC_137047.1:21987423-22022423 GCF_032717465.1 Coenobita brevimanus
AGGTATATGAGAGAGGGGGGTGTGAGTTGGGAGCAGGGGAGTGAAATGGCGGGGGACAGGGCGACTTGGAGGCGATTTGTTTGTGGCCACCCCAAACGGGATTGAGGCGTCTGGCAATAGATAGATAGATAGATAGACAAACTGAACCCGCAGTTTAACATTACAGTGCTGAGGTGTCAACAGGAAAGCATCAGATGCAAATGTCCAGAGATGTGGTGCACCCAGAAATGGCTGATGCATCACGACAACACTCCATCACACACCACATTGTCAATTTCAGCAGCTTTTGGCCAAAAACAGTGTTGTTATTGCATCACATCCCTCGTACTCACCAGATCATGCTCCCTGTGATTTTTCTCTTGTTCCATAAGATTAAATTAGAGCTGAATAACAGAAGATTTGACAACTTAGCAGAAATCCAGGAAAAAATGTAAGTATCTCTGGAAAAGGTAACAAAAGATTACTATAGTGTTTCCAGGAATGGTAAAAGTGCTGGGACAAGTGTACAGCATCTCAAGAGGAGTACCAGTACTTTGATGAAAACTAAAGTGGATTTGCTGTAAGTTTTGTAATGAAGTTTTTTGTTAACAGTTCCATGAAGTTTGGGGTCTCCCCTTGTAGGCATGTATGTATGAATTTGTCTGTGTCAGTTTATCTAAAACTATCTCATTTAGTCCTTTATTCCCCCATTATGAGCGTAAGGGCCTGGGGCTAGGCTTTTCAGGCCTAACATTTAAGGCAAGGGTGACCAGCAATCTGTCAGCATGAGGCATTATACAGTTAATAAACTTCAGCCGCCCTTCTGATGTAAATCATAAGGACCACATCCAGTGGGAGTGCCTGTATCACATACTAGATTATCAAATATTCAGTTGGTTATATAGGTGGCAGTCAGTTTAGTAAATGGTGTTCTGGGTTACAGGAAACCATTTACCTTGTCACTCAGTTTGGTATAAAGTCACCTGAAGGTAGGATAACATCAAGTGAGTGAATGATGGACACCCTCGCCTTTCATAGTGCCCGCACACTACACAAGAAACTTTCTCCAGACTTCATTTCATTTCTCAATGGTCATTTTCTCAGAATTTTCTGCACTCTACATAAGAAAATTTCTCCAGACATCATTTTATTTCATACTGATAATTTTCTCATAATTTTATGCTAAAGGTAGCTCCTCAGAAATGGAGCATTTTATTTAACAAAAGTTTCAGGTACTATGGTGCCCAAAGCTGGCATTTGTATAAGTCACAGCTCAGATGTGCAGAATCTGTCTTTCTCTCTGTCTCTTTGTGTATCTATGTATGTATCTATCTATCTGTTTCTCTGTATGTCTGTCTATTTATATCTGTGTGTCTGTGTAATGAGTTTTGGTTTATCTTTCATTTCATTTTTTACATTATGAGATAGACAAAATGAAGATTATATTGTACAATATTAAATGTCATTGTTATTAGATATGTACGGTATACTGCATGGCATGAAAATTCACAAATAAAACTAGCCTTTCACCTGTTGTTGTCATAGCCTCTGAATAATTTAATTCTTTTCCAGTCCCATGATTGAGATGACGCTGCCAAGTAGCTGTGACCCTACACTGGCTCCTCCTGGCTGCCATGTTGCGCTTTTCTTCACCCAATATATCCCTTACACCCGTGCTGATGGACGTCCTTGGGATGACTCTTCCAAGACAGAATATGCAAACAAGGTAAATACAGACAATCCTAATAATAATTAATGGTTGTTTGTAAATGTAAGAATGTTTCTGTGAAATAGGTACAGTTGGCCAAGTTTCCAACACATGGCATTTCCAGTGCATTCCTTGTGCGAGGTCTGAACTCCTGGATTTAGAAGCATGGATCATTATATCATTCATAACTGATAGGACTGGAGTGTAAGGTGATGAGCGGAGTTGATGGATGGTGTGGTGTAGGAATTAAGAAAGGTCTGGGTATAGAGGAAAGAAGAGTGGAAGACGGCAAAAGAATTACCTCTGTTGATAGATATTAAGGCATCTGGTAATAGACAGATAGATAGATGGGTACTCTATCTCTTATCCAGCTGCCTAGAAACTGGATTTCCCCAAATCTGTCAATTTTTAAGGTCTTCCTGGGCATATTCTTTCTCTTGTTAGAGTAAAAAATATAATTACTGTACTTTGAAAGAAAAAAAGGAATTTCTTGCTGTTATTAGTTTCCAAAATCACCTGCATTTTCATGTGGATGCTGTCTCGGTCAATAGTTCAAATTCTTGTCACTACATGGTGTTCTGGTATTGGTCAGATTATCACCCCCAGATGTACAGTTGATGTTGCACAGAAACTTCCATTTTCAACTTTGCCACTAAACGCTATTATTAGTCTCTTTACATCATCAAAAAGAGGAAGTCAAACCCTCATTGATTGTGAAACTGTCAGTAGGATATACTTATTCATAAGAATAACAAAGAATATTTAAATAATTAAGAAAATTAAAGAGGTGCTTCAATAAAGTTGCTTAGTGACCAGGAGAGTGTCAGCACCTCCACTGTTCATGACTAAGAATAAAAAAATCAGTTCTTCAAAGTTTTACATAAATGTAGGACTGTTGTGTTATCTATTCTCATAGTTCAAACAAACTCACATTTTCCTTTAAATAAATCAAACTTGGATAAAGTATGTAAAGCGTGATTAAATACAACTGATAATCTCAGCACAAATCTTTAAGTGCAAGTGCACAAAACATGGGATAAACTATGACTCTCGCTTTCTTCTTTGACTTGACACACACACACACACACACACACACACACACGTCTGTACCGGCGCTCCATACCAGCTCAACACGACCAGAGGCATTACCTAAATAAGTATCTTTGAATGAGTCAAGCTCTGTACCAGGTTAGACTAAATGATTTTTCATTATTAAAAGGAAAAGAAATAATAAGCTTAAATAAGACTGGTTCAAACAACAAAGAACCACGATGCGTTGAGTCAGCTGGGTTTGTTTATACTACAGCAAGACGGGGAAAGCGTGCATACTTGTAAGTACACACTCTGTTCATTTAGTATTACAAAATGGATACATACTTCAGTAAAACAAATTTGGAAAAGAAAAGGGATAAAAGTAAAAAGCAAAATGATGATTTCTACCAAGAACTGGTTGAAGTGGAGACTCACAATAGACTGGTTGAACTTGTACACAAACTAGAAATGGCTTTCAAAAATGAAATTGATGAAATAAAGAAGCAAATGCACTTGCAAAAGGAAGAGATAGAAAAACTGGGAAGGGAGGCCAATAAGAAAGACACAACCATCAGTGAACTAACAGTGGAATTGAATACCCTTAGGAAGAAAGTGAGTGAAATGGGAAGTACAGTAGTTAATCACGAAAGTGTAATGGAAGAGTTAAAAAATGACACAGAGACAATTCGACAAGCAAGCAGTCTTATGGACCAGAGTAGTGATACTGAGGAGAAGCTAACACAGGTGAATGAAGCTGTGCAAAGCTACAAAAATGATGTAGAAATCACGTATGCTGAAATGGTGAAAGTAAAGAAAGACTTAGAAACAAGGGTGGAGGAAAAAAACATTAAAAAGGAAGTGAAAAGAATAATCCAAAACAATCCAAAGTTAGTCAGAGATTCAGTAGAAATAAATAAATCAATAGTAATCACTGGTATAGAAGAGGAAGAAATTAAAAACAAAATCACTAGAGACAAAAAGGAGACGGCAAATATAATGAGCTTACTGAAAGAAGTATCAGAGGAAATCTGTAGTAAAGACATAGAGGAACACAAAAGGTTAGGGAAATATGAGAAAAGCAAGACAAGACCTCTAAAGGTGACTTTCCAGAGTGTAAACACTGTGGAAGAGATACAAAAAAAATGCAAAGAATCTTATGGAAAAAGAGGAGTTCAAAAATGTATGGATAAAAAGATGCCTAACACAAGAGGAACTGGAATTACTGAAAGAGAAAAGGGAGGAAGCAAAAACAAAAAATGAGGGAAGATCAGAAGGGGACAAGAAGAAATTTTTTTACAAAGTAATAGGATTGCAGGTACGAAAGTGGTACACAAACAGGATGGAAGAAAAAGGAGGAAGTTAGTAGAACCATGTCATGACAAGTATATAAACAAGATGATAAAGTTGATGTACTCAAATGTGGATGGAATGGTATCTAAATTACTAGAGATGAATGATTATGTCAGAGAAAATGAACCACAAATAATATGCCTAACTGAGACAAAATTAACACCAAGGATATCCAATGACATACTAAACTTAGAGGAATACAATATATGGAGAAGAGACAGAAATTTAAAAAAAGGAGGAGGAATTATAATATTAACTAAGAAAAATCTAAAAGTCAAGGAAATAAACCAAGATATACCATCACAAGTAGAAGTGATTGCAGTAGAGATCGACACATCTGAAGGTAAAGTAATTGTAGGCAATTTGTATATGCCACCCAGATCAAACACATGGGAAAGAGACGAATATGAGGACCTGGCAGAGAGTACAATTCAGAGTATAAGATCCTTGCTACATAAAATGGAAGAGAAATCGGAAAGAATTATACTAACTGGGGATTTCAATACAAATATAAATTGGAATACTCTAGATATAAATAGCCAAGAAAGCTGTTGGGACCAAAAGCTCCTGGATCTCGTACAAGAGTTTTTCATAACGCAACATGTGAGGGAAACCACTAGAAAAAGAGGACTTGATGTACCTTCAGTGCTAGATCTAATATTTACTAGGCAAGAAAATGACATTGACAGTTTGATATATCACCCTCCACTCAGCAAAAGCGATCATGCAGTACTAAATTATAACTTCAGGATAGCATATGACATAGTAAACAGCAATGACAGTTACAAAAAGAGACTAAACTATAAAAAGGGAAATTGTCAAGACCTAAAGAAGTATTTCTTAGAAGTTGATTGGGAAAATGAGCTTAGAGGACAAGATTTAAATGCTGTATATAAAAATTTTTGTGAATTTTATGAAATAGGAGTCCAGAAGTACATCCCACAGCACAAAGAAGCAGATAAGAAAATACAGAAATGGTTCAATACAGAATGTAAAAAATCAAAAGAAAGAAGAGATTTGTTGTGGAATAGATACAGAAGACACAATAGTGAAAGGGCGTATAATAATTACAAACAGGCAAGAAACGACTATACAAGAATAAGGAGGGAAGCCCAAAAACAGTTTGCGGAGGATATAATAAATAAAAGTAGTGATCAACCAAAGCTGTTTTACAGCTATATCAGAAGCAAAACCAAAGTAAAAGATATAATACAATCCATCACGGACGAGGGAATCACTTATACACAAGAGAAAGATATTTGTGAAGCACTAAATAAGAATTTCCAATTAGTTTTTACAGAAGAAAAAAATTTTGAGAGGGAATATGTGGAACACGCATGTCCACACATACTACCAGATATACAAATAGCAGAAAATGTAATACAAGAGGAGTTAAGTAGATTAGACAGAGGAAAAGCAAGTGGTCCTGATGAAATTTCATGTTGGGTGTTACGAGAATGTGCAAAGGAGTTAAGTAAACCATTATTTTTAATTTTCAAGAAATCCTTGAGTCAAGGTAAACTACCTGATATTTGGAAAAAAGCAAATATAGTCCCCTTATTCAAGAAAGGAAATAGACAAAATCCTCTCAACTACCGACCAGTATCACTGACCAGTGTTGTAAGCAAGGTATTAGAAAAGCTTGGGTAAATCATCTAGAAGAACACAGTATGATAACAGAAAGACAGTTTGGTTTCAGAAAAGGAAAATCATGTGTTACTAATCTGTTGAGCTACTATGACAGAGTAACAAACACAATACAGGAAAGGGAAGGATGGGTGGACAGTATCTATTTAGATTTCAAGAAAGCTTTTGACACAGTACCACACCAAAGACTTTTATGGAAGCTGTACCATCAAGGAGGAATTCGAGGCAAACTGTTTTGTTGGATGCAAGACTTTCTCATAAAAAGAGAAATGAGGACAGTACTAAGAGGAAACTACTCATCATGGAAAGAAGTGACTAGTGGAGTACCACAGGGTTCGGTGCTGGCACCAATCATGTTTCTAGTGTACATAAATGATGTAAACAGTAACACTGGAAATGAGAGCTATCTGAATATGTTTGCAGATGATGCAAAAATACAAAGGAGAATTACTAGCACAGACTCTTGTAGCGAGCTACAAGAAGAATTAAATAAACTTCATGAATGGAGTAGTACATGGCAAATGGAATTCAATGTGGACAAGTGTCATGTAATCAAGTTTGGTAAAAGTGGAAAAAGACCTGATTGGGATTATAAGTTAGGAAATAAAACCCTATACACATCAGAAAAAGAGAAAGACCTAGGTGTGATTATCAATAACAGACTATCTCCGGCTGACCACATCGGCGAGAAGGTACGGAACATGTATACACTGCTTGCAAATATGAGAATAGCATTCACATACATAAATGAAGACATGCTAAGAAGGATAATAACATCATTCATTAGACCAACCCTGGAATATACAGTGCTCGTCAGAAGTATGGAGCGCCCTGCGTCCCTCCTGAGAAACAAACCTTTCAACATTGAAAAAACATATAAATAATGCATTTTATTTACCTTTAGTGCTTCGTAGGGTAGCCTTTATGTTTCTTCACGGACCTGAGACGTCTTGGAAGTGAAAGGGCGAGGCTCCTGAGGTGCTGGAGCGGTATTTTGTCCCAGGAGTCACGAATGGCGGCTTCCAGCTTAGGCAGAGAGCTCACGTCCTTCCCTTGGAGACTCTTCTTTACGAGGTACCAGAGGTTTTCAATCGGGTTGAGGTCTGGGCTATTTCCTGGCCAGTCTGTCATGAATGATACCTCGCAGTCACGAAGCCAATTGGTGACCGATTTGGCCTTGTGAGCAGGTGCACCGTCCTGCTGAAACACTTGTGCACCTGTTAGCTCGAAGGAGTCTGGTAAATGATCACACAGAAGCTCCAGGTAAACATCCTGATTCACTCTGAGGTTCTTGGGAAGTACAACAAGCTTCCCCAAACCCTTCCCTGAGAAACAACCCCATACCATGAGTGAATCAGGATGTTTAACTGTGCTTTCTACATACCGTGGGTCAAGTGGGTCACTACCTTTGCGTGCTCCTCTGTTACAGGTAACACTAAACGTTGCCTCATCAGACCACAACACTGACAACCATTGCTCATCACCCCAGTTTAGATATTTATTAGCAAAGGCAAGCCTACGAATTCTCTGGCTGCTAGAGAGAAGAGGCTTTTTCACAGGCCTGTGACTTGTGTAACCAAGCTCTTGCACCCTACGAGACACTGTTCTCACTGACACCTCACCAAACACTTCTGGGTTGCTCTCCTTAATTTTCCTTGCACTCACACGAGGATTAAACTCCACTGCACGTTTTAAAACATTAACAGACCTTGGGGAAGTTTTCCTAGGCCTACCAGACCTCGGTTTCTTTGTGGGAACTTCACCACTGTTTTCCTCCCGAAACCGCGCACACCAACGACGCACTGTCGATCGTGCCACACCAACCAATTCACTAATTTCCTTTGTCTGGTGGCCTGCCTCCTTTAGAGCAATGATCTGGGATATGATTTCACTCGATAGTTCAGGGGTAGGTGCCATAACAAAGTTTTAAAGGCCAAAACACTGCGGGACACTCGGTAAAAAATGGCGCAATTTGAGAGGGACACTCGGCGGAGTTCCTCTCTCTCAGGCAGCCCGTGGGCGACTGAGGCGGGAACCAACCAGCGTGTCGGAAGGCCTCAGGCTACCGTGACGTCATGCTCGGAGCTCAAACTTGTGGCTCAATTCTTACCCCCAAAAATGGGTGATTCTTTTTGGGCCATAAGTATTGCGCGCCCGGCGGACAACGCTGAATACTTCTGACGAGTACTGTACATCAGTAGTCTGGAGTCCTCATCTCAAAAAGCATATAGACAAGATTGAAAAAGTTCAAAGGGCCGCTACAAGATGGATACCAAGCTTAAGGGACCTAAGCTACGAAGAAAGACTAAATAAATTGAATCTAAGAACACTACAGGAGCGAAGGAAAAGAGGTGACATGATAATGCTGTATAAGTGCATATCAGGAAAGGAGAAAATAGACATAAATGATTACTTAACATATGGAGAAGCATCAGCAAGAGGACACTGCAAAAAACTGCATAAGAAGAGAGGTGATAAAGACGTAAGGAAATTCAGTTTCCCAAACAGAGCAATTGATCAATGGAATGCACTACCGAATGAAATAGTATGTGCCAAAACAATTCACAAATTTAAGGATATGTATGATAAATATGGTCTAAGACACGGGACAGTACGAGCTTGACTCATTCCTGTAAAGATACAATTAGGTAAGAACACACACACACACACACACACACACACACACACACACACACACACACACACACACATTGATTGCATTAGAGATTAACGCATCTGAGGGGAAAGTAAGTGTGGCAAATTTATACATGCCACCGAAAACAAACACTTGGGAAAGAGGCGAATATGAAGACCTGGCAGAAGGTATGTTCAAAGTTTAAGAACATTACTTCATAGAATGTAAGAGGAATCTGAAAGTACTATTCTAACTGAAGATTTCAGTTCAGATATAAATTGGAATACTCTAGATGTAAGAAACCATGAAAGCCGTTGAGATCAAAAGCTCCTGGATCTTGTGCAGGAGTTTTTCCTAACACAGCATGTAAAGGAAAACACCAGAATAAGAGGACTTGATGATCCTTTAGTATTAGGTCTTATATTTACTAGGCTAGAAAATGATATTGACAGTATAAAGTATCACCTTTCGTTTGGCATAAGTGACCATGGAGTATTAAATTGCAACTTCAGGATTGCATATGACATATTTGCCAGTAATGAGAATTACAAAAAGAGTCTAAACTACGAAAAGGGCAACTACCATGACTTGAAGAAGTACGGCTTAGAAATAGATTGGGAAAAGGAGCTTAGAGGACAAGATTTAAATGTTACGTATAGAAAATTCTGTGATTCTTATGAAATAGGAGTCCAAAATTACATCCCTCAGCACAAAGAAGCAAAAATGAAAATAAAGAAATGGCTTAATAGAGAATGTAAAAAAATCAAAAGAAAAAGAAACTTGCTGTGGAGCAGATATAATTGATACAGTAGTGTAGGGCATATAACAACTATAAACAGGCAAGAACTTATTATACAGGGATAAGGAGGGAAGCCCAAAGACAGTTTGAGGAACACTGTATAACTAAAAGTAGCGATCAACCTAAGCTATTTCGCAGCTACATCCGAAGCAAAACCAAAGTTAAAGATGAAATGCAGTCCATTATGGACGAGGGGATCATCTATACACAAGAGAAAGATATTTCTGAAGCACTAAATAAAAACTTCCAATCAGTTTTTCAAGAAGAAAATAATTTTGAAAGAGATGCTCCACAGGCACGATTGGTTGAAGCAGAGAAAGATAGATTTTGGGATGATTTAATACGTGTAGTAGGTGGTATGCGGGATGATGAGATAGTGGTTTTGGGAGGGGACTTAAATGGTCATGTAGGTAAAGCAGCACAAGGTTATGAAGGAGTACATGAGGGATGTGCTTATGGTATAAGGAATGTGGAAGGGGAAAGGATACTCGAGTTTGGGGAGGCAACGGACATGATTATGTGCAACACATATTTTAGGAAAAGAGAGAGTAGGTTAATTACGTATGAGTCTGGGGGAAATAGCAGTCAGATAGATTATTTTCTGGTTAGGAGGGCTGATAGGAGGTTAGTGAGGGATGTTAAAGTTATAGGAAGTGAGGAGTGTGTGCAGCAGCACAAAACATTGATTTGTGATATGGTGCTTAAAGAACGAGTGATGAAAAGAGGACTTATGTACCTAGGAGGAAAATATGGAAGCTGAAAAACCAAGTAGTAAGGGATGCCTTCTATAGCGAGATGAGGAGAGTGGTGGCTGAACAGGGAGCTGTAGACAGAGGTATTAATGAACAGTACAGAGCCCTCAAGAACAACCTCTTGAGAGTTACTGATGTAACATGCGATTGGACAAGAGAACCACCAAGACATAAAGTAACTTGATGGTGGGATGAGGGTGTAGAAGCTGCAGTTAAGGAGAAAAGAAGGCTTTTCGGGAATGGAAGAAGGGTGGTAGCAAGGACAAATACTTGGCTGCCAACCATAGGGCTAGAAGAGAGGTATACAGGGCAAAGTCTGGGTCACAAAGACTTTTACTTGATAACATAAATCATAGGGAAAAGAAAAATATGATATTTAAGGTGGCAAATCAGATGAGGAGGGATAATGGGGATATTATAGGTGAGCAGTGTGTGAAGAATGATGAAGGAAGGGTAATGGTGAACAGTGATGATATTAAAGATGCATGGAGAGAGCATTATAGCCAGTTGTTGAATGAGGAGTTTGACTGGGACAGGGAAGGTTTGGAGCCAACAGATCCAGTGTTTGGCCCTTGGCCTTTGATTAATGCTGCCATTGTGAGTGAGGCAATAGGCAGGATGAAGGTGAAGAAGGCAGCAGGTGTGTCTGGGTTGACTGCCGAAATGTTGAAGGCCTCAGGAGATATAGAGGTGAGGTTAGTCACTGCCCTGATAAATATGATTATTTATGAGTGTGTTGTCCCAGATGATTGGCTGAAGAGTGTAATTGTAAATGTGTATAAAGGGAAGGGTGATGCCCTGGAAAGAAGAAATTATAGAGGTATAAAGCTTTTAGATCAGATAATGAAGGTGATGGAGAGAGTTTTAGAAGGTATGATTAGAGAAACAGTGAATATTGATGAGATGCAGTTTGGGTTTATGCCAGGTAGGGGGACCACTGATGCCATATTCATTGTTCGACAGCTTCAGGAAAAATATATTGGTAGGAGAAGGGATCTGTATTTTGTTTTTGTTGATTTGGAAAAGGCCTTTGACAGAGTCCCTAGAGAGTTGGTGAAGTGGCAATGAGAAAGTTTTGCTTGGAGGAGTGGCTGGTTAGAGTGGTTATGGCTATGTATGTGGGTGCTCGCACCCAGGTAAGAGTGAATGGAGATTTGAGTGATGAGTTTTCCGTGAATGTTGGTGTGAATCAGGGGTCAGTTTTGAGTCCCATGTTGTTTATCATGGTACTTGAAGTCATCTCATGTGACTTTAGAAACGGGCTCCCGTGGGAGATGTTGTATGCAGATGATTTGGTGATGATTGCAGAGAACGAGAAGGAGGTGGAGGAAAGGTTTAGCAAGTGGAGAGATGGTATGGGGCACAAGGGTTTAAGGGTAAATGCAGATAAAACAGAAGTGATGATATCTAGGGTTGGTGGCAGTACTGTTAAAGACAAGGGAGAGTGGCCATGTGCAGTTTGCCACAAGGGTGTGGGAAGTAATTCCATGTTGTGTAGTGTTAGTGATAAATGGGTGCACAAGAGTTGTAGTGGTATCAGAGGTAGACTGCAAGATAATGCTCATTTTATGTGTACAGCGTTTCGGGGAGAGCAGGTGGAGATTGTCAGGCGTGAAAGGATCGAACTTGCTGGTGAATCTCTTGAATGTGTGGAAGAGTTTTGTTATTTGGGAGACATGGTGTGGGGCTGGAGGTAGCTCTGTGGCTAGGGTGAGAAGTGGTTGGAAGAAGTTCAGAGAGCTGTTGCCTCTCCTGACATTGAGAGGACTCTCCCAACATGCTAAGGGGTCTTTGTATGCAGCATGTGTAAGGAGTGTAATGCTGTATGGTAGTGAGACCTGGGCAGTAAAGGAGGAGGATATTCGCCAGCTCAGACGTACAGAAATGACAATGATTAGGTGGATGTGTAGTGCGTCCCTGCGTGCAAGGTCTGGAGGGGCTGGGTTTACGATGGAAGAGTTGGGAGGTAGGATGGGACTGGAGTGTATTGGTGTTGTGATGAGGAGAGGTAGATTGAGATGGTTTGGACATGTGGAGAGGATGGGGGATGATAATTGGGTGAGGAAGGTGAGAAGTGTTAATATTGGGGGTGGGGTTATGAGGGGTAGACCGAGAAAGACATGGAACGAGGCCAATAAGTGTGACCTCAGGGTTAAGGGACTGAACAGGGAGGCCGCAATGGATTGTGCAGCATGGAGAGCCGCCATTAAGTGACCATGGCCGACGCATGCAAGCATATTGGAGCCTTTAAAAACGAAAACGATGATATGGATCATGCATGCCCATACATACTACCAGATACACTCGACCCTCCATTTCCCCTTACCCCAAATTCCCGGATTTTTTATTTCATGGACACGGGCTGAAGCCAGACAATATTATCAAATGCCAGACAATTGCCTGTACAGTGAGTCTTTGATATACTAAAGGGATAGGGGCCAAAAAAACTTTCATAATTCGAAATTTCGTATATTGGAACGATTTTCCCCACTGAAATATACATATAAATGGGGGAGATGCATCCCAGGACCCCCTCGGACCCCCCACCTAAACTTTACCCTCCCCCCCTATTGAGAAGTAAGCAATACCTGTATACTGTTGTAGAGAAGGAGGTGGCCATATTCTTGTACATCTCCTTCTTCTTCGTCACACTGGGGAAACTTCAAGGCCTGAAGCATGCCCAATCCCCGAGACTCTCCTACCCCTCCTCATGGGGTCCTATAATTTCCAATTTCCTTTCCAGAATTAGCTTCTTCTTTGCAGCGGGCTCCCCCAATGCTGGAGATGATGCAGGGCGCTTGGGAGGCATGGCGAAACAATATGAAAAGGTGAAGAGCTGTGAAAATATCCTCACGTACAGCGAAGCTGTGAGGAGAGGAGGGACATGGACTCACCTGAGAAGCGCAAGAAAGTTCGTTTACCAGAGAGGGGTTAGTTCATTTTCTCTCGTCAAGCAAGCATGGTGCTGTGCATCGCGCCCATTTTGAATTTTTCATATAGTATTCCATTAACCCCTTCATAGCTGCTGGCCTTGAACAATACTTCACTGTTTCGGTGTCAGTGACGTTGAGTTAGGGCGTCCTGTAAAAAACTGCGAACAATTACGGGAAGGGAATGAAGGTCACTGGTGTGTTTACACGACCCTACTCTACCATCACATCAGTCAGGCCTGTTCAGTCCAGATATATTCGCCGATGTTTACATGCTTATGTTACATGCGCTCAGATCTTGAGTAAGTTTCTTTCAGCGAGAGAATATAATTTACCACCCTCAAAATAGTCAGAAAAATATAGAAGACAAACTAGAGGAATATGAACTGAATTGGTAAGGTCTTTAGGCTGTATGCTTACACGAAAGATTATGGGTTTTACAATTTTAAGAGACGATATGGAACAAAAATGTTTGCTAATTAGAAAAAAAAAATTACTCTTTCATCCCACATGTTCTCGTAGGTTAGAATTCAGTTCCACATTCATCATTCGGTATCGCTCTTCCCAATATATTTCGGACCGACTGAGCACAGTTATTTCTGCTCCTTAAAGTTAGTGTACATTTACTGCTCATTCTTTTGTATGTGTGAAAGAGAGAGGACTGATACAAACAATAATGTATTCCATTATCGCTTTCATTGCTGCTGGCCTTGAACAACGCCTTACTGTACCGATGTCAGTGACGTTGAGTTAGGATGAGCTCTAAAAAACTACGGGCAATTATGGGAAGGGAATGAAGGTCGCAGGTGTGTTTAGACGACCCTACTCTACCATCCCAAGCAGTAGGCATTCACAGTTCACTTCATCCCAGATGTTTTCGCCAATGTTTACATGCTAATGTAATACGCATCCTAATTTTATTAATTCTTACATGAATCATAGCAAATCACAGGATGGATTTAGAGGAAAAAAATAATAATAAAAAAAAAAAAAGCCAGGTGTGTCAGATGAGTCTTTTCATATATCTAAGAAAAAGAAATTGATTTTAGAACTTTGAAAAAATGGTCCCGAGGCCGATGACGAGAGCACGCAAAGTTCTGAACCCTCAGCCATTGAGGGGACTAAACATACGCTTTACTTTAATCAGTAAAAGCACCTTTCCACATCAGTTTTTCCTGATAGTCTGTTATATTTTTCAGATTATTTCTGGGTTGGTAAATACAGTAAACGTTTCTTGTTAAATCTGTTTCCCCATTGTTTTTAGCTGCTCTGGTGTGACAGCTTTTGTTTATTTCGTTAACATAATGATGGAATGGACTATTCTTCCCTAAGTGTTTAACTAAACCTGGCCTAACCGAGCTTATCTGTAGCTAATAATTTAACCTAACCTACAATGAAAGACACAAGTATCTTTCCAAAGTCTGACGAATATAGGGTGGAAAAATCGAACCATTTGAAACACGCACTAATGGAAACAGGGTTTTCATTGTATTTCACCTGATGTAAATATTTTTCAGACGGAACTGGGAAGATAGTTGTGTCTTTCATTGTACACTCGCACCAAAACATATCGGTGCACACTCGACACAAAACAATTTGAGACATGGACGATGGCTACTGGGAACTGAACAACGATTTTGTTCCCATGCTGATAAACTTGCTCTCTCATGGATGCAATATATGGCCAGTTTATGACATTTTCTAGTCCGTACTGTTATTATATGCATAGCAAAGTAGTTACAAATAAATCCTACCGAGAATTCATGAGCTATAATGGTCATTTCGGATATCATCGTTCCTTACCTGTGGGATAGTTTTTGGTGTGACTGTACATTTACCGGTAAATAAATCAATCTAACAGTACTTGTGTTTTGTTTCCGCCAGATTAATCGTGATTTCAGACTATTCAGGCACCTCTTCACACCATATAGTCTGGATTATAGGACTGTGTCAGATTTTTCTTTCTTATCGATTTTCGTACCATCGAGATATTTTCGTATTGTGGAATTTGTCCTATATTCATCGCTTTTGTACCATCAAAAATTCGTACTTCAGGTTTTCATATGTCGAAGACTCACTGTACTAACTGGAGATTTTAATACAAATACTCTAGATATAATAAGCCAAGAAGGCTGTTGGGATCGAAAATTCCTGGATCTCGTGCAGGAGTTTTTCCTAACGCAACATGTAAGGGAAAGCACCAGAAAAAGAGGATTCAGTGTACGCTCAGTGCAAGATCTTGTATTTACTAGGTAAGAACACGATGTTGACAATTTAATGTATCACCCACCATTTGGCAAAAGCGACCATGCAGTACTAAATGGCTACTTCATGATTGCATATGACATAGTTAACAGGAGTGAAAGTTACAAAAAGAGCCCAAATTATAAAAAGGGAAACTATCATGACCTAAAGAAGTCTATCTATCTATCTATCTATCTAGCCCGACGCCCTAATCCCGCAAAGGGTGGCCGCAGACAAAACGCCTCCAAGTCACTCTGTCACCCACCATTCGACTACCCTCCCCCCAACTCACCCCCCCCTCCCTCATATACCTCTCAACTCCATCCCTCCACCTCATCCTCGGTCTACCCCTCCCTCTCCCTCCCTCCACCTCACCTACATACACCCTATTAGTCAGTCTTTCATTCTCCATTCTCTCCACATGTCCAAACCACCTCAGTGTATTTCTCCTAATCTTTTCAACCACGTCCACATCTACCCCACAACGTTCCTTCACTTCTTCATTCGTCAACCTGTCCCTCCACGTCACTCCACATGCTCCTCTCAAGTAACTCATTTCCACTGCTCTCACTCTTGACTTGTTCCCCTCTTGCAAGGTCCACGCCTCACTTCCATACGTCAGGGTAGGGATCACAATACCATCATGCAGTGACTTCTTAACTTCCATACTCACCTCCCTATTTCTCATCACTGCTTTCAGTGTACCAACAACCTTTCTTCCCTGCTGTACCCTTTCACGTACTTCATCCCCCAAAGTTCCATCCTTACTCATCACACTACCCAAGTGCTTGAATGCACTCACATTCTCCATATCCTCACCATCCAACCTCACTGCACACTCTGTGACTTCATTCCTTTCAAACACCTTAACTTTACTTTTGTTTACATTAACTTTCAGCTTCCTCCTCCTACACACTGTCCCAAATTCATTCACCAAACCTTGCAACTCCCATTCATCTTCACTCAACAATACTGTATCATCAGCAAACAGCAACACCGGAAGCTTCCAAATCTCACCCTCATTCATTAGGGCCACCCCCACATCCACTGCCCTACCTTGCACCTCCTTTACAACCCCATCCATATATATATTAAACAGCCATGGAGACATCACACACCCCTGTTTCAGTCCCACATTGAGATCAAAGAACTCACTCAGCTCACCATCCACTCGCACCGTAGCCCTAGCTCCCTCGTACATACTCTTCACAGCACTCAACAATATCCCCTCCACTCCATATATTCTTAATACCTTCCACATACCTTGCCTATCTATTCTGTCATAAGCTTTCTCCAAGTCCATGAAGGCAGCATACACTTTCCTTCCCTTCTCTAGATACTTCTCCACTAAACATCTTAGAACAAATATCTGATCTACACACCTTTTTCCCTTCCTAAATCCCCCTTGTTCTTCTCCAACTAGCTCCTCTGTCATATGCCTAACCCTATCAATGAGTATTCTACCATATATTTTACCAGTCACACTAAGAAGGCAAATACCCCTATGGTTACCACATACTTCTCTCTCCCTTTTCCTTTGTACAGAGGAACAATTATACCTGATTTCCAGTCCTCTGGAACCCTTCCCTCTTCCCAAGCCAATCTACACAACTTCCACATCCACTCCACAACAATCTCACCCCCATACCTAAGCATTTCACCACACACTCCATCAATTCCTGGGGCCTTTCCCAGCTTAATCTTCTTCATCGCTTCCACTACTTCCGACCTACTGATCTCTTCCTCCCTCCTCTCATCTCTTCTTCTCCCAGCCATTCCCCAACCACTTATACTCACACTGCTTTCACTCTCTACATTCAACAAATCCTCAAAGTGCTCCTTCCATCTCCTCAATTTCTCTCTCTTCTCCACCAACAATCTATTATTCCTATCTTTCACTCCCCTACTGTTTCCCCTTTCACACTGCCTTACTTTCTTTACCTCCTTCCAAAACAATTTCTTACTCTCCCTCCATTTCACACTCAGATTCCTCCCAAACTCTTCATCCACTTTCTTCTTACTCTCCTTCACCAGTCTCTTAACCTCCCTTCTCCTGCTCACATATACCTCTCTTTTCTCTCTCTCATCTTCTCCCCTACCTCTACTCGCCAACCATTCACCATATGCCTTCTTCTTTTGTTCCACAGCTCGTTTCACCTCATCATTCCACCATGCTGTCCCTTGCACACCCTTGCATCTCCTCCTCACTCCACAAAGCGCCTCACACGTTGCGCTTATCTCTTCCGTGAATATCTTACATACGTCTTCCACCCCTTCCATCTGCTCTAGCTCATACCTTCCCAATCTTTCTTCCACTATGCTCTTATACTCTGTCATTTTCTCACTATCTTGCAATTTCTCCACTCTTCTCACAGGAGCTGCTTCCTCTTGTCTTCCCCTTCATCTCCTCAACCACTTTCTTTGCAGCTCTACCTTGGCCATCACTAAGTGATGGTCCGAGACTCCATTCCCCCACCCTCTCCACACTCTTGCATCCAACACTTGTCTTCTCATTCGCTCATCAACACACACGTAGTCTATCATTGCCTTTCGTTCAACAAGTTCACCATCCATCCTCCTCATTACTCTCCATGTATACCGGTGGATCATCTTATGACGAAGGTAGGTGTTGGCTATTGCCAACCCCTTACCAGCACAGATGTCCACCAAAGCACTACCATTCCCATCTACTTCAGCTGGCACACCCCACTGACCAACCACTCCATCCACTCGTACATTCCCAACTTTGCCATTCATGTCTCCAATCAACAGCACTCTCTCGCTCCTCTCAAACTTGTCCATACATGCTTCTACTCTCGCCCAAAACTCATCTTTCACTCTTGCCACTCGATCCTCTGTTGGAGCATACACACATACAATCGCCCATGCTTGTATACCTACTTTCATCCTCACCCATACAATCCTTGCACCCACTGTTCCATACTCTCTTATATTCTCCTTCCACTTCTTGCTTATCATCAGACATACTCCCTCTCTTGCCTTCTCATTCTCACTGACTCCCGCACATATACCTACACCATATTCCCATTCTCTCAACCTTTCACCTTCCCATTTAGTTTCAGTCAATCCACATACATCCACTTTTGCATCCTCAAGCACCTGGACAATCTCTCTCTCTTTCACTTCATCATTCACTCCTCTCACATTCCATGTTCCCATCCTCAGAATGTCCTTTGTCTGTTTCTTAGTCGTCAACGAATGGTCCGTCCGGGTCCGAGGCGCTTTATTCGCTTTTTTAGTTAGTTCTTTTTACGGGGTGGGGCACTAACCCACCACCAACCCTTTTAGTCGCCTCGTACGACAAGCAGGGATACTGGGGGAGTATTCTTGAAACCCCCCTACCCCCAGGGGGTAGGAAATAGATTGGGAAAAGGAGCTTAGAGGATAAGATTTACATCTATTCTATCTATCTATCTATAGCCCGGCGCCCTAATCCCGCAAAGGGTGGCCGGAGACAAAACGCCTCCAAGTCACTCTGTCACCCACCATTTGACTCCCCTCCCCCCAACTCACCCCCCCCTCCCTCATATACCTCTCAACTCCATCCCTCCACCTCATCCTCGGTCTACCCCTCCCTCTCCCTCCCTCCACCTCACCTACATACACCCTCTTAGTCAGTCTTTCATTCTCCATTCTCTCCACATATATAAAAAATTCTGTGAACTTTATGAAATAGGAGTCCAGAAGTACATTCCATAGCACAAAGAAGCAGAAAAAAAAATAAAGAAATGGTTCAGTACAGAATGTAAAAAACCAAAAGAAAAAAGAGATTTGTTATGGAATAGATACAGAAGACACGATAGCGAAAGGGCAATAACAACTATAAACAGGCAAGAAACGATTATACAAGGATAGGGAGGGAAGCCCAAAAACAGTTTGAGGAGGATATCATAAATAAAAGTAATGATCAACTGAAGCTATTTTTCAGCAACATCAGAAGCAAAACCAAATTAAAAGATAAAATACAATCCATTACGGATCAGGGGATCACTTATACACAAGAGAAGGATATTTGTGAAGCACTAAATAAGAACTTCCAATCAGTTTTTACAGAAGAAAATAATTTTGAGAGGGATGAAATGGAACATGCATGCCCACACATATTACCAGATATACAGATATCAGAAAAAGAAATACAGGAGGAGTTAAGTAAATTAGACAAAGGAAAAGCAAATGGTCCTGATGAAATTTCATGCTGGGTGCTACATGAATGTGCAAAGGAGTTTAGTAAACCATTATCTTTAATTTTGAAGAAATCCTTGAGACAAGGTAAAGTACCGGATATTTGGAAAAAAGCAAACACTGTTCCCTTATTCAAGAAAGGGAATAGACAAAATCCTCTCAACTACTGACCAGTATTACTAACCAGTGTTGTAAGCAAGGTGTTAGAAAAGGTGATAAGAAAAGCTTGGGTAAATCATCTAGAGGAACACAGTGTGATAATAGAAAGACAGTTTGGTTTCAGAAAAGGAAAATCCTGTGTTATTAATCTGTTGAGCCACTATGATAGAGTAGCAGACACATTACAGAAAAGAGAAGGATGGGTGGACTGTTTCTGTTTAGATTTCAAGAAAGCATTTGACAGAGTACCACACCAAAGACTTTTATGGAAACTGTACCATCAAGGCAGAATCCGAGGCAAACTGTACCGTTGGATGCAAGATTTGTCTGCAAAGAAGAGAAATGAGAACAATACTAAGGGGAAATTACTCATCATGGAGGGAAGTGACTAGCGGAGTTCCACAGGGCTCAGTGCTGGCACCAGTCTTGTTTTTTTTTTTTTTTTTTTTTTTTTTTTTGCCGCCAGGTATCCCCGAAGAGCTAAGGCGATGCCCCTGGATAGAGGACTTTTGGATTGGAGCGTGTAGCATTTTATGATCGGATGCCCTTCCTGATGTCTACCAATGGCCCTTGGGTGGATTCGATCCTCCGACCCTTCGGTCAGAGTGGAGCGCTCTAACCCACTGAGCCACGGCTGCTATATAAATCATATAGATAGCTATATAAATCATATAGATAGCAACATTGGAAATGAAACCTATCTAAATATGTTTGCTGATAATGCAGAAATACAAAGGACAGTTACCAGTGCAGACTCTTGTAAAGAGCTACAAGAAGAATTAAAGAAACCTCATGAATGGAGCAATACATGGCAAATGGAATTCAGTGTGGACAAGTGTCATGTTTTCAAGTTTGGTAAAAGTGGAAATAGACCTGATTGGGATTATAAGTCAGGAAATAAAACCTTACACACATCAGAAAGAGAGAAGGACGTAAGTGTGATTATTAATAACAGACTATCTCTGGCTGCCCACATCAGTGAGAAGATAGGGAACATGTATACACTGCTTGCAAACATGAGAATAGCATTCACATACATAAATGAAGACATGCTAAGAAAGATAATAACATCATTCATCAGACCAACCCTGGAGTATGCATCAGTAGTGTGGAGTCCTCATCTCAAAAAATAAATAGATAAGATTGAAAAAGTTCAAAAGGCCGCTACAAGATGGGTACCAAGCTTAAGGGATCTAAGCTATGAAGAATGACTAGAAAAAGTGAATCTGCCTTCCCTACAGGAGAGAAGGAAAAGAGGAGACATTTATCTATCCATCTATTGCCAGATGCCATAATCCCATAAGGGGTGGCCATTTGACTCTGAGTTATTTGTTTTACAGGGAGGGGCACTAACCCTTCACCAACCCACTTGCTGACATGTAGGAGCATGTATGGTTTGGTTATATGGTTACCACCCAGTGTTGTAAATGGTTTCTTGGTTTACAGGAAACCATTTGGCTTGTCACTCAATGTAAAGCTACCTGTAAAGGAAAGAAAAGCAATAAGAAGTGACAGGAAAGATAGGAGAAATAGGAAGAGAGGAGGGCAGGCACAGAAAAAGAATGATAAAGGCTAAGGAAGAAGTAGACAGCAGTACATCAAGTGAGTGGATGATGGTCGCCACCACCTACCACTACCACCTTTCTTTACGGGAATCGAAACCTTGTTCTCAGTCACGGACCAGGACCTTCCTCCTCTTTGTCCATGGGGTTTCTAGAGGAGACATGATTATGCTATATAAATGCATATCAGGGAAGGAGAAAATAGACATAAATGATTACAGAACCTATGGGGATGCATCAGCAAGAGGACACTGCAAAAAACCGCATTAAAAGAGAGGCGATTCCCAGATAGAGCAATTGATCAGTGGACAGTACAAGCTTGACTCATTCCTGTAAAGATACAATTAGGTAAGAACACACACACAGGATGTCATCAGTGGCGGAGCTCCATGCAGATCGTGGGAAAATAATGTTAAATCAGTGGCGAAAAGGATGTATGCCTGTTGTGAACATGCAAATTAAATGTCTAAGTGGTGGTTCCATCCCATTTGAGTGAAAATAAGCTGGAGGTGTCAGTCAGATAAAAGTAAAACACAGTGACGGGTTTAAATTTTGTATGATTGCTCCATGACGGAAGAACCAGTCCATTGTTTACATCCAGTGATACTGAGTTCGTGGGGTTCTCCAATGAAGACCAAAACAACGGAAGTATCAAATTGAACCAAACAAGAGTAGCAAATGTCGAGAAAATGGCTGAGAAGAATGCCCAGGAATTAAAACAGGTATGGGCAATAATTAATGAATAACAAGAACAAACCTCAGAACAAAAGAGGGAGATAAATTAGTTGAGAAATAAGTTAGAGAGTGTCAGCTCACACAATTTTGACCAGGAGAGAAATGTGTCTGAATTAAAAGCAAGTAATGAATCATCTACAAGTGAAATAAAACAGCTTAAATGGGAAAATAAGAGGCTGCAGGAGGAAAGAGACAGGAGGAAATGTAAAACTTAACAGGCATGAATCTAAAACTAAGATGCATGAGGAACATATCAAGGAAATCCAAGAACACCACAAAGGGTGGAAGAACACTCAACAGGAGATAAAATAAGTCTCAAGGAGATTTTATTACAACAGAGGAAGGAAAACCAGGAAAAGGTAGAGAAAGAAATGACGAAGGTACTAAAAAGTAAAGAATCACTTGTCAGAGATGCAGCAGACAAGAAAAAATGCATGATTATCTCAGGTTTGAAAGAAAAAATGATGTCAGTGAGGTCAGAAAGAGAAAAGGAAGAACTGAGAAGGGTAAAGGAAATAGTATCAATGGTTATGGAAAGAAATGATGAAGCCCAAGAGGAGGTCGAAGAAGTGTTTAGGCTGGGAAAATACATGGAGGGAGGGGCATGGCCGCCTAAAGTAAAATTTCAGTCTCAGGTCACAGTAAATGAAATAATCAAGAATTGGAAACTAGCAAATAAGAAGGGAAAGAATATCTGGATAAGGAGGGATGCAAATGAGGAAGAGAGAGCTAAAATAAAGAAATTGTTATAGAAGCTAAGGAAAATAACAAGCAGAGAACGGAGGAATAGAAGACAGAGTTCTACTGGAGAGTTATGAATAAGAAATTGAGGAAGTGGTACTGTAAGAGAGAGGGAGAGAGAAGGACATAATAAAAAAGCAATGGAAAAAGAATGAAAGTGGCATATGCAAATATTGATGGTCTAGTCTCAGCAAGGCTAGAAGTAGACGATTTCTTGAGGGTAAATGAGCGAGGCATTATATTCTTTGTAGAGACCAAGCTAAGAGAGGATATTAAAATCCAAATGGGAGATGGGAAATACAGACTGTGGCAAAGAGATAGAAAAGAAAAAATGGGAGGAGTGATGATAGCAGTGAAAAACAGCCTAGCCTAAATGTGGATAGTGTGGAACTGAGAGGTGTTGCTGAGGCATTGTACATGGTAATAGAAACCAGAGGGAAAGGCAAGAGAGACATTGCAGTAGCATATGTCCCTCCTAAGACAAGGGCATGGAATGAGGAGGAACATCAGGAGATATTGTCGGACATGGTTAGATACCTACAGAAAGTGATTGAGAAAAGCAACAACATAATCCTGATGGGGGAGTTTAATTGTAAAGAGGTAAACTGAGAGGGGTGGGACTCAGGAAGTAGTAAAGTTTCTTGGGGTCAGTATACTGTTAAATATAGCAATGGACAATGGAATGACCCAGTGGGTCAAAGAAGAGACAAGATTTAGAGGTGATGACACACCAGCAAGACTAGATTTAATTCTAACCAAAGAACCTGATGCAACTAAATCTCTGAAATATCTGTGTCCTACAGGAAAAAGTGATCATGTAGTGATAGAGTTCCAAATGATAGAAGGAAACTGGGAGACAAGAGATGAGCTAGACAGGCATGCAATATACAACTTTGGGAAAGCAAACTTTACAGGACTAAGAAAATTTTTTGAAGAAGCGGATTGGCGAGAATTCAGGGAAGCAAAAGAAATACAGAAGAAGTGGGATATCTTTCTAGATTTCAATAATACGGGTGTGGAAAAGAATGCACCAAAAGTTAGTGGGAAAGAGAACTGGAGAAATGACTGGTTCAGCAAAAAGTGTATGATAGCAAAAAAAGAAAGGGATAAGGCATGGAACAAATGGAGAAAGAGACCTAATGATAGAACAAAGGAAGAATATAATAGAACTAGAAATGAATGTACAAGAATACATATTGAGGAAGAAAGAAACTTCAAAAAAGGTACCTTATAGCTGACAAATGTAAGGAAGAACTTAAATTGTTTTACAGGTTGTTAATGGCAAATTGAAACAAAAGGAAGGGATCAGTAAGCTGAAAGTAGAAGGAAATTTCCATAAAGATGTAGTTATGCAAGCTGAAATAATGAACAAATGCTTCCAATCAGTCGTCTCTAGAGAAAGTGATTTTATGGAGGAGGGAGTGACTAGAAATGTAGTGTTGAAAGATATAAAAGTTTAAGTGCAAGAAGTATACAGATTAATGGAGACTCAAGATGTGAGGAAGGCCCCAGGACCAGACTGGATCTCTAATTGGATACTAAAGGAATGCAGAGAACAACTGGTGGATAAGATTCACTGTTTAACTAGGTGTTCCCAGGAAGAAAGGAAAGTGCCCTGGGAATGGAAGAGGACCAGTGTCTTACCAATATATAAAGGAGGGAACATGGAAGAATCCCTGCATTATAGACCAGTGTCTCTGACCAACATGATCACAAAATTGTGCGAGAGAATCTTGAAGGACAGGTGGATAAAAGGTCTGGAGGGGATGGACATTTTGGCAGAAAGTCAGTTTGGATTCAGAAGTGGAAGGTCATGTGTTTCCAACTTGTTGAGCTTCTACTCAAGGGCGATAAATGTGCTACAGGAGAGAGATAGTTGGGTGGATTATGTGTATTTTGATTTGGAGATAGCCTTTGGCAACTAATGTGGAAATTGGAACACATAGGAGGACTGAAGGGGAACCTCATAGAGTGGATGAGAGAGTTCTTGAGAGACAGACAAATAAGGACAGTAATAAAAGACAGGATGTCTAGATGGAGGGAAGTAATAAGTGGAGTTCCACAGGGCTTGGTGTTAGTGCCCATAATGTTCCTGCTTTACATAAACAATATAGTAGATGGAATGAACAGTTATGCAAGTCTGTTTGCTGACAGTGCAAAGATCATGAGGAGAGTAGAAGTTGAAGAAGACTGTAAAATGCTGAAGGAAGATCTGAATAGGATTCAGGATTAGAACCAGATGTAGGAAATGAAATTCAGTACAAAGAAATGTAAAATATTGGAAATGGGTAAAAGTACCAAGAGACCATCATTGAATTATTTGATGGGTAATGAACTAATCACAAAAGCAAGAAAGAGAAGGCCTTGGGAGTGCTGGTCCAGGATCATATGTCACCTGAAAAACGCATTAACAAGATAGAGGGATGTATAATCTCTTGACTAACGTACGAGTAGCATTTCATTGCATGGATGAGGATATGGTGAAAAAATTGATAGTGGCTATGATCCGCCCTAGGTTGGAACATGCAGCAGTAATGTGGTCCCCACATTAAAAGAAAGATGTAAACAAGCTCAAGAGAATACAATGAACAGCAACCAAGATGATCGCTAGCCTGGCAGATCTGTTGTGCAGAAAGAGGCTAGAAAAGCTGGATCTGCCTTCCATAGAAGAAAGGAGAGAGAGGGGCGAAATGATTGCAGCGTTCAGGGCCATGATGGAAGTAGATAATATTGACAAAAGAGATCTGTTTGTATGGGATGGGAGAGTAACAAGAGGACACAGAATTGATAAATCCAAGTTGCTGAAGGATATCAGGAAATATAGTTTTCCATATAGATGGATAGACCTGTGGAATAGCTTGGACAGAGAGATTGTCCAGCCTGTAAACTTAATGAGTTCAGAGCGGAATTTGAGTTATTGAGAAGCAGAGATGAGACCCCATGAGCATAGCTCATTTCCTGTTTATCACAGCTAGGTAAATACAACTAGGTACACACACACACACACACACACACACACACACACACACACACACACACACACACACACACACACACACACACACACATTTGCATTCCATCATAATAACCTTGATCTTAAAATTTACGGATTCCAACTTACAATATGCTCAAAATATAAAACATTTATTCAACATGTCAAGGCCAAGCAAGCATGGCTCTTCTTCTCTCTGTTGTGTCAGTAAATTTGTTCAGAACCGCCTTCAGATCAGAATTATCAATTTTCCTTGAATGAACACTCAGACACATTGTTTGGTTTAGCCGGTTGTGAGTCATTGCGCTCCTCAAGTAAGTTTTGAGGTGCCTCATAGTGCTGAAAGCACACTCACTGATTGCATTTGATGCAGGCATTACCAAACAAAACTGAGTGAGCTGCACCACTTGGCTCATCAGACTACGATGCCCATCAGAAAGACAGTGACAATAGTCAACTACATCACTCAGACAGGGGTTAAAATCTGAACAAGTCTCTTGGTAGGAAACAGCAAAACTGCCAAGTTGAGTCCTCATCTGTATGAAGTCAAGAGAACTGTAATTTTCCTCTAGTGCTTTCATGTGCCCCTCCCAACATTGTCCAACTGCTCCCTTTATCAGGGTTTGCTCAAGGTTCATGTACGGTTAGTAGTCTGGTTGATCAAACCTATCTACAGTGGGTGACACGACATTGTCGATGGCTGCAAAATACTGACAACAATGAAGCTTGGCTGGACACTGTAGATGATGAGGTTCTGAACTTTGATCAAATCGAACAGGTCGATGTGTACGCCGGGGTAGTCTAGGCTCAGTTTCAGCTAGATCACAACAGTGAGCTTCCCTGGTTATCTTCTCATACGGCTGTTGAACTTGTTCATTAGTGGATAGGCTACGGAGAGTACAAACCTCCAGCCTTGCAATTTCCTGTGTATCTGTAGCACATAGCTGTGGACTCTGTGGTGTAGCACTGAGGTTATCCAAGTGATCAAGCACCAGCATGGACAGGTGAAGGCCATACAAGAAATGAAATCTGTCCATATTCTTAGACACTCCATCAGCTCAAGCTCGTACAGTATCTCCGAATCGCTCATGTTCTTAGAGTCTTAACACCATTCGAGCATATCTTGGATAGTTTGATAGTTCTTTGCTATTGAATGTAAGGCTCTGACAGTCCAGATTGTGGGACACAGGAGCTTCATCTTAGTGCTGTTCTCCCAAATGTCGAGAGGAAAGTTGAGATTTCCGATTTTCAACTCATTTTTTCTTTAAGACTGCCTTATGTTTAAGGAGAACATTTTTTCAGTTTCGTGAGTTTATATGCATCTCCATGGGTTTCCTTCATCACAGGGACAGTCTTTACTGTGTTGCCCACTGCAAGATTCAATACATGACAGTAACAGTGTGTGTGAAGACAATGTGGTGCAGTTTTCTTGAGAATGACGGCCACTCCATGCTTGCTGCCTGTTATTGTAGCGCAGCCATTATAACATTGTCCGCTAGCCTGGTCCAAGGGCAGGACAAGTCTCAGTAGCACATATTTTATAGCAGACACGATGGTTTCAGCATTTGCCTGTTCTAATGGAGTGAGTCCAATTAAGTCCTCAGCAAATTCCATATCTTTGGTAACCCATCAGGTGCATATCACAAGCTGCTGTGTGTTGCTAATATCTGTAGTCTCATTGGCAGGTACACTGTAACAGCCAGTTGCTGCAATGTCCGCAGGAATATTAAGGAGAATTTTAATTGCTAGCAGCTTGAGAATTTCATTCTGGGCTTGAGTACGCATGTGGCTATTATAACTTTGGCTGATCCACTTCTGTAGGACAGGGTCATCTTTTGATCTAAGGATCGCAGGCAAATAAATATTGCTAACCTTTTCATCACTATCTCTCCTGAGTGCAAGACCTTGTTTCCCCGGGAAAGTTTTGTTCTCCAGGATTTTCATCAGACAGCAAGAGTTCTCGGCATTCTGAGTAGCTGCTGCATGATTTAGTTGCTCATCTACATGGACTGGTTTCATCAAGACTTCAGTTGCATGACGATGGGTGGCACTTGTAGCGTGGGCCTGAAACTTCTCAATTGTCTTCTTCCAGTATGAGAACTCCTTTTTGATGAACAGATTGTCCTTCTTGGGAGTCACAGTGAATGTGCCCCTGCTGTCAGCCAACACACAGGTATACCACAGTACTGTGTCACTTGCCTCCTGGTAGTGCAGAAACTTAGATTGTTCAAACCACAGTGAATTAAAGGATCTCTTCTGGGTCCTAAATAGTCACTTGGCGAATTTGAAGTTCTATAGCTGGTTAGGTTTATCTGGAAAGACTCTACCTGAAGGTCCTGATAAGGTCCCTGCAACATCATGCACTGCGATATCCATCTTACTTATTTCCTCGGCATTGTCTGAAAATTCATCGGCATGTTTAGGAGTGTTATTGCCGTGATCAGAAGGAGCAACATTGGTGTTTTCATCGGCTTTATCAGTAGGGTGTCCTTCAGGAAGAATCATGTTGTCCTCATTTTCAGATTGGCCATCTTGTTTGAGTTTACTCACGATAAACTTTTCAACATGCTTTTTCTCTTTCGTTCCATTGTAGAACAGAAGAATGTCATTGTCGGCAGGAGAGTCAATATTTGCAGTAGAAAAAAAACGTTCAAAAGCACTTTTTTTGTGAATAAGCACATTGATTTTGTAGGTATTTGGCATAAGCAGAACTGTTGCAAAAGTACTAACGTTAAAAGATGAGACCATCCATCTCATAGTCTGTAGATTGAGTTACAGTAACAACAAAACACAGAAACATAATTATAAACATAGTTGAGAGAAAATAAACTCACAGGCCAGAAGGCAACAGAGAGCCATCGACAACACTTGGTGAATGACAAGAACTGCATTGCCACACAACATAAACATTGAATAACATCATAACACTACCACGGTGTATCTCAGATAGTTGTGCCAACAAGATTTATCATAATATTCGACATATAGCATCACATTTTACTTACAAGCTTGATCGATTTCATGAGTTGTTATTGAACCCTCAGTCTTAGTTGAAGTTTTGACAAATTAATACTGTATACAGAAAACATTGGGGGGGCTACAGCCCCCTGGCTCCCCCAGAAATTACTGCTCTGATACATGTTAATTGTTTTTGTTACAACCCCAGGCTCATTTATACTTCCAGCCATTGGGAAACCTGAGGCTGTTCCTTGCCTATTCCCATTCTGGGGTTCACTGAAGGGAAGCATAGTACAGAGATCCTCGTGTTAATGGACGTTGATTGACTAGATATTGGATTTAATGGACACTACAAAGGCCACTGAATTTCTTTCAGTTATTACAAACTGTGTCCATGAAATGGAGCGCAGTGGGTCTCAGTAAATATATTTCCTACCCTTTCTATTCCGACCTGGTCTAAAATTGCCCTCTCCCCATCATGACTGCTGAGTTGTAAGAACAGACTATAGTAATATTGTACTGGACTAGTCATGAGGAGCCATGACAGGTATGTGAAATAAGCAACGAAAGGACAAAATTATAGACCAGGTTCATGTAAAATGGGTATAGTTTTCATTTATAGTACCAGAATGTGCTATTGTACTTATCTGTTTTCAAATTTGTGTGGGGGGACCATTGGAGATATTGGACTATTGGCATTTTCGGATCAGGCTTCCCCCCAAATAGTCTGTTATAGTGAGGGTCTACATCATTTTGATTGTTTGGATTAATTGAGCAAAATGCTTTTTAGGTATGATATAATTGAATTTTATATTCTAGATCTTCAGTATTGTGGAGGAGTATGCACCTGGCTTCAAAGAAAGCATTGTTGGTTATGAAGTGCTTCCACCACCAGACCTCGAGAAAGTGTTTGGACTTACTGGAGGGGTGAGTTTTTAATTATTATTTATCCTTAAACCTCAAGAGATGACTTTCCAGTTTTCTTGTGGTAAATGTTAGATGATTTTACTTGCCATTGGGGAAACTCTCGATATAACCCTTAACCGTTAAGGATGACTTATCTGTTATACTCTGGTTAATGCCTATGATATGTATACAGAGAAACGCCATGACAGGAATGGACCTTTTTACTAATGAAGGAACAGCATTTCACATACTCACATACGCTTGGTAGTGTAGTACATCCAGCCCATCTGTAAGTTGTAAGAACAAGGACATTGCTGGCTCACCCAGAAACATCACATTTGAGACAATCGAGCCTCCCTTCGCATCGCACACTGCAGCCAGCCAGTGTAATGGTACGGAAGTTTAATAAATTAATCACTGTCCTGACAGCATTGGCCACTGAAGTACTGGAACTCCTCTTGCCTAGTGGGCTATGTGGGCTTTTATGCACCTTTTTACACATAGTGCATGGAATATAAAACACATTATTTTCTTTTTTTTTTAATTTCAGTCCCTAAGAAGTGGATAATTGTTTCAACTTATTGTGTCCCAGTGGCAAAACCAGAATGAAATGTAATAGTAGTGGTGCATGTACCAAAGGTTGGAAACCCCAGCTTTAGTGTAACCAAACAAGTGGTTGTTGTTTTGCCCTGGGCTATCTGGCCAAGCAAACCCATCAGCCACAGGTAAGCAGGTAAGCAAGTACAGTACACTGTATAGGGATCCATTGCCCCCGTGTAGCATACAGAAGCTTACCAAGACCAGACCAGGACCCACAGCATGGTGCTGGGAAATATAGAAAGGCTTGGCCCCTGGTTGGAGATGCCACAGCTGCTCCACCTAAGGTGTATAGTGCCACCGCTTGTAGGCTCTTTGTCAATGTCTCCAAATTAGCTGTGATATCAAGAAACTCTGAATATACAGTGCTGCATATATATATATATATATATATATATATATATATATATATATTTATATATATATACAGTAATCACTCTAATACCCGGATGCCCAATATCCGAACATCCCCACTATCCGGACATAAGAATGTTTCATACTGTACTTTTTTCCATACTATACTTACCTCATTTCACTCTTTAATGTCCTTTATTGATGTGAATAGGGTGTTAGGAGCTAGGCATGTGCAGTAGGAAGGTGTTTTTCTGAGTTAGGCTAGGTTTGGGTCCATAAGTACCAGTCCAGGAGCCAGTCACCAGAATGTTTATTATTGTATGAACCTACTTCTAAACCCTCATTTTATGTTTCTTTTGCATTTATTTCAGTCATTTATGTGCCTTATTGGTGTGATTTGGGTGTTAAATAGGTGCTATGCATGTCCAGAGGGAGTTGTATAGGTGTTTCTCTGAGTTAGGGTCCATAAGTACAAGTCCATAAGCTGGGGCCCAATATCCGGACAGAACCAATATCCGGACCTACCTATGGCTCTATTACGTCGGATAGTGGAGTGATTACTGTATATATATATATATATATATTGTTACGGAACAGAGAAAGATAATGTACACTTTAAGTGAGAATACGAAGAGTCACTACTGTCCCGTAAAGTTCCAGGTTCAAAACAAAAGAGTTAGGTAAAATTACAAGTTAAAGTTTAATGCTTAAATTAACAACAAAACATTCAGGACTCATAAGGATAATGTAATGGCAAATAAACAGGTTAAATATATGGTTAACTGCAATAGCCTCTATTAACACGAAATTAGCAAGAGTAAATTTATCTAAGTCAGCCCTGATGAAATGAGATACCAGATAATACTCAGTGAATGCCAGATAAATAATTACAGATACAAACTATTATCAAAAATGACTGACATAAAGATCCATACATGAATTACAAAAACTTCACTAAGCCTACAAATTAAACTTATGCTATACAGTACAAGAAAAAATGCAACAACAGTTATACTCAAATTACACACAGCTGCTAGATGGTTGGAGACTTCTTGAGCACTCCCAATAATAATATCTGTACAGGGGAGGACAGAGATGTGAACAAAATGAGGAGCAGATCTAAGTGGCAATGATGCAGAGACTGAGCTCATTATACAGGGGCCAGGAGAGCTTGATACAACTTGTAATGAGGACGCGCAAATGAAGCCATGGGGACAAAGAGATGACAACCCCGCAAAGTATAACAGAGATGTCGACTTACTCTACTATAACGGTAGAAGGGGGGACTGAGGCAGAACACGCTCGTGATCAAACATGCAGCAACTGTGCGTTAAAATTACACAAAGGATGATGAAATCATAGGCTATGTAACACCTCCCCACAAAGAAAAAGAAATTTATAAAGGAAATTTCTTATTACTCTAAAACAATCTGTCTAAAGTCTAGATAAGCAATCTGCAATAACATTCTCTTTCCCCTTGACATGTTGTATGTTTAATGAATACTCCTGAAGAAGTAGACTCCATCTTGTCAATCTCTGATTTTTATCTTTAAACTTACTAAGGAATTTCAGTGGGTTATGATCGGTATAAATGACTATGGGGTCAAAACCAGAACACAAATAAAATGAAAAATGCTGTAAACCCAAAATCAAGGCCAAAAGCTCTTTCTCAATAGTTGAGTAGTTCTTTTGAGGTGGAGTGAACTTCTTACTGTAATAAGATACAGGATGTTCAATACCCTGATCATCCTCTTGCAGCAAAACAGCCCCAGCTCCTGTATCACTTGCATCAACAGCCATCTTAAAAGGCTTAGCAAAATTTGGAGTAGCGAGCACTGGCTGACTTAATAGAATAGCTTTAAGTTTGTTGAAAGAGGATTCACAGTTATCGGTCCAGACAAATTCAACTCCCTTTTTCAGTAGGTCTGTAAGTGGTGATACAAGAATAGAAAAGTTAAGAACAAATCTCCTGTAATAACCTACCATTCCCAAAAATCTTTGTAGCTCTTTCCTACTTTTAGGTCTGGGAAGATCACTTATAACCTGAACCTTAGCTCCTGGTGGTGCAACATGTCCATCACCAATTACATACCCAAGGTACTGAACTTTAGCTTGAACAAACTCACACTTTGATAAATTAGCTACAAGATTAGCATGAACTAAACGGTCAAGAAATTTACTGACATGGCATAGGTGATCTTTCCAGTTGTCTGAAGATTAATACATCATCAATATAAACAACACACCCTGCCAAACCCTCTGTTACAACATTCATGAGCTTCTGAAATGTGGCTGGTGCATTCTTCATACCATACGGCATTACAGAACATGCAAAAGCCTTTCCTAGTGTTACAAAACATGAGATCTCCCTAGCACGTTCAGTCATAGGTACTTGCCAGTATCCCTTTAACAAATCAAACTTACTTATGTACCTAGCCTTTCCGATCTTGTCTATGCAATCTTCTACACGAGGGAGAGGGTAAGTGTCTGTTTTAGTTATCTGATTAACACGTCTGTAGTCGATGCAAAGCCGCTGTGACCCACCTGGCTTAGGGACTAGAGTGACAGGAGAACTCCACTCGCTCTGACAGGGCTCAATCATCTTGTGGTCCAACAGGTAGCCAAGCTCCTTCTGGATGAGAGGAACTTTCACTGGGTTCACACAGTAAGGAGGCAATTTAATTGGCTTTGCGTCTCCAACATCGACATCATGCATCAACACGGTGGTTCTTCCTGGAGTGGCACGGAACACTTGCGGGTACTCCTGCAGTAATGCCGAAAACTCCTGCCTTTCCTTGGGTGGTAGATGAGAAAGCTTAGTCTGGAGATCATTCATGATATCAGGATTCTTCCCCAAACTATCACTCAGGCTCATACTGCATGGGAGAGCTTCACTTGCAGACTCGGGTGGAACAGCTACAGTGCAGACTGGATTATTTTCATCCCGCTTGTGATATAACTTTAGCATGTTGATGTGACATAGTTGCTTGCTCTTTCTACGATCTGGTGTGGCGATGACATAGCTGACATCACTGAGTTTCTTCTCCACGAAATAAGGGCCACTAAACTTGGCTTGAAGAGGTTGCCCATGAACTGGTAGCAGAATCAAAACCTGATCTCCTGGCTGAAAGTGGCGTAACCTGGACTTCTTGTCATACCAAGTCTTCATCTTCTCCTGAGCAGCTCCTAAATTCTCTCTCGCCAGCTGTAAAGCAGTGGACAGCCGTTCTTTGAACTTCATCACATACTCCAGCAGGTTGACGTCATCTTCCTCCGACAGCCAGCATTCCTTGAGTAGCTTAAGGGGTCCTCTTACTTCATGGCCAAACAGTAGTTCAAAAGGTGAGAAGCCCAGTGATTCATTTGGAGATTCTCTTGCAGCAAACACAACGAATGGAAGACCTTTATCCCAGTCTTTCTGATGTTCCAAACAGTATTTCTTGAGCATCGATTTGAGTGTTTGATGATATCTCTCCAACGCTCCTTGGGTCTGGGGATGGTAAGCTGAAGACGTGATCTGGGTGATGCCCAACTCTTTCAGAGACTGTTTGAAAACGTTTGACATGAAATTACTTCCCCGGTCTGACTGTACCTCCTTGGGCAGACCAAACTTTGTGAAGAACCCTAGCATTTCCTTAACCACGTTCTTTGCTGAGATGTTTCTAAGTGGAATGGCTTCAGGATAACGAGTAGCCATATCAATCATGGTCAACACATAAGAAAATCCTGAAGAAGTCTTAGGAAGAGGGCCCACAATATCCACCAACACACGGGTGAAAGGCGCCTCAAAAGGAGGAATGGTAACTAGAGGTGCAACCTTTTCGGTCTGATTACACTTCCCCACAACTTGACAGGTGTGACAAGACTTACAATACCAGGAAACATCCCTGAAGATACCTGGCCAGTAGAAGTGTTTCAAAATGCGTGCCACAGTCTTCCTCACTCCAAGGTGTCCTGCCAAACTGGAATCATGAGCCACTCTAATGATATCCTGCCTACAAACACGAGGGATGACAACTTGATGTACAACCTCCCATTCACAGTCGGCTGATGCTGTTGGGGGTCTCCACTTCCTCATAAGTACTCCTGACTTTACATAATAACAAGTAGAAGCACCGGCTGACTCTTCTTCTCTGTAAGCAGAGTTAGCTAGACCTTTCAACTCAGGGTCAGCAACCTGCAACTCAACCAACTCTTGACGAGACAAATTATCAACACTACGGGGTACTGCCTCATCTGGTGAGTGGTCCAAATTAGCAAGAAAAGTGTCAGCTAGGATAACATCATCATCATCATTATCCTCTAAATCACCAGTAACTTTAGACTTAGCCCTAGTGACAGCACATGCAGGGAACACATCAGGGACGTCACAATCCTGGGACGCAGCCACTGGCTCACTAGACAACTGAGGAGCTGGACACACTTGACTTCCACCAATATCATTTCCAAGTAAGAAAGTTACACCTGACATTGGGAGTGTCTCAACCAACCCAACCATAACGGAACCATTAACAAAACCAGACTCTAAATTCACTCTGCACAGAGGGACAGAGAAGTAATTATTCCCTACACCTTGTAAGATTACAGTTTCATCAGAGGAATTAACATTAGAGCCTAGAACACTGGTCAGCATAAGAGATTGGCAAGCACCTGTATCACGATATATTTGAACTGATTTCCTGTCATTACTGTCCAGAGGACTGACAAAACCATCAGA